>NC_089895.1:7791275-8095145 GCF_040182565.1 Anser cygnoides | reverse complement strand
AGGTGGTTGAGGGTTTTTTTTCAGTTTCTTCTGTTTGTTTTTTTTTTTTTCGGGGGGGGGGGGGGTTGGGTTGTTCCTCCATACGCTGCTTCCAGTGTCTGCTATAAGTTATTTAGACTTTTACACTGGGCATACTTTATGCTTACAGAATACTGTCTCTTCCCCCCCGAATTGGGAAGTTCCTTTCCTATTTCTAACAGACCTAGATGGTCATGTTAATTTCTCTGACATTTCAAGTCAATTTGCTTGCCTTTTTGAAAGGCATGATTTCCTGGACCTTGACTCTTTTGTTGCCCATTTTAAATGCTTTCTGTTGAGTCAACTTTCCCTGAAGAGCTATTTAAGAAAGCAAGTGTACTATTGTGTCTCACAGCTGTATGAATATCAAGGTTGGAGAAGGAAAATGTTCTCTAATAAGACTTCTGTTTGTTTTTGTGGGTTTTGTTGTTTGTTTGTTTTTTTTTTTAAGATACATTTGGTTACTCGTGCCTCTTCAAAATGCCCTAAAATCCTGTGATTCCTTGGAGGTAACAAAAATAGGGCTCTAAATTTTCTTCAAAGATTCAAGTTCTAAAAACTTAACTTGTATGAAATAGTAGCTAATTCTGCATGGTGTACTCAGGGATGTCTGGGGGTTATCTGGCTGAATTGCTTTGTGTGTGTGCTGTCTTTTCTTGATTTGTTGTGGTTATCTTTCTAGGCGAGTACATAGCAGCATCTTACGTGACATGTCAATACTAGGTTACCTTGGTCAGCTGCAGCCTCCAGACATAGGATCAGTGCTTCCGCTGCATAGTTTTGTGCCATACCAGGTAAATGAGGATTTTTGAAAGACCTGAAGATGTTGCAGGGAGTCTAATTCTTAGCAACTTAATTTAGTTCTGCTTGTACTTCGAGTGTTTCTTTTTTTTTTTTTCCGGAGAAGGGAAAATTTTCTGTAAGGTAAAAAGCTGATCAGTGTGTTTAAACATGAGGTTTTTGTTGAGATGTCGGTGTGGCACGTTTTCTGTGTGTTCAGTTGTTAACTGTCAAAACTGTATTTTGAGATAATGTCTGTCTGTAGAGAGGTGGCTCAGGTTTTGTGTACTTAGAACTCTCTCTGAACTCAAACCAAACTTACGTTGAGCTAATGAAACAGTTCTTTTTCTTTCCCCTTAGGTACCTTTTAATGCTGTTGCACTCAGGGTTATTCATACTGATGTTGCTCCTACCAATATCATGTATGCAGTGAATGCCAGCTGGGTCGGGCTCTGCAGGATACCAGACGAAATCAGATGCCAAACGGATGGGCCAGTCTTGCTGACACAGACACCGGTCTGTGATTGCCTTGGCTTTGGTAAGTGAGCCTGGGAAACCTTAAGCTATGTTCTCACGTGTCATGTTTTGACAGGTATATTGCAGGATGGAAAGAGTAGAGTAGATAATTCCATCAAAAACAAGTGGAAAAGTAGGATTTGATTTAAGAACAATCAAAAACATGTTTTGTCTTCTATTACAAGCTGTGCTTCAAGTCCTTCACTTCTCTGTAACTTGTGGTAGCAGTTAAGGAGAATGTCACTGAGCAGCATCTTCTGTAGCTGGCTTCTCTTACGTGGTCTTTCACAGCTTGACAAATTACTCGCTTTTTGGATTCATGTTTTCAATAGAAGATTCCAAAGGGCTTATACAGAATTCTTTAGCTGTCTGTGGGACTTGTTATTTCACAGCTGGTGGGGGGGAATGTATTCCTTTCTCTAAACAGAGCTGCAACTGTAGCGTTTGTGGCCTGAAACATGCAAAGATTTCTCTAAGTACTGATGTTTGCTGTGAAGACTCAGTTCCAATTTCGAGGAGCTACCTTGAGTTTCTGTAGGAACATAACAAGGAACAAGGATAGGCATTTTGAGATGTTAGGCGCTCTTATGTATGCGGAGATGTTGGAAAAGTGGGATACACAAGTGCAGGGTTATTTTTCTCAAGATGTCTTAAATCCCTTTCTTGGTTCTTGAAAAGCTACTTATCCCAAGAGCTTCAGCCATATTCAGTTATAGAGTCTGAAGTGATTTGGTGGAGTTAGGACTGAACTTTCTCGTACTCCTTAGGAATTGTCCGAGGGGTTGAGATGGAGAAGAAACTTTATCATGTCTTAACACCGGTGCCTCCTGAGAACCTGAGACTAGTGAATTGTCTGTTACTTGGAAATATCGCTATTCCAAACTGCGTTCTTGTGAGCCAGGTAAGAGTTGCTTGGAAAGAGGGTGGGGGAAAAAAGGGTTAGGCTTGCTGGCAGATTTTCCATTTTCTTACTTAGGGGCTTACGTGTGTCCAGAGCTGTCTGGGCATTAGCAGATGGTCATATCTGTAGGAAACTGCCCTTAATGCATAAAACCAACTGAGATAATGTTCTTGTTGTTTTTCAGATATCAGAGTATAGGTTCAGTGATAGCTTTCTCCTTTTCCCCCATTAAACTCTTGTTAGTCTGTTTAAAGGAAGGTGCTTTCAATTCAGTTGAAGATACAGGTCCATAAAGTTGTTCCTATTTTTGTTTTTTCCAGGAAGGAATTGAGGGAGAGATCCCTTATGTCACATCTGAATATAACTACAACATTCTGGGCTCTGGGAAGCTGAAAAAGAAGAAGCGTTTCAAGAAGAGGGAGTATACTTACCAGTGTGATTACACTTGAAGCCTTTAGGACCTCTAACTGCAGGATTTGTCTTACGTGGCAAGAGGCAAGTGTAGTTCCAGAAGCACTGGCTACCACAGCTCCAAGAGACCCGGAACAAGTTTCCAATGTGTAGATACTAAAACATGTCAATTTTTAATAATGCTTTATATTTTCAGTATGTATTTTGGTGTTTTGTAATAAATACGTTAAAAATGGTGGTTTGGTTTGAATTTTTCCAAAGCCTGCCCTGACTTGGACATGGCTGTGGGTGGTTACCAGAAGCTCTTCCTTACTTAAAGTAGTAGCTTGTGGCATGAAGTGATTCTCCTGACTGAAGTCTAGCCTTAAGGTAACTCTAGATTTCAGAGAATTGACGCACTACAGCAGGTGGGTGCACGTATACCTCCACAGTAACTGTAAGTTAGTTTTACTCACAACTTTAAGAGCTTGCAGTGTTCTCATACCAGTTATCTCCTGAAGTGTTGGTGAGCATCATGCCTCCTCACCTGGGCTGCAGGTGGGGTGGCGGTGCAGTAGGAAGTGCTGATGCTGGTGGGAAGGAGGGATGGGCTGTCCAAGTTCGCTCAGGTCCCGGGCAATACGTGTTGTGTTAACCCAGCTCTGGGGAAAAGGGCAGGTGTAATCAGCCATCCTGTTGAAACCACCCGGTACATAAGGAAGGTGCATGCCCCTCAGAAAGCTGGAGGAGCAGATGTGCTACCTGGCATCCTCTGGGGCCAGTGATAGTGCTTTTTTCAGCTTTAGTTTGCTCTGGCTGTGCACCCTGTTGTGACAGATTAAATGCTTTGGGTATAAATCTGAGGAGAGCTCTGCTTCTGATGTGACTGTATCATTCGTCTCTTTCTAAAGGCATTGGGGAATGAGTAGAAGATAAACTGGCCTGGAAGGGGTGAGGAATGTGTTACCCATGTACTGCATTGTACACCAATGCACTCAGTCTCATTTAAGTCTCACCCAGTGGAGGACTAGAGGAGCTTTGGGATTTTTTTTTTTTTCCTCACCTTCTTGGGGGAGCAGCAATTTGTGCTTGAGTGAAGATGAGTTTGGGGGCAGTGACGCAGGGGTGAGTAAGAATCCTGGGCTAAGCTGAGGACCTGTCTGGGAACACCTTTTCTAAATAGGTAACGGGAGAGCTGGGCGTTTAATGGATCCGTAACTGCGAAGCCAACCTCCCCTCTGGCCGGGGTTTCTGGCGCCGCGGTGTGGCGTTGCCTGCAGCCCCGTCTGGTTACTGAAGCGATGCCCTTGGCCCCGTCCCCAGGGGTGCCCGTGTCCGGCTGTGCGGCGGGCCCGGTGCCCTCCGCAGCTCCTCGGGGCCCCGCTGGCTGCGGGCAGCTCCTGCGGGAGGGGTGCGCGCTGCCTGCCGCTGGGGCTGAGCAATCCGCGGAAAATGCTTTTACCCGGCTGCTGGGAGATCGCCTAACGCCCTGGAGCTGTACCTGTAAGCGCACGGATCAAACAAAGGGGCTCGCTTCACGGGGGGCCGGGGGCCCCCAGGCGTGGGCCGCAGCTGGAGGGCTCCGCGCGGCGTCGCTGCCTCGCAGGGCGGCAGAGCTCGGACCGGCCCCGGCCCCGAGCCCCCCGGGCCTGGCGGCGGCCTCCCCTGCCCGGCGGCGAGAACGGGCGGGGGGGCCCGGCCCCGGGCAGCGGCGCTGCGAGAGGTGCGGCGGGGCCGGGCCGGGGCGGAGCGGGGCGGCCGCGCCTCCGCCCCCCGCCGCGGCGGCTGCGGGCCCGGTGCGGAGCGGGGCCGGGCCGGGGGCGGGGGGCGCGGGTGGAGGGAGCCCCCCTCGGGGCCGGCCGAGCAGCCCCTCGCGGCCCCGGCCATGAGCTCCGCGGCGGCCAAGCGCGGGTCCCCCCCCCGCAGCTGGCTCAACCTGCGCCGGGCGACGCGTGAGTAGCGCGGGGGGGACGGGACCGGAGGGACCGGGGGGGGGGGGCGGCACCGGCGGGGCGCGGGCTGCAGCCCCCTCGGGGGCGCCCCCAGCCCCGGCAGCGGGGTGGCCGCGTTCTGCCGGCCGCGATCGCTGCCCCGGGAGCGCGGGGGGGCTGCGGCTGCGCCCCCGTCCTGGCGTGGGCCGGGGAGCGCCCAGCGCAGCCCAGCCCAGCCCAACCCAGCCCCGCGGGGCTCCCGCACCCGGCACGGGGGCCGCCGGGTGCCCGGAGCTCCAAGTGCCCGGAGCCGCGCAGGGACCCGGGACCGGGGGCCTTCAGCCCGCCGAGGCCGTCGAGCAGCACGCGGAGCACGCGGCGCCCCTCGAGGCTGGGCCCTGCCGGGGCGCTGCCCGCCGCCTGCCCCCACGCGCTGAGGTGGCCGCTCGAGGCTGCAGCAGTGAATGCCGGCGTTGTGTGCATCTTCCCACCAGTTCCAGCGTTTAGTTTAGCCCGCAGTGTGGGAAACGGGCAGTTCCCAGTGAAATGGCGTGTAGTGCGTGGACAGCCTTAAAACGTCCTCTTCTGGGGGCGCCGCCATAGCGAACGTGGGCGCGTAATGCCCCCGGCACAGCCTGCCGGGCTCCGCCGCACCGTCCCCACGGTCAGAGCCGCAGCAGGTGGCGGAGCTGAATCCTGTCAGCTGCGATTTACAGATGGAAACGTCTGAGGGGGCCGGGACGGGGCTGGTGGGGAGGGCCTGGCCGCCCGCTGCACCCCCTGCTCCCCGGGGTGGGCTCTGGTGAGCGTCGGTCAGTAAAGAGTCCGGCGCGGCGCGCAGGGACGGCTCCCGGCGCAGTGGGGCATGCCGTTAGGAAACTTTTACGGGGCTCTGGAGTTTTCCATTATTCATTCCCTCTCTTCTCACAGCATCTGTTTGGATACGTGCTAAATACCACTCTCTCCTTCTCTGGAGTTCACGCTCTCACCAGCCTTGTCTTTGCCTTGCTCTCCTCGCGCGGGCTGGCTGAGGGCCACCTGCTTCTCCCTGCTGCTCCTCCTAAATCCTCAGCAGGTAAACGGAGAGGCGCAGGCCCCCTTCTCGCCACGGATGGGGGCACACCATGGATATCAGTCACACTTTCTTTCCCCACTACAAAAGCTCAAGTTAGTTTCAGGAGTGGCTTTCTGTGAACCACCTGCTGTGTTTTGATACAAAAGTGTTGTAATCAATAGGAAATTGATTTTTTGGCACTTAAAGTATCAATAGTGTGCTAAATACAACAGGATCCGTGATTTTTTTTTAATCTACTAACATACCAGCAATGATTTTCTTTAGTTCTGGCTACCTTTTCTGGCAAAGGGTGCGTAGAAACAGCAGAACTATGCTGAGCATGTGGTACTCGAAGAAGACGGTGTTGATGATGATGAATTTTGGGGCTGGAATTGTCTTAGCCTGGCTGATCTTTCCGTGCAGTTTTTTTCCTATTTTAGGGAGAGTTTTGTTCAGTGCAGGTCTCAGTGCCCGTCCTCCTTGCAAAGAAAAGGAGAAAAATGAAACTTGTCTCCTGGTCCATGCATCTGTGCCTGCCTCGGTGTCAGCGGAGGCTGCCGCAGCCAGCAGCACCAGTGCTGGGGGAGAGCTTGCCAGGGAGGAAACAATGGTGTTTGAACTCGTTCCTCGGGACTGGTGGGTAGAGTCATTTCAATGTTGATGAAGTTCTGCTCTAGGGATTTAACTGGGCGGCAGTTTGTGTCAGTGCTGGCAGGATCCAGCCCTGCCGGCCCTTCCCCAGGCAGCGCGCGGGTCTGGCCCCGCAGCCCCGGGCCGGCTCCGTGGGCACATCCCCTCCGCGGGAGCAGGCGTCGCTTCTGGGCGAGCAGCAGCTGCGCCGGGGGGTGCGCTGCCCCCGCCGTGTTTTCTCCTCTCCCTTCCCCCCCGCAGCCCCCAGAGAGGCTTTCCAGGCTCCTGGTGCAGCAGACGCTTGCTGCTCTGCGTGCTCCCCTGGGAAGAAGGGGAGTCCCACTCAGCAGGCCAAGCACAAAGCTCGCGCTGCCGCAGGTGTGAGGCCGAGGGCCTGCCGGTGGCGGTGGCTCTGCAGACGTGGCCAGGGGCTAGAGAAATTCAGCAGCAGCCCTCGTCTGTTGCTTGGCCATGCTGCTTTTATCGTCTGTGCTCGGGGCAGTCCCTGCGATGCAGGGGCACGCAGCAGCCAGGAAGGTGAGCAGGAATGGACAGGACGGGTCCTCGGGGCTGGCGTCCATCCCTCGTCCCCCTGGGGCACCACCACGGCTGTGCTCACACCAGCCGTGTTCCTTGAGCCCATTTCTCGTGTTGAGGTCCCCTCCTTTGGGCTCAGTGTCACAAACCCAGCAGTGCAGCTGGTCCTGGCCCAACGTGTGCCCCAGGTGCTGCTGACCAGGTGGTGGCTGCAGCCCAGCAAGGAAGCAATCAGGCACAAAGTGCTCCTGCGCTGGCCCACGGCTCCTCTCAGTTCTGCTCACTGCAGTTTTGTTCAGCTGCTGCTACCCTTCCTGCACAGGTATTTTCCATAAACCTTTGTAGGGCTGAATTTATATCCCAAGCTGACAGTGGCTAAACCAACCAAGAGAGGTCTTAAAAGAAAAAAAAAAAAATCACAATTTGCATGGATGGATTTAATTGATGAGGATTTAGCCTCTATGGAGGCCAAGTCAACATACAGAAAAATGCATTTTGATGTAGACAAACCTACAATAACAGGCCTGGGGCAAGAGGCCAGGAGGGAAGCTCACTGCAAGGGCAGAGTTGCACACCCCAGTGTCCCACAGAGAGGCTGGGAACTGTCCCAGGGTCGGTCAGGAAGGGGCTGGGGGGCTTGCCCGGGTTTGGCCCCAGCCCCGTCTCCTCCTCGTCACCTGCTGGTGCCTCAGTAGGGGAGCTGAGCACCACCACCACCGGGGCTCCTGCTGGGGGCGCGGGGGGAAAGGTGCCGTCTGTGCACGCCGCCTGTGGGAGGTTTTAAGCCCAGCACTTCTCTGCTCGCTCAGATTTAGGGGAAAAATTCCATTGTGTGAGCCAGGGGAAAGCTGGAACAAAGTTCTGCCACGATCTTAAAACTTGAATCACAACCAGGTGTCTGCGCGGGGTGGAGAGCTGGAGCGGGAGCGGTGCTGGCAGCTGCGCGGGCTCAGCAGCGCCTGCTCACGGTCCCGTCCTCGCCGCGCCCGCCCGGGCGCTGCTGCCGTCGGCTCCCCGTGAACGGAGCCGCTCTCCGGGGCGACGCCTGGTGCGGCCGAAGCGGCTCTGCCCCGGCCGGCGGGGCCCCGTCGAGCCGCGGCGCTCGCCCCCCGCTTCCCGCAGCATTCCTCCCCCCAGCCCTCCGACGGCACAGCTACCGAACAGCCCCGCTCTTCATGCCGATTATTTTAATCACAAGCGTGTCTTGTCTCCTCAGCCGAATTTCTTTCATAGACGGCGGAAAGTGAAATTTGTGCAATGTCTGTAGGAGGCTGAAGAAAGGGCCTTTGTGCGCCCCGTGCACGGGGCATTGGGCAGCCTCCAGCAGCACCCTCCGCCACCCCAGAGCTCCCAGCTCACGGGATGAATGCTCCGCTTGTCCGGAGAGCGGGACCTGCTCTTAAAGCCGGAGCCGGGCCCCCCCGGCTAGTCCCACCGGTGGCCCCGGCGGGGCAGGCGCCGTGGGCACGGCTCCGTGGGGCCGGCCGAGCCAGCCCCCCCGGGCACCCGGCAGTGAGGGCAGCGGCGCCGGCCACCCCGGCCCCCGGGCCGCGGCCCCAGGATGTTCCTGTACTGGAAGAAGCGGGGCGCGTACGAGCTGGGGACTCTGCCCCCCGCGCTGGCAGGACTGGAGTACGGGGCGGTGGAGCGCTTCTCCTGGAGCTCCAGCCTGGACATCACAGAGGAGCTGGCGGGTAGGTCGCGGGGGCTGGAGGAGTGCGTGGCTGCGGCGATGGGCTTGATGAAAACCCTCTAACCCCTGCAAAAAGGGAGAGGAACTGGTGTGTCCAGGGGACGGCAGGGGAGGCTCCAGCTGGGGCCAGCAGCGGGAACGGGGATGCTGCGGGTGCGGCTGGGGAGCGCCTGGCGAGCCGTCCCTGCACCAGCACCTGCACGCGGCTGCACCGCTTCCTCCCGGCGCAAAAGACGTCTGAAACAGCGAGTGACCGTGGTGTGTGCGGTGACCGCCTTGCCTTGCTCTCCTGCCCTGACCGTCAGCAGGAGTCACCGGGAGAGCCGGGCGCGACGAACCAGCAGGAGCGGGGGGAGAGGGGCTGATGGCAGCGGGATCCCTCCCCTGGCCCTGGGAGTGCCCGTGGGGACCCGGGCACCCTCCTGCTTCTGCCAGATACCGGGGGCTGCCTCTATATGCACCTATCAGTGAGCTCCTCTGTGGCATACTTTAGGTCCTGCCACGTGCGTGAGCTCCCGCTGCTGCGGTCAGTGTTTGGATAAAGCCGTGCCGGTGGGCAGCGTGTCCCCGCGGGGGGACAGCAGGGGGCTGCCCGTGGGCAGGATGCTGCGGCTGCGTCCCAGCACCGCCGGCTGCTGTGCCCGTCCTCACGATTTCAGTGAGTTTGGAAAACTTCCCCTCACTGGCATGAAAGAATTTCTTATTTGTTTCCGTTATTATTCATAATAGGTCAAGTGAAATGATAATGGTGGCGGGGCGGCAGAGGAGGGGCTGGAGCAGCCCAGCGGGTGCTGCGGGGCGGCAGCGGGGACAGAGCGCCCATTGTGCTCCCGCGGTGCGGGGCCGGCGCGTGGGCAGCGGGGCCCCACGGCAGCCGCGGTGCTCCCGTCCTCTCCCACGAGCGCCGGGCCCGGCCCTGCCCGTGGGTGCCCGCGGGGTCCCCGTGGGGGTGCCCCAGGGCAGGCAGAGGGGAGGGCAAACACAGCCCTCACCCTGCTGGGTGCCGTGCCCTGTGGGGACCCGGCGCCTGCGTGCGCCCCAGCACCTCGCGGGCTCCCCGGAGCTGCCGCGATGGGTCCTGAGAGCGGAGCCGGGGGAAGCTGCAGCCTCGTGGGTCTCGGCACAGGGCGGCTGCCGGCAGCCCCGGCTCCCCCGCCCCGACAGGGCAGGAGGCAGCAGCTTTTCCACAGACTAAACCTAACCCGGCCTTGGCCGCGAGCCCGTCCCGCTGGGGCCGGGGCAGAAGCTGTTTTTGTTGGCAGGAGGGATGCAGAGGGATCGGCTGTGGGGAGCGGCGGGGAAGCCCCAGATGAGCTCCTGGGGCTGGGGCCGCTGTGCCCTGCCTGCGCCAAGCCCTGCCCGCGCCAAGCCCTGCCACGGCTCCGCGCGGGACGAGCACACCCAGCCCAGGCCTCCCGCGGGAGCCCCCGGCACAGCCGCCATCCCTGTCCCCGTCCCCAGCTGCCCTGCAGGAGGGCGCTCGCTTCGGGACCTGGTGCCCGCCGGTCTGCCGTGAGCCGCCCGCAGTCTGTTATTTTTAAACTATTAGATGCGACGTATAACAAAAGCCTTCAAAATAGGATTTGTCCCAAAGGCCGATTTAACTGTTAGGACTTAAAGCAGCTCATAAGCCCCTTTGGGGGCTGGCGAGCGGCGGATTTAGCGCTCCCAGCGCTGCCCTCGCAGCCCTGGCCCGTGCCCGGCGTGGGAAGCGGGTGCAGGGTGATGTCCCGCGCCCCGGCTGGGGCCGTGCTGCTGGGGTCAGCCGCACCCCCGGCACCTCGGGGCTCCGGTCTGCGCCGCGGCTGTCCCGGCGCTGCCGCCCGTCAGGAAATAAATCTCCATATTAGGGAAGGTTTGGGGCTTTGGGCCCATTCCTGAGTTTGCAGCAGTGGGAGTTTGGGGAGAGCAGCGTGCGTCATCGCTGGCAGTGCCTGGCGCCTCCGTCCCCATCCCAGGGGCAGCTCCTGGCTGCCCTCTCCCGCCAGCGAGCCATCCCAGGCCTGCCTGGCCCCGCGTTTCGGGGGTGCTGTGCACCCCTGTGGGCAGCCAGCAGCCCCCCGCGGCACTGCACGCCCAGAGCAGCAGCCCCACGCTTTGGGGCAGGAGTCAGCGGGTCCTGACACTGCCGGGGCAGCGCAGGGTGCTCGCTGCCCTTCTGCAGCAGGCGCAGTGCTGGGTTTTGGGCATGGGGTTATGGGGGGTTGGGCAGCCAGGGCGTTTTCAGAGGCTGCCACTGCTCACCAGCTCAGGAGATGGTTTGTCCCCAGCTGGGCTGCCAGCTTCCTCTGCCCTGCGCCCAAAAGGTGGGCCCTCGCTGTCAGGGACCCATCCTCCTGTACGGGTTGTGGGGCAGGAGCAGCCTCGGCTGAGCCCGAGCACTTTGCTGAGTTACAGAAGCGGTGTGTGTGGAGTGCAGGGGCGGCGGGCCCGGGGGCAGCACCCACACAGCGGGCAGGGGCGGGCACGGGGCTGTGGGCGCTCAGGGCCCCCGGGTGCCCCCGGTGCTAACCCTGGCTCTCACCCACAGACGAGCGGTGCCCGGCGGAAGAGAAGGGGCTGCACTGCCAGCACCCCGACTGCACCGACAAGAGGAGGGCAGCCAAGGTAGGTCCTGAGCCGGGCAGCGCCGCTTTCCTGCTTCGGCTCTGTGGGCGAGGAGGGGCAGCGGGCACGCGGCGCTCGGTGCGCGGCTGTGCCCCGCTCCTCTCGGCAGAGCCGGGGCGGGTGCAGGCTCCTGCGGTCTCGCCCTGGCTCCCTGGTGCCTCCGTGTGCCGGCAGAACCGGTCGGTGGAGCCGCCTGGCCGGCAGCCACGGGGCGCTGAGCAGCCCGCGCTGTGCCGGAGCCGTGAGGCCAGCCCCGGCCGGCCGAGCCGTGCTGCCGGGAGCTGCTGCGTGGGGGGGGCCGTGCTGCCCCCTGCCCTGCGCAAGCTCGTTCCCGTGCGTGCTGGTGGCGTGGGGCCGTGGGAATCGCAGCAGCAGCGCCAGTTCGCCAGCCCTTGTGGGAGAGCCCCAGGGAGCGCCGTGCCTGCACCCTGCTGCTCCTGCTCCACCCGCTGGCCCCGGTGCAGGAAAAAAGCCCCGGGCAGCTGATGGGACCTGGCAGGGAAGGGCAGCGGCTCCTGGCAGCTGCATCCCCTGCGTGGCCACCCGTGGTGAGAGTGCCAGCCCCTGCTGGGCATGCATCTCTCGGCAGCGTCGCGGTCCTGCAGCCCGTGGGTATCCGCGGGCTCGTGCACAGCTGGGATTTAACTGCACGGCGGCAGCTTCCCCGTTTCCCCACCTGGTGTAATTTAGGCTAATCTAATTGAGCCCGTCTGTCCTGTTCCCGGTGGGAGCGCACCGCTCGGCAAGCCGGCACAGGCAGCGTGGACGTGCCCGGGAGGGAGGGATCCTCTGCGGCAGCTCACGGCTGCGTACCGGGGCTTGGTGTCAGTGCTGCGGGGAGCGGGTGCCGTGCGGAGCCGCTTGAGGAGCAGCTGCACTCGTGCCATTTGTGCCCGCGTTCATTTGGCCGAGCAGCAGTGGAGGTGCAGAGGGATGGGACTGCCCTGGGCCGCGCAGGGCCCCGGGAGTTAAGCAGTGCCCGCGGCTGGAAGTGCCCCATGCCACCTCTCCTAATCTTGTTGATCGCTAATGTAAAGCCGGAGTGGATTTAGGGCCCCTTATCTCTGGCTGCTCGACCTGCTGGCTCGGTCCAGGGCTGTCCTCACTGCTGCTGCAGCGCCGGCCGCGCCGGCTCCCGGTGAGTGCCAGGGTTCCCCTGCTCGGTGGGTCGGGGGCTGTGGCTGCGGGGAGGGAGCGCGGTGCTCGGGCCCTTCCCCACTGGCACGGCCGTGCGGCGTGATGCTCGTGGCCTCGGCTGGAAGGCCACCACAGGAAAATTCCTACAGCAGCAAGAGCGATGGCTGCTTAGTCCTGGAGCCCTGGCAGACACCATCGAGGGCTTTTATTCTGAGCAGATGAGCGGGGCTACTCTGTTTATTGAAATTAGGCACTGGCTTTGGAGAGCACTGGGGAGGAAGTAACGACGCAGTGACCTTTCAAGCACTGAGTTTCAGAAGGGCTTTGCTCACCGGCTCCTTCAGAGCCAGGCTGATCAGAGGCAGCCCCGCGCCGGCAGCCTGCCCAGTGTCCCGGACCCTGCTCCCGCGGGAACGTGGCCGCGTCGAGGGCACAGGGAGCCGGGCTGGTGTCTCCTGCTGCACGACCCCCCCGTGGCATTAGGGGGGCGCGACCCAGCACCGCCTTGGCGCCCTGCGGCCGGTGCCAGGCGAGGGGTGCGCGGTGCCGGGCACGGTGCTTGCGGTGGATCCGGCGCGGTGGTCAGCAGGCGTGTCGTGGCCGTGTTTGCACGGGTGGAGCTGCTGGGTAAACACTCCGGCAGGGACACACGTGGCGCTGGGCTGCGGCCGGTCGCCATCAGTGCTGGGAGGGAGCCGCACGGACAGCCCTGCCGCCGGCACCGGAGACCCCCGAGGGACAGCGCCACGGGAGGTAGCGTGGGGTGGGGGTCCCAGGCCGGGAGCCGAGCTCGGTGGGGATCGGCGCGGCTGGGGCCGGGATGAGTGAGGCTGTGCTCGGGGTGCAGTCTGGGCTTGGGCTCTCGGGGCCCTGGGGCTGCCCCCGGGTGGGTGCACATGGAGCTGGGGGGTCAGGGCAGAGAAAAGCACCCAAACCCAGGGGTCTCCTGGCTGCCTGAGCGTGGTGCCTGCCTCCAGCTGCCCGAGAGGTGCCGGTGGGGCCCCAGCAGGCTTGGCTGGTGCTTGCTCCTTCCTGGCCACGCGGGATCTCCTGTGCATGGCTCTGCGGGACGCGACTGAGTGACCCCACCGCGGGGCCGGACCTTGTGACCCTTCTGTCCCTCAGGGTGTTTCTGACCTGACCACAGGTGCTTGGTGGCAGCCCCGCAGCAGCCACGGGTTTTAAGCCTGCCCAGGGTAAGGAGAGGCTCAGCTGCAGCCGCCGTGCCCAGCCGTGCTGTGCCATGCCCGGCCGTGCTGTGCTGCTCCCCGCCGCCCACCTCATCTGCTAGCACTGCACTCAGCCGAGCCCAACAGCCACCTCCTCCCATCGCCTGGGCTCTGCCAAAACTCTGCACGAGTGGGCCAAGTGGGTTCAGGCATCCTTTGCCTTGGCCTCATCACGGCAGCAGCCGTGCTGCCCCGTCCCTGCCCCGCCGAGGTCTCTGGTGGCCGTGTTTGGGGTGCGGGGGGCAGCCTGGGGAGGAGAGCCCGTCTCCGAGGGCGGGCAGGGGCGGCCGTCACCGCCGCAGCCCTGCCGAGAGCAGAGGGGCTGCACGGCCACGCGGCACAAGGCCGGCACGTCCCAGGGGCCGGGCTGCATCAGCGGGTGCCGCGGCGGAGGCTGCTCGGCAGTGGGTGTCGAGCAGGGGCAGGTGGCCCCGGCGGGGAGCGCGCGGGTGTCGGGAGCGCGTCAGCACTGACCTCAGCAGCGCCGGGAGGAAGGAGGGCAGGAAGCGGGGGCGGCTGGAGGTGCACTGGCGCTTCCTCCGCCGCGCAGGCAGGGCCCGCGCCTCCCGGGATGCTGCGCTGCGGCCGCCTCTCGCAGCAGGGCGGCTGCGGGGCCCCGCCGGCGGCTGCAGGGAGCGGGGACGTGCCCCCGGTGCAGGCTTGCAGCCACCAGCAGCACCACGGCCCCTGTTGCGGGGCCAGCCGGAGCCTCCAGCGAGGGGTCACGGGCCGTGCACCACGTTCGGGGCTGGCCAGGGGTTTAAAAATAAATGCTTGTGAATGCCCGGCTGAGGCTGAGGCCGGGTGCACAATCGGAGGAAATGCATCGGCTTGCAAGCATTGTTTTGCTGCAGACACTTGCTTCCTTCGTCCTGCCGTGGGGACACTGATCCTGCAAACACAAAGGGGCTCTGGAGCGGCCCCACAGCCTCCCCGGGAGCCGGCAGGGGCCTGGCGCGCCCTCAGCCCAACCAGGGGCACCAGCAATGTGTGGTGGCTCTGGGGAGGCTCGGCGACACGAGGCACAGGTGGCTGTCCCCTGGTCCCCTCCCTGCCCCCGTGGCCAGGCATCGTGCAGCCTTCCTGCTGCAGCCCCGTGGCTCTCGGGGGTCCCCGCGCAGTGCAGCAGAGCTGGGCAGGGGGCTCGGTGCTGCGGACCCACGTGCACGGCAGCACCAGCAGCCTCGTGGCTGTTCCCTGCTCTCGCTGCTGTCCCCTTCCCCTACCTTGACACTGCCCCTGAGCCAAGAAGCTCTGAGCAGAGCGGAGCACAGCCTGGGGTGGGGGTCCTGCTGCCCGGCCCCCCGCCCCAGCCCAGGGCTGCGCCCCGCAGGTATGCCACCACGCCGAGTGCCAGCAGCTGAACCACAGCAGCCCCCTCAGCCTGTGTGAGGTCTGCGACGGCCGCCTCCACGGCGCCATGCACTTCGACGGGCACATCCGCTTCGACTTGCCCCCGCAAGGTGAGCCGGGCTGGACGCAGCCGCGGACCCCTCAGCCGCAGTGGGACCCGTGCGGGGCTGGCGGACCCTGCGTGGGGCTGGGGGTCGCGGCACAGCTCAGCCCCACGCCTGTGCGCAGGCTCCATCCTGGCCCGCAACGTGTCCACCCGCTCGTGTCCCCCGCGCACCAGCCCTGCCTCCGACGTGGAGGAAGACGACGAGGGACCGGCGGACGGGAGGGGGTGAGCCGTGTCTGAGCCCCTGCTTGCGGCAGCTCGGGGCAGAGCGGGTGCCTCCGCGGTGCCCGGACCCTGCGTGTCCCCAGCCTGCGGGGCGCCCCGGTCACCCTGCCCGTGCTGTGCCTGCAGGGACAGGAAGAGCTCGGCGCTGAAGCTGCCCAAGAAGAAGGCTCGGCGCAGACACACGGATGTAAGGAACCGTCCCGCGCCCCATGGGCTCTGCAGGGTGCAGGGGCTGTGCTGCGGCCCAGTTGGGACGGCTGGGAGCCCAGCACTGGGCCATTGGTGAGCAGCTTATCCCCCACAGGACCCCAGCAAGGAGTGCTTCACCCTGAAGTTCGACCTGAATGTCGACATCGAGGCGGAGATCGTGCCGGCCATGAAAAAGAAGTCCCTGGGGTGAGTCCACCTCCGCCGCCTGGTTACGGCCCTGGTGCAGGGGCCCCATGGGACCCACGGGGCTGGTGTCCCCGCAGGGAGGTGCTGCTGCCGGTCTTTGAGAGGAAGGCGATCGAGCAGAGCAAGGTGGACATCTACCTGGACCAGTCCAACACACCGCTCTCCCTCCACTTCGAGGCGTACCGCTTCGGGGGACACTACCTGCGGGTGAAAGGTGCGGAGAGGCCTGCGGGGGGCCAGGCCCAGGCACCACGGGGCTGGGGGCTCTGACGGCTCTGCACTTCCACAGCCAAGCCCGGGGACGAGCTGAAAGTGGAGCAGGCAGCACGGGATGCCCGGTCGGCCAGCCTGCCCATCCTGCGCCCCGCTGGCACCGCTGCGCTCTTCGGGCCAGCGCTGGAGCTGGTGCCCGGCCGCCGGGAGGGTGCTGAGGTCCTGGTGAGTACCGGTGGTGGCCCTGGGGAGCTTGGGGATGGGGTCTCCCATAGCCCTCTATGCCCCCATGTCTGGTCTCCTGTATGGCCTCATGCCTGGCGGGCCGAAGACCTCCCTGGAGCCCCAGGCTCAGCTCCCAGCTGTGCTGAGCCAGCAGTGCTGTGCCGTGCCACACCGCAGTGCCTGCGCCAGGCGTGGCAGCTCAGCTGGTGGCCCCGCGGCCGTGCCACGTACGGGCTGGTACCAGAGCAAAGCAAACGGGCAGCTCCACACCCCAGGGCCCCGCGGGGAGGCTGTGAGCTTCCACATCGACCCCAGGGCTTGCCCTGGCTGCACTCCCAGCTGGGACGTGGCCGCCGTCCCTCCTCGCCATGGCGCCTGGCAGCTGCCGTCTGCAGCCTCGGTCCTGCCCCATGGACCCTGGCCCCAGATAAGGCGTGGGGCCGGGCTCAGCACCACTCCCCGTGGGAGCAGGTGCCACCCTCATGGGGCCACGCAGCCACGCAGCTCCTGCTCCTGGGGGATGTGGCCCCAGGGTACCCAGCAGGGGAACAGCGGCTCTCAGCCCCGTGCCAGAGGCCCCTGAAGGCAGCACCCTGGCTGTGTGGCCGGGGCTGGTGGCTGCCCGCATCCAGCACTACAATGCCTGGCAGCGGGACCAGCACTCCCCTGCTGGGGCAAGGGGGCCGGCGGGCGTGGGGCTGCCCCCACGGCGGTCTCAGCCCCAGCCAGGTCCCCGGGGGCAGTCAGGAGCAGAGCTGAGCCAGGGCAGCAGGGCTGGTGTGACCCGGGATGCTTGGGGACAGCATGGCACGGTGAGCTACGGGGCCACTTTTGGAGCGAAGTGGGGTAGGTTCGCCAGGGCTCATCTAGGCACACGGCAATGGCCCAGGGGGTCTGGGGGTCTGGGGGTGGTGGGGCTCTCTGTGCCACCCGGTGCCCTCCTGGGAGGGGACGTGGCAGGGAGCAGGGATGTGCCGAGTCCCGTGGGCAGGCGGGGAGCTGCAGCCCGGCCGCCCTTTGTGCCGGGGCAAGGAGAGGGCAGTGGCCACGTCCCCGCATGGCCTTGGCGCAGGGATGCAGGGATGCGTGAGCGGGGCTGTGCCGTGGTGCCCGGGCAGGTGGGCGCTGCCTGGCTGGGACCCAGCTCCTGCCGCGGGCTGGGGGTCTTTGATCTTTGCCAGCGAATTGTTTGGGTCTGTTTAGCTTATCTGGCGAGGAGGGAAATTAGGTTTTCTGCGCTGGCCCCACCTCCTTTTGTTCGGAGGAGCCCGGCCAGAGCCTGCCCGACTTCACAGTTCAAGTTCAGAGCACGCCTGGGCGGGCGGCGCGGGGCTCGGGGTGCTCGGCCCCGCGGGATGCGCTGAGCCGCGGTGCCCCGCTCTGCCGGGGCGAGGGCGAGGAGCGGCCGCGTGGGCCCGCACGCAGCCGGGATGCAGGTACGCAGGTCAGTGCGGGCGCCGGCAGAGCGGGCTCGTGCCCCACGGAGGGCACAGCTCTGCGCGCCCCGGCACGGGACGGGGCTGCGGGTGTGCGGCGGGGGGACCCGTCTGCCCCGGGGGCTGGAGCCCTGGGAGCCGGAGCCTGCCGCAGGCACGGCGCTGTCTGCACGCAAGGCTGGCCTTGCTGTTGGGTTGTGTTGCGCTGTCGTCTCTGCCCCGCCGCCATCCCCACCCCGGGCCCATCCCAGCGGCACGGCCGCAGCCAGGCGAGGAGGAGAGCAGGGGCAGGACGCGGCCCCCTGGGGCTGGCCCCGCGTCGTGGAGTGTGCAGGGCCAGGCGCCCACCTGGGGACACCGCCGGCTGTCCCCGCACAGGCTCCAGGCAGGCGGAGGAAGAACATGACGGAGTTCCTGGGGGACGCCAGCATCCCTGGCCCCGAGCTGTCCCCACACGGCAGTGGCTCCCTGCCCACCAATGGCACCGACACCTGGAAGAACCGTGCCGCCAGCCGCTTCAGCGGCTTCTTCAGCTCCGGCGCTGGCACCGGCCCCTTCGGGCGGGTAGGTGGGCGCGCGGGGAGGGGTGTGGGGGCGGCGAGGCTGCAGCCCCGCTGGGCTGAGGCGGTGGGAGGAGGTCATCTGTGGTCACGCCCCAGCTCTGTGGGCAGCGCGGGGAGGGCTGTGCCTTGTCCCCTCCAACCCTGGCCCATCGGCTCCACGCTTCCTGGGCAGGAGGTGGATAAGATGGAGCAGCTGGAGAGCAAGCTGCACACCTACAGCAGCTTCGGGCTGCCCAAGCTGCCGCCGCAGCTCCGCTTCGACCAGGACTCCTGGGAGGAGGACGGGGATGACAGCAGCCTGGCGCTGGAGGACAGCTGGCAGCAAATCATCGAGGGCACGGAGGTAGGGCCAGGGGTGCCGGTGGCCACGGCGTCCCCACTCCCCGTCTGGCGCGGCACTAACGCTCAGCCCCGCAGGCCCTGACGCGCCGGCAGTGCCACCAGCAGGAAGCCATCTGGGAGCTGCTGCACACCGAGGCCACCTACATCCGCAAGCTCAAAGTCATCACCGACGTGAGTGCCCCTGCCGCCCGCCAGGGATCCCCGGCTACGGGTGCCCTGTGCCTCAGCAGCTCCCCCACGGGCTCCTGCTCTGTCCCCACAGCTCTTCCTCTGCTGCCTACTGAACCTGCAGGAGTCGGGGCTGCTGTGCGAGGTGAGCAGCACCGCGGCGGGCCGGGGCTGCGCGGGGTCTGGGAATGGCGCAGTATCGCCGCAGGTGGTCTCGGGGGGCCAGCACGTGGCAGGGGTTTCCCCAGCATGGAGTGGGGTGCGTGGGGTTGGGACCCCCACCCGTGGTGCTGGCATGGTGCTGGGCCTTGTGCAGCTCCCCACCTACCCCACAGGTGGATGCCGAGCGACTCTTTGGCAACATCAGGGAGATCATCCAGCTGCACCGCAGCCTGTGGAGCAGCGTCATGGCCCCGGTGCTGGACAAGGCCCGCCGGACCAAGGCGCTGCTCGACCCCGTGGACTTCCTCAAGGGCTTCAAGACGGTGAGCGGGGAGCCCATGCCGTGCTGGGGGGCCGTGCGGTGCTGTGACCAGCGGTGACACCTCTGTGCTGCCCGCAGTTTGGCTCGCTCTTCAAGCCCTACATCCAGTACTGCATGGAGGAGGAGGGCTGCATGGAGTACATGCGAACGCTGCTGCGGGACAGCGAGCTCTTCCGCGCCTACGTGACGGTAAGGTGGGAGCAGCACAGGGTGGGGGCCGTGGCTGCAGCCGGGGCTGACACCTGCATGCCGCAGTGGGCCGAGAAGCACAAGCAGTGCAGCCGCCTGAAGCTCAGCGACATGCTGGTGAAGCCACACCAGCGCCTCACCAAGTACCCGCTGCTCCTCAAGTCTGTGCTGAAGAAGACGGACGACGCGCGCACCCGTGATGCTATCCTCACCATGGTAAGGGGCACGGCATGGGGATGCAGGCAGGTGGGCTCGAAGTGGGGCAGCCCCCAGCCCCTCACATCTGCTGCCCACGCTGCAGATCGGCTCCGTGGAGCACTTCATCAACCACGTCAACTCACGTATGCGGCAGCGTCAGGAGCAGCAGCGCCTGGCTGCCATCCTCAGCCGCATCGATGCCTACGAGGTGGTGGAGGGCAGCACGGATGAGGTGGACAAGGTAGGCTGGGCGTGCCAGAGCTGCTGTCTCGTGCCGCCCAGGCCGTGGCCTGCCCCTTGCTGATGCCAGCGGCTCCCCGCAGCTGCTGAAGGAGTTCCTGCGGCTGGACCTGACGGCCCCCATGCCCGGCACCTCCCCGGACGACACCCGGCAGCTCCTCCTTGAGGGCAGCCTGAAGATGCGGGAAGGTAAAGACAGCAAGGTGAGGACCACGGGGGACGGGGAGCTCGCCCCCCTGCGTGCTGGCCAGCACCCACAGTCTTGCTCTTGTCCCCAGATGGATGTCTACTGCTTCCTCTTCACCGACCTCTTCCTCATCACCAAGCCTGTCAAGAAGGCTGAGCGCACCAAGGTGGTCCGGCAGCCCTTGCTGGTGGACAAGGTCGTCTGTCGGGAGCTGAAGGACCCAGGTGAGCAGCCCTGGTGGGGATGGGGCACTGGGCAGCTGGCCCCCACCCCAGGGAGGTGCCGGGAGCCCTGGCTGGCCCCATGGTGCAGCTCACGGCCCCCCGTCCCCGCAGGTTCCTTCCTCCTCATCTACCTGAATGAGTTTGGGAGTGCTGTGGCTGCCTACACCTTCCAGGCCAGTGGGCAGTCGCTGTGCCGCAGCTGGGTCGAGGCGCTGCACAACGCGCAGGTGAGGGGTGCCGAGGGTGAGGGGGGCGAGGGGGTCCCATGCCTGCTGCCCACTGACACCTCCCCTTCCCCAGAACCTGCTGCAGCGGCTACGGCTGCAGGAGCTGCAGCGCGGGCAGTGCCAGCGCCTGCAGGAAGAGGAAGAAGAGGAGGAGGAGGAGGAAGATGGAGAGAGCAGCACCTCAGCCGCCAGCTCGCCCACTGTCCTGCGCCGCAGCAGCACCAGCCTGGACTCCCAGCAGTGGTACGGAGTGGGACAGGGGCTCTGCACTCCCCTGGGCACAGTGCCGCCCCCTCCTCACCTTCCCCGCTTTTGCAGCCTCTCGGATGGCTCCACTGAGACCATCTCGGTGGTGGTGGTGGATGGTGGTGATGAGCTCTCCTCCCCGGACTCGGACGTGGGGCCGTTTGGCTCACCATCAGACAGCACCTCCGTGAGCACCGGCACCTCTGTGAGCACCGGCACCTCCAGCAGCACCTTGATCAGAGAGCTGCCCACGGACACCCTGCCCCTGCCCCAGGGCCCGGCCGCCCAGACCAGCAGCTGCCGCTCGGCATCCATCGACAGCGCTTACGGCACGCTCTCGCCCGCCTCACCGCGGGACTTCACCCGGCAGCAGGATGTGGTGGCCGAGGAGGGGCGGGATGTCCCAACCCCGCGGCCGCCTTCACCCCGGCTGCGTCGCCGGATGCCTGTGCAGCTCCTGCCCTGCAAGGCCCAGGTGCTCAAGTCCAAGTCGGAGGCCAGCCTCCTGCAGCTGCTGGCCAGCCCCCCGGCCCCGCTCAGCCAGAGCCGGAGCCTCTCTGACCTCTGTGCGGCCCCCCCCAGCCCCCCGCTCCCCCAGCGGACTGGATGTGCCCCGGGGCACCCAGCCACCCCCAGCGCTGGCAGCAGCAGCGGTGACTCCACTTCTGAGCTCTCGGAGCCGGAGGAACACGCAGAGACCCCAGGGCCCGCCCTGGGCCAGCCCAGCCGTGGCCCACAGCCCCCCGCCCGCCGCACCCTCTCGGACCCGCCTTCGGCACAGCACCGCAAGCTGACGATGGCCCAGCTCTACCGGATCCGGACCACCTTGCTCCTCAACTCCACGCTGACGGCCTCGTACGTGCAGCCCCCTCCCCTCTGCTCGCCGTGCGCCAGGGCCCCATGCTAACAGTGCTTCTCTCTCTCTGTGCCTTGCAGGGAGGTCTGAGAGCTGCCAGGGTGGCGAGGATGAGGATGGACGCGCGGCCGCTCCGAGGAGCTCCTCCTGCTTCTAACCATAGCGTAATGCCAGGGCCGGGTAGAGCGAGTGCCCGCCAGCTTGTGCCAGGATGTCACGCGAGCATGTGTGGGGACATGGAGCGGCCCCCTCTGGGAGGACACGTCCCGGGCAGGGCGGCACCAGGCTGCCCATTTCTACCCAGGGAGCGGCCGTGTGGGGCCGGACACGACGCATGGCTCGGGCTGAGCCCTCGCCCGCAGAGCGCTGGGGCCAGGCGGTGGGGTGGAGCAGGGCTGCGCCCGGGAAGGCTGCGGGCTGGGGCGGCTCCGGGGGGAGGAGGGATCGTGATGTTGGCGGCGGTGAGCGGAGAAGGTGCGAGAGGGCCGTGGCGCGGGCGGCACGGAGCTGCCGGCGCGCGGGGTGGGAGGCCGGGGGTGGTGGCAGGAGGGGACGGTGCTGGGCTGGCGGTTGCCACAGGGCCTGGTCAGGGCAGTTTGGTGGGAGGCAGCGGCTGTGGGTGGCCAAGGCCAGTGTAAGGAGCGAGGAGCCTCGGTGGCACGGGCTGACATGGCAGGGGCCGAGTGCTGGGTGCCGTCCCATGCCAGGCTGTGGTCCATGGCCCAGTGGGGAGTTGCTGCCCATAGACATGGCCCACACCGGAGCAGGGCACCCTCATGGAGTGTGTTTTTATTTAGCTTCAGGCTGTCCCCGCAGCAGCACTGCCTGCTGGGACAGGGAGGTGACGGCGGCTGTGCCATGGACACGCGCTGGCCAAGGCACTTGTGCTGGCTGCAGCGCGGTCCTGGTGGGTGGGGGCCAGTGCCGTGGCCGCCCCTCCTGCCGCTGTGGTCCGGCCGAGCAATAAACCTAGCTGTGTGCACGCTTGTGCCTGCCTCGCCTCTCCTTTGGGGCACCTGGGGCAGCCCCCAGGGCGCTGTGGGTTGGGGGGGGACAGGTGTGGGGCACAGCCAAAGGGAGCACAGCCTGTGGCGGACACCACAGTGAGGCTCACGGAGACAGCTCCAGGCTCATCACCCAGGGTGTGGGTTAGGGACTGGGGGCATCAGCTCTGCCTGGCAAAGCTGGGAGTCCTGTGCGTCCCCCCGGCCCATGGCGGGGCTGTGCCAGCGGTGGGGGGGGGAATGGGAGGGGCGCGGCGGGCCGGCGCAGGTCCCTCCTGCGCGGCACTCCCGTCATGTGGTTTTGCACCCTCTGGACTCATTTCCAAAAAAGCATTTCCTCCTGCTGCGATTGAGTGTAAAAGCCTGCCTGGGGAGGGCTGGCACTCATTCACCACGCGTCGCGCGGCGGCGATGGGGCGCCGGGGCACCCTGCCCTCACGCTGAGCCTCCCTGGCACTGGGGACCCCGCGCTCTGCTGCGCCCACCACCACCACCCGGCATGACCCAGCCACGTCGGCTTCAAGGATGAAGCGCCACTGCCCAGGGGCAGCTTCGGTGAGTGTGGTGGGGCTGGGGTCACTGCAGCCGGGATGGGAGCAGCCCCGGTGTGACCAGGCTGTGGCTGTGGGTGGCATGGCCACAGCAGGCATGGCTGTGGGGACTGTGGGCAAGGTCACAGGGACAATGGGCACGGCACAGCCACAGGGCACAGCATGGTGATGGGAACCACGGGTATGGCACAGCCACGGGACTGTCGACATGGCCACGGGGACTACAGACACAGCCCAGTCACAGGGACTGTGGCATAGCTTGGCCTTGGGGACTGCAGCTGTAGCCACCGGGATGATGGGTGTGATGTGGCTGTGGGGCTGATGGCAGGGCACAGCCACGGGACCACCGACAGGCTGCACCACGAGCCTGCAGGCACCCATCAGGGATGCTGGCTGCAGTGCTGCACGTGGTGGTAGCTGAGGACACTGGGGCGGCCGAGGGGACTCGGTGGCTGGGTGCTCCAGTGCCCGCGGAGCCTGCAGCCGGAGCCGCGTTACGGGTAGGGGTGGCGCTTGCGCAGCACAGGAAGCGGTGGCCCCGCGGGGTAACCGGCAGCAGACGGCAGCTGTGCAGGCAGCTCCCTTCCTGCGGGGCACCCCCTGCCTGGCACTGCGGCCCCTGCCCTAGCGGGTGCCCAGGAAGGGGCAGTGCCCTCGCGTGCCAGCAGGGCCCCGCTGCGGGAGGCTCGTGCCTCGGTGGGGCTGTGCCGCTGACTCAGACGTGCCGCTGGCTGCCGGGCCAGCTCGTCGCGGTGCGTCCGCCCTGATCTGATCGCGGCGCTATGCAAATGGGACAGCCTGTGCACTGTTTCCAGTCCACCGGTGGCGGATTTAATAGAAAATGATTCAGTCCCTGTAATCGGGGCAATCTCGGCTGGGAAATCCAGTCCCTGGTGTGGAATCCCCTGGCTCGCTGCCCGCCGTGGCTGGGCACGCAGTGCCTGCCCCATGGACCCCACCCCCTGCCCACCGCGCTGCCGGCAGTGGAGCCGGTGCGGACACCCCCTGCGCAGCCCACGCGGGGGCTCCCCTCCGTACAGCACCCAGCACCCCAGACGGGGCGGCGGGGGAGCGGTGACCTAGTTTGGGACGCACGTACAAAGCACGATAGCATCGAGGGAGAGCATGAGCTGGGCATGGTTTCCTCTCAGGGAGGAAATCGCCTCATCTGTGAGGAAGATAAAACAGAGGAAAGTAAAGGGAGGCAGCATTAACCCTCACGCGCCCAGCCCCTGCATGCAGCATGGGGTTGAGTCCCAGCCCGGGCTGGCTGAAGGCGTCCCCGGCTGGGTGCCTGTGGGCAGCAGCACCAGGTCTGCCCGTGCACCAGCCTCCCTCCTCCCCATCCCTGCCCGAGCCCAGGCAGGGTGGCCCCCGCACCCCCGCAGCGCGTGCCCTGCAGCCCAGGCAGGAAGCCGCTTACTCAGGTACCGAGGGGAAAGCACGGCCCAGGGGCTGCCGCGGGGCATTCCCAGCCCTGGGCCGCACACCCGCGCAGCCCTGGGGCACGGGGCCACCTCTCCGGCTGTCCTGCCCTGAAGCCAGTGTGGGGCCTGGCAGGGGCACCAGCATCCACCGGCCATGCGATGCACCAGGCTGTGCTTGGCTTGGGCTCAGGTGGTCAAACCTCGGTGCCAGTCCCTGTTGCCTGATTGCGCGTGGCTGGAAGCACGGTAAGCACGACAGCCCAGCCCTGCTGCACGGCTCCCCGGGGCGCCCACCCCATGCCTGGGTGCCAGCTGTCTGCAGCCCTGCCCTTTCCCTGCCTGCAGGTTGTCCTGGCAGTGCTGTGGCTGCTGGCAAGCGGGTTGCTGCCCCTGGGCTGCCAGGACTGCGCTGTGTCACAGGGGCAGCAGGGCCCAGCGCAGCTGCCCGCCCATCCACGGAGGCTCGCTGCAAAGCCCACCTGCCCCACCGGGATGAACTGGATCGATGAGGCTCGTCGGTGCTGCCCCCAGTGTCCACCAGGTGAGAGAAGTGCAGCTGGCACGGCACAGTACGCCAGGCACACGGCCTGCCACATACATCATGGCATGGCACTGCCTGGGCGTGCAGTAGTGGCCGTGCCACTTGTCACCCTGCTGCCTGCACAGGGACGTACCTGAAGAACCCCTGCTCGAAGCATGGCAATGACAGCGACTGTGCAGCCTGTCCCGATGGCACCTACCACTCCCAGCCCAACACCCGCACCAAGTGCCATGTTTGCTATGAGTGCGACCACCACGGTGAGCTGGCAGTGCCCCGCGCCGCGCTGTGCTGTGCCATGCTGTACCACCCTGCTCACCCCCACACCTGCAGCTTTCCAGAGCGTGCTGAGCAACTGCTCGGCCACCAGCAACGTCGCCTGTGGCTGCAAGCCTGGCCACTTCCGCAGCTGCCTGAACGAGCACTGCAACGAATTCTCCTGCAGCAAGTGCCAGCTCTGCCCGGGGAGGCTGGTCCAGCGGCCCTGTGAGTCCTGTCACCCAGTCCTCGGGGTGCCACCCCCTGGGCCCACCGCAGTCCTGACATGTGCCCTCTCCCCAGGCTCAGACACGCAGGACACGCTGTGCGGCAGCTGCAAGCCCAACTTCTACGCCAAGGGCAGCGAGTGCCGGCCGTGCCACATGTAAGCAGCATCCCGGGAGGGGTTGCGTGGCTGGCGGTGCAGCGCGGTGCCCACGTTCCCTCTCCTTGCAGGAGCACCCCGGAGACGTGCGGCGAGGAGTGCCAGCAGGCGTGCGGAGGCAGCGCCCGAGGTGCGCGGGGCAGCGGGGCTGGGGGCGCCAGGGCAGCGGGGTGGGCATGGCTCTGTGGGACACCGCGTTGCTCCCTTGCAGGCTCGGGGCTGCAGTACCTTCTGCTGGCCCTGACTGTGCCCCTCTTCATGGGCGCCTTCGTCATCTACAAGAGGAGGTGGCTCCAGCACAGGACCCTGGTGGGCAGCCCCCTCCTCACAGTCCCACCCCAGGGCTGCCCCAGCCCCACGGCCTGCACATTCTCCCCCACCCAGGAGGCTGTAGCGACGGAGACAGTGCCGTGCCAGGTCAGTGCCTGTGACAGGGCGGCTGCGGTGGGGGGTTACCAGCCACGGCAGTACGGTCCTCATTGGACCAGGTCGTGTCTCCCCCAAACAGGTCTGTGAGCACAGCCCCAGCACAGCGAGGAAGAGCCCCGAGTCCTGGGCCTTGCACAAGTGCCTCAGCGGAGCAGCACTGCTGGATGGCGGCGTGGAGCCCTCAGCGCCCCAGGAGCCCCGCACAGCGCGGGGCCCCGACTCGCGCCCCCGCAGCCCCCAGCGCTGCGCCCTGCTGCAGGGCAGCCAGCTCTACGCCGTCATCAATGCGGTGCCGGTGCGGCGCTGGAAGGAATTCATGCGGGTGCTGGAGCTGCGGGACATGGAGATCGAGCTGGTGGAGATGGAGGTGACCCACTTCCGCGACCAGCAGTACGAGATGCTGAAGCGCTGGTGCCAGCAGACCAGTGCCACGCTTGACCGCATCTTTGCCGCCCTGGAGCACATGGAGCTGGCGGGCTGTGCCGAGGCGCTGCGCCAGAGCCTGTCGGCGGGACCCTGACCCCACGTCCCCAGCCTGGGAAGGCAGCACCACCGGCTGCCCCAGGGTCCCCTCCTAGGCTGTATTGTGACCCCGTGGGCCCAGGGACAGACACATCCCAGAAAAGCAGGGTCCCTACGGGACCACCCTGCCCTGGTGCCGTGGGGCGCCGTACCCCTAAGTATTGTTACTTATGCCATGTAGACATTTTATGTCAGTTATCCAGACTGTGGGCTCAGGCTGCAGGAGCAGGACGGAGCTCCCCTCCCCAGCCACCCCCCACTATTTATGTCCTCCTGCTCCGGGGGCTGCCTTGGACACTGCCCCCGGTTCGCAGGTTGCCTGGCCGGGCTCCTGGGCGCGTGCTGCTCGCGGGACGAGCGGGTGCCGAGCCCGCTGCCAACCCATGGGATAGTTCTCAAGTCCGCCGGGCGGGTGCACTCAGGTGGGCCTGCCCCCACCCCAATAAAGTGGCGTGTTCTCCATCCTCTGGCACCTGGCCCTTTTTCCTGGGGCTGCTGCTTGCCTCTCAGCACCGCGCTGGGGCCAGCGGGGCTCCACGTGCCTGGGGGCGCTGCGGGTGACGGCACCGTGGGCGGCACAGCGCAGCCCCACGGGAGGAGGGCAGGAGGGACCAGGCGGTGAGGGCAGCCCCAGGAAAGCGCGGGGCACTGCTGGAGGGGATTAAACGTTTTAATCGCCGAAACGCGGAGGGTCCGGGGCAGACGCGAGCTGCAAGTCTCCCTCTGGTGGCTCCGGAGGTGGGAGGAGAAGGAGCGGAGCCGGCAGCCCAGGGAGCTGCAGCAGCCGCCCGGGCAGCCTGGCTGCCCACGGCCCCGGAGCTCCCTGCGAAGGGCAGCGTGCGCAGGGTGGCGGCAGGCGGGTGGCGGCGGGACGGGGCTACGGGCACCCGGGGCAGTGGCGGCGGGCGCTCCTCCGGGACGGGCGAGGCGGGAGCGCCGGGGCCGTTGGCGGCGGGAGGAGGGTGCCGAGGCACGTCCCGGCTGGTGCAGGGCCTGCGGCGGGACCTGTCGGCCTCCTCCCGCCACGAAGAGCCTTGTGCAGCGCGCGGGGGTGCTACGCTGCTGCGGGGAGCGGGGGCTAGTGCTTCGCTATATCCCCTTTCTTGAGGATGATCTGCCGCTGCCAGGGCGCCAGCTTTGTCTCATCGTACCCAAGAGTCCTTAGCTTTTCTGACTGCTCCTTCTCCTTCTCCTCCTCCTCTCGCTTCAGCTTCTCTTGCTCTTTCCTGCTCGGCAGCAGAGGGGACGGGGTGCTGTGGGTCACTGAGCCCAGCCGCACACCCACCCCCCCTGCCAGGGAAGGGGACAGACGGCACTCACCGTTTCTGCTCCCTGTGAAAGCAAAGGGACAAGATGCCGTTAGTGTGGGCTGGGGGCAGCTGGCCAGCACAGGCGGCCCCCAGCCCGCCCTGCTCACCTCTCCTCCTCCAGCTTCTTGCGCAGGATGTCCCTCCTCCAGGCCGGCATGCTGGCCAGGCGCGCCTCCTCCTCCTTCTCCTGCAACAAACAGCCGCGTTACGGACAGCCACGGGAGCGCAGGGCCCTGGGGTGGCTGGCCGGGCTCCACTGGGGGAAGCGAAGGATGGCAAAGGCTCCTGGAAAGCAACCCCCCCCCCATGGGCCAGGACCGACCCAGCCCCAAGGACATCACCCCTGGGCCCACATCCCACTGGCCACGGGGAGCACAAGTGTGGAGGCAGCCGGCAGGAGTGAGGCGCACCCCCGGCACCGCACAACGCGGCACGGCGCTGATGGGACACGGCTCCGCAATGCCGTGGGCACGGTGCCAGGCGGGAGCCCTGCGGTGACGGGTCCTGCCATCCCCCCCCCCTCGCTGTCCACGTTATCCCGGTGCGGGGAGCACACGCGACCAAGGAGCGTGCGGAGCGCTGAGCCCTTCACAGCACACACAGCTTTATTGCACCGACACGTGGGGGCCCACGACGCCCCGGCACCGCAAACAGCACACCAAAGGGGAGCTGAGCCCCCAGCACAACACACAGCCGCGGCAAGGGGCACACAGCAACTTCGACACACAGCTGGCCACAGAACCCCCGAAGGGTCTGGGCACCCGGGGCCTGCTCCCAGGGCATGAAGCAAAACCCATGGGTCTGCAGAGCCGGCCCGCAGTCCTGCTGCCGTGAGAGCAGCTGAGCTGTGCCAAGGCACGGGGTCCTGCTGCCCGGCTGCACCCGGAGCCTCTCCTGGCTGCACGCCCCAGCCGTGCACTCCACCAGCCACATGCCACCACCACAGCCCCGGGGCCTGCTGCTGCCACAGCATCCCACCGAGCTCAGATATCGAACATCTCTGCCTCCTTCTCCTTCCAGAAGGAGAAGCTGCGGTCGATGTAGCGGCAGATGTCCTCGTCACTGAACTCCCCCAGCTCCGAGACCAGCTGGGCCGGCTCCTTGCCTCCCTGGGCTGCAGCAGTGGGTGCCAGACTGGGGGATGAAGGAGTCGACGCCGCTGCTGCTGTGGGCACTGTGGGGCTGTCCCCAAAGAACTCCTGCTTGAGGTCCTCGAAGCCGTCGAGCCAGCAGCGGTGGCCAGCCTCGACCCGCTCCAGCGCGGCACGGTGGAAGCGGCGGATGCACTCCCAGCTGTGGGTGCCCAGGCGGTCGAACATCTCGTAGCACAGCAGGTGCCGGAAGCGGCGCTCCTCGGGGCTGAGGTTCATCTCCAGCAGCTGGAAGTAGCCCAGCATGAAGAGGTCGAGCGAGAGGCTGTCGTAGGGCACGGGTGAGCCTCGGACATGGGGCAAGAAGTGCTCGGGCCAGTAGAGCACATCAGCGCGACTCAGCCGCCGGATCTGCCTCCCAGGCACCCGGTGGGCAACGCTCCTCCAGCGTGCCAGCAGCCTCCCCACCGCCTGCCGCTGCTTCCAGAGCCGCCGCAGCCGATCGTCCCCATGGGTGCGTGCACCAGGTGCCTCCGCCAGTGCCCACTTCTTCCAGTGCTCCAGGAAGAGGGAGACGGCGCGCTCCTTCCGTGCATCGATGCGCTCCTGCAGGCAGCTCAGCTCCGTCTGCACTGGCTGGCTGCGCCGCAGCACCCCGACTGCGTCCCTGTCCCCGTACTCCTCCTCCAGGACGGGCTCACGGGTGCAGACTTCCACGGGTGCTCCTGGGGGCAGTGACCGCTTCCGCTTGGTGACCCTGGTGCGGGGCACGGGGGCTCCCACCAGCCCCTCATAGTTGGCCTTGAGGCTGCGGACGGACACACCGCAGTGCAGGATCTCACGCTGGGCGTCCTGCTGGGTGCCGGCCGGGGCACCGGGAGGGGACCTCTGGGGCACGGCGCTGCTCGCCACTCCCCCCAGCCCAGGGCTCTCCCGGCCCCCCAGAGCAGCCAGCAGCACGGCCATGCTCCTCAGCAGCGCAGAGGTCTTGCTGCACCAGGCGGGCAGGTCCTCGGCACGGCCCTGCAGGCGCCGGGGGTCGAGGGAAAAGCGCTCGGGGGCCAGGGTGGCTGGGAGCGGCAGGAGCTGCTGCAGCTCCTCCTCCAGCTGCTCCAGCTCCGTCTCCACTGTCTGCACCTTGTGCATCACCTGCAGGTTTTCGATTTGCCTCTCAATGCGGAGAATGTCCTCCTCCGTCATGAGCTGCCCAAAGGGTCCCAGCATGCCCCCGTGGGCGGGGGAGTAGCGCCAGCACGGGGGGGACAAGACGCTCCCAGGCTCCAGCTAGGGCAGGAAAAAGGGCAAAACAGCTCCTGAGGACGCGCCCCGCAGCCTTGCACGTGCCAACCCCCCAGCACCGGGGTCCAGCAGGGGGCCAGGACCGCGCACGCCTCGCACCGCTGGTGGCCACATGGGACGAGCGCTCTGGGAAGGGCTCTGCAGCCGGGCAGGGTACACAGCACCCACAGCATGCGTGGCGGAGCTGTCCCCTGCATGCAGCGGGGCTGGGGCTGTCCAGGCGCAGCGGGGAGCCGGAGGCGATGCCGTGCTGCGCCGTGTCCAGGAGACGGGTCCTGGGCTGCTGGACCATGCCCATGCCGCTCTCACCGCACGCACAGCACACGGAGCCCCGCAGAGGGTCCCCCCCTACCTTGCGCCGCTGCTCCTCTTCCTCCTGCATGCGGAGCTGCAGCTTGCGCACCATCACCTGCCGCTTCCACTCGGGGATGGGCCGGCCCTGCTCGTCGTGGCTCGGCACCAGCGCCTCCGCGTCTGGCGGGCCCCCGGCCCCCGGCCCCGGCACCGGTGAGCTCCCATTGAGCACCGGCTCCGGTGAGCCCCCTGCCATGCAGCGCGGCAGCCCCACAGCCTCGGGGGTGGCCGGCGGGGTGGGCGTCCTGGTGGGCGATGGGGAGGATAGCGGCGACTCGGCCTGTGGAGGAAGGGAGGAAGGGAGAGTGGGTGCCCGCTGTGCCCCCCCAGTCCCGCAGGGCTCAGGGCCCTCCCGCCTTCCCCCACACCACTCCACCACCTACATTGGCCCCTGCCTGGCCACTGCCAGAGAAGACAGTGGTGAAGCCTTTGCTTTGCGGCGTCGGCTTCAGGCTCTTCCCAGCCTTGATCTCGGCCAGGAGCTCCGAGTTGTCGCCGGTGGGGGACATCATGTTGAACGACTTGGTGCCTGGCGGAGAAAGGCATGGTGGGCAGTAAGGGCCCTGCTGCTGCCGGCCCCCTGCTTCCCCAGCAGATTGCGGACCACGGGGGTGACGGGGGGCCGGCCAACAGCCCCCCACACCCAGGAGCCCTTGGGACCCCAACAGACCAGAACCCTGGCACCCAGCTCCCCAGGGCAGCCGGGCAGCCCCAGCCCTGAGCGCTGCCCACCTCTACCCGTGAGCCTGGCACCGCGCTGTGACGACGGCTTGTGGTGACCAGAGGGACAGGACCGTGGCTGGCAGCAGCCCTGTTGCAGCAGGACAGCCCCGTGCTGCCTCGCAGAGGTCCTGGCGCCCTGCAGCCGCCCACGGTGTCCCGGTAGCAACGCACCCACCAGCCCCGAGCCGCAGCCGGGGCTCTAGCACCCTGCCCCGTGAGCACCCACCGTCCGTGCCAGCCATGCGTGCGTCCCTAAAGGCCCATGGTGCCGTGCCGTGGCAGAGCCCCTTCCCCACCGCCCTGCGCTCGCCCGCTCGGCCGCGCCGCAGCAGGGGCCAGACTCCTGTTGGTGCGGAGGGCCCAGCCGGGCGCTCGCAATGCCATCCAGTGCCACTGAGACCCCAGTCCCTGGGAGCCGGCGCTAATAAAGCGGGGGCTGAGCGGCTGCCAGCCTGCGAGCTGCAATCAGCGGCGGGGGAGCGGCCGGTGCGCTCACGTGGCGAGGTAATGCCGGCCGGCTGAGCGCGAACAAAGGCGCTCTGTGCGCGGGGCCGCGGGGCCGCAGGGGGCACGGGGCCCTGCCAGCCCTGCCTGGGCAGCAGCAGTGGCCCCATGCTCTGCTCCTGTCTCAGGCGGAGCCGTGCCGCAGCTCAGGGCTCCTGCTTGGCACCAAGCGTCACGTTGGCCTCGTGGCCTGGGACACGTTGGAGAGGGCTGGGCACCATTGTGCCTGGCCGGAGGGACAGCGGCCACCTTGGCCATCCTGCGGGACAGCCCCGCTCGGCAGGCAGCGAGCTGGCAGGGGTGCGGGCAGCGCTTCCCCAGCACCATGTTCGCTCCCTGGCCGCAGGGTGGGCCCGTGCTGGGGAAAGCTGCTGGGACCGGAGCTGGGATCCGGCCCTGCCGTCTGCGCCCCATCGAGGCGCCCTGCTCTCGGCTGCAGGCGCTCCGTCCCCGCAGGCACTACCTGACCACCAAAGAGTAAAGAGCCGTGGTACTTACTCTTCATCTGTCTCAAAGCCTTTCCTTCTAGGGGGAGAAGCAGAGAGGCGGCACAGCGCGTGTAGCAGAGGAAGGATTTGGCCACCACAAGACAAGAGAGAAGAGAAGCAGCCAGCAGTGAGAGCAAGTGGGGGCGGGCAGGCGTGGGAGCCCCCGCGCCGAGACCGGAGGAGAGAAGGACAGAGAGGCTGTCAGGAGCCGTGCCCCGAGGAGCCGGAGCCCAGGGAGAGGAGAAGCACGAAGGCGCCCAGTGCTGGGGCGCGTGCAGCACGGCACCGCCGCACAGCTGGGGCAGGCGCTGTGCCCGCTGCCGGGCCCTGGCCCCCCGTGCTCCCCAGGACCCCCGACTTACTTCCCGTGGAGGAGGAGGAGCGGCGGGGGCCGGTGGGGGCCTCAGCTGGCGGAGGTGGCGGTGGTGGCGGTGGGCAGGCGGTTTCGGGCAGCGGCGGGGGCGGCGGTGGGGGCGGCAGCTCGGCACCAGGCTTGCTCTCTGCCGGGCCCCCGTTGTGCATGGTGTCCGCGGAGAGGGGAGAGGCCTGAAAGATCACGGGCGGTCGTCACACGGAGCCAGTGCCACCGCGCTGCCCGCGGCACCAGGGCCCGGGCTCACCTCCTCACTGTGTGCCATCCTGCGGGGGCCGGGCAGCTCCACCGCGCTGGGCCCCAGGTGCTTATAGTAATCGCCCGTGCTTGGCTGCTTGCTGAAGTTCCTCGACCGCCTCGTGGAGTCGGCCCGGCGCAGGCCCTCGGGGCTGCCCTCGCGTGATGCTAGCTGCAACGGGGAGCGCAGCTGAGCGGGGCCACGCTGGGCTCAGCAGGGCCGCGGCATGGCCATGGTGCATGCCCTGGGGGGATGCGGGCTGAGCGTGGGGTTGGCTGCGGCCCCCGACAGTGCCTGGCACCGCGACCCCATGGCCTGTGCCTGGGAGCCCGGCTGAGCCTCCCCTGGGATAACCCCCTGGGAACGGGAGCGCTGCCTCCCGGCCCCACGGATTAGCTGGGAGCTTGAGCTTATCCCCGCGGGGCCGGAGCCCTGCCGCAGACCCGGCTGTAAACGTCGCTATTAAGGCAGTAAGACCTGCGGCAGCACGGCCTCGGCTCACCCCAGTGCATACCTCCGGGGCTTTGCGGGTCGTGCTGTGGAGCGGCCACACTGCAGGGGGCCGTGCCCGTGCCCGGGTGAGGGGTCCCGCCGCTGTGGCACAGTCCCGTGCCCTGCTCCCTGCGCCCAGGGCCCCACTATTTGCATTTCTCTGTGCGCCACCTCCGCCCGAGGCATTTGCATGGTGAGCCTGGGCACAGCACGCCACCAGCAGCCCCAGCTAAGTCAACAAGTGCCAGCTCGGTGCTTCCTGCTCCGGCAGCCGCCGGGCACCGCGCCAAGCCTGGCTCTGGCTCCAGCAGCCCCAGCCCCGGCCCCACGGGTGGGTGCGAGGTTGGTGCCGCCCGGCCTCACAGCACCGGGTGCCCACACACCCTGGCACCAACAGTGCTTGAGCTCACACGCAACCACGCCTGCCGTGGGCAGCCCCGGGCAGGGCCGCTCGTTAGCCCTACGTGTGCTAACAAACAATGGGGAGCCCAGCACAGGCCTGGCACACGCTGCTCTGCCAAGACCCCATCCTGCGTGCCCCGGACCCCTGCAGCGCAGGGCTCTGCTGGTGCTTACCCACACCTGCAGCCGTGGCCATACACCAGGCTGTCCCCAGCCGGGTGGTGGGGCCCATGGCTGGGGTCGAGGCGGACCCCAAGCCCCCTGCACCCAGTGCCCCCCCTGCCCCAGGCAGCTGCGCCCCTCTTACCTGTACGTCCCAGCTGAGCCCTCTCAGCTCCTGGCAGCGCCGGCAATGCCACCCGACACCTGCGGCGCAGGTGACACTGGAGCTGGGCACTCGGGTTACAGCTGCTGCCTGCACCCCACGCCTCCACGCAGCCGCCCACGCCCAGCTCGCCCGGGGCACTGTGCCGGTGGCACCGCTGGCACCACGTGAGCACAGCGCACGCCACCCACACGGCGCTGGCGCTCTGAGCCGGTGCAGTTCGGTGGTGGGGCATCACTGGCCCCAGCTTGCCGTACCCCTGCTGCCATGGCAGGCACTTGGCGTGCCACCCCCGGCGGTGCTGCCACTAGTTACTGACTGCCCATGGGACATGGGTGCCCGGAGGTGTGCCCACCCCCCCCGGCAGCCCCCCCTGAGCTCACGGCCAGGAGCAGCTGGGCGGGGAGCGCGGGGGGACCGTACCTCTCTGCGCAGCGCCTGGCTCTCCACGTGCCGCAGGTTGTTCTTGGCCCGCACGTAGATGTCAGCGGTGTCGGGGGAGGCGGGGGGCGCAGGCGCGGGGTAGCTGGGGGGCGGCGGGGGCGGGCGGGTGGCAGGTGGGGGTGGCGGCGGGGGGAAGCTGGGGGGTGGCGGTGGGGGGCCCTCACTTGCTGACCCCCTGCCCCGTGGCCGTGTCTCGGGATTCAGCATGTCCATGTACGCCTGCATGTCCGTCAGCGCTGGCTCGGGGACCCCTGCAGAGGGGAGGGGGGGTCACAGCAGCACTCACCCTGTGTGTTGCCCCCCCCATCTCCCTGACCCATGCACTCACGGGCTGTGGGGGCCCCGTGGGGACCACCCCTCTTCTCTCCAGTGCTCGACTGGCTGGAATTGCAGGAGTCGTAGTTGGAGAGGGTGCTGGCGGGGGAGCCCACCTCAAAGCGTGCCTGGGGCGCCGACGCCGTGGTGTTGGGCGACGACATGCCCGAGTCGGGCTGCCGGCACTCCCCATCTGCTGAGGGGTCTCGCGACAGCACGCGGTGCTCCACGCTCTGCCGGCACAGCCGAGCGGTCAGGAGGTGGGCAGCAGCACCCAGGCCCTGCACACCCCCACGAGCCCCCCGCGCGCTGTGTCCCGATGCTGCAGGGTGCCACCGTACCATGTTCTCCACAGTGCGCAGGTACTTGGCGCAGTGGCTGTGGCCGTTGTAGTCGGCGAGGTCGGCTGCTGTGTAGCCGTCCTGGTCGCGGATGCTGAGGTCGGCACCATTCACCACCAGAATCTGGCAGCACTGGGGAGAGGGGGGAGCGTGGCAGGGTTGATGCTGTGCTCCCCCCCTCCCCACCAGCACCCTCGGCCACCAGCACCAACCTCCAGCTCGCCGTTCTCAGCGGCGTCGTGCAGTGGCGTGCCGCCCCAGCCGTCTGCTGTGATCTCGCCCCCGTGCAACAGGAGCCAGCTCAGCACCTTGGCGTGGCCGCAGCTGGCGGCGAAGTGCATGGCTGTGGCCCCGTCGTCATCCCGCTCTGACAGGCTCACCGTCGTGAAGCTCATCTGCGGAGGTGGCAGATGAGCAGGGCCGCCGTGCCGTGCCATGCCGAGCTGTGCCATGCTGAGCCGCGCCGTGCCCAGGCAGCACTTACCAGCCAGACGATGACGGTGTTGTGGCCCATCTGGGCCGCGGCGTGCAGCGGGGTCATGCCGTCATTGGCGCGCACGTGGGGGTCAGCCCCACAGTCCTTCACCAAGTACTGGATGATCTCGAGGTGGCCCTCCTGGCAGGCGAGGTACAGAGGGGTGGCACCGGTCTTGGTCTGGGCACTGAGAGTGCTGCAAGCAGAGCACGGCGCTGGGCACCTGCAACCCTCATCTGGTTGCACAGCCCGTGAGTGCATGGGGCAGAGAGCTGGGGGGGCGGCACAGGGTGAGCACTGCTGTGACCCCCCCCTCCCCTCTGCAGGGGTCCCTGAGCCAGCACTGCTTGGGGCACCGGGAACGTGGGGGTGTGGGGCACAGGGGACATGGTCGCAGGGGCATGGAGGACACGGGGATATGAGGGCACAGGGGCACACTGGGCACAGGGGATGTGTGGGACACAGGGACCACGTGTGTCACAGGGCCTGGGGGGCACGGAGGGCACAGGGCAGGCAGGGCAGCACCAGCTGCCGGGCAATATGGGCTGGGGCCGGCCACCCCACAGCCCTGCTCAGTCCCCGCACAGACACAGCGGCTGCCGTGGGAGGTCATTAAGTCAATAAGCTCGGGCTAATCGCATTCCTTCGGCTGTTTTTGGACACTGCAATCTAGCAGTATTTTTAAGTAAGCAGCTTAGGCACCAGCAGCCGGTGGGGAAGGGTGGACCTGCACGTTGGCACTGCCCAGCCTCGCTGCTCCCCAGCAGCCCCACTGCTGGGCACCGCTGCCCCCAGCCCTTGGCACATCCTGAGTCACGCATCCCACGTCCCACATCCAGCACCCTGCATCCCGCATCCCAAATCCCGCTTCCTAAATCCTGCGTCCCACACTGCACACCCTTGCCATGCAGGAAGCTGGTTTTTAAGAGCGCCATAAAAACCTGTTGAATATTTAAAAAAAGAAGTGCAATAAATACTCTGCTCTGTTATCGCAGAGATCACGGGCCCTTAATAATTGATCCCTGTAACTGTGAGACGGGTGGCGGCCAGCACTGGCTCTGCGCTGTGCCATGCTGCAGGATGCCAGCTTTCCGTGCACCGCACTGGAGACTGGGACCCGGGACAGGGCTGGGGGCTGGCTAGGGCACAGCAGAGCCATGCACGGTTGTGGTGCGGGTGCAATGGGCACATTTTCAATCCATAATTGCCATTTCCCAGTTATGGGGAGGGGTTAATCCACTCGGGTGAGCACCGGCTGGGAGCCAGGCGCTCGGCGCTGTGGGTGAACTGCTTTGCCAGATGGCCACGACCCCACGCTGGCCGCCCGCCTCGCCACCAGCTGCTGCGGACCCCGCGGGGCAGCCGAGCCAGCAGCGGAGGTGCCGGGGACGCTGCGGCCTCGCTGCTGGTGCTGGCTGCCCAGCCTGGCACGCGCCCTCCTGCCCGAGCTGTGGCCACGTCCCGCAGCGCCCCAGGATTGAATTTCACAGCTGTAACAGAGCCTCCTGCAAGCTGCGGGGCCCGAGCACAGGGCGAGCAGTAAATAATTCAGGGGCCACCTTGGCGGTGGAAGGCGGGCGATGGCAGCAGAGTAACCCCAGCAGGGACATGAAATTCAATGTGAAAGCGCTGCCGCCAAGCGTGCTGCGGGGGTGACAATGCAGGGACTGAGCAGGAACCACGGCTGTGAGGGAGCTGGGCCCCGGGATGGGGAGGGTTAATTCGTCTGGGTGTGGGGGCAGCACAGGTGTCCCCCCGAGCCCGCACACCTGGGGCAAGGAGATAAAGAGCCAGGGTGGCTGGGCTGGGGAGGCTGCTTGCAGTTGGGTAGGTAGGTGGGGGGCAGCTGCTGGGGGGGCAGCAATGGGGGGGCAGCAATGGGGGGGCAGCAATGGGGGGGCAGCAAGGGGCCCTGCTGGTGGGATGGCTGTGTGGGTCTGGGTGCTGGTGCGGGACCATGTGGCACCTGGGGAAGGGGGTGAGAATGAGGCCAGGGGCAGCCTGAGGGGGTCCTGCCACCTCTCCATGCCCCCGATACCTGTGGTCCCTGCACCTGCTGGGCACGGCGTGGTGGGGAAGTGTGTCCCCACGACCCCCCCCCTCGGCCAGGGCCCTGGTTATTTATAGCAGCCTCTGCCCACCGTGGGAAATGAGATTAGGGGCCACGTAATCACATGGTGAGGCCTGGGGTGGCTTGGCGCTGTGTGCCCTGTGGCAGCCGTGCTGTGTCCCCAGGGCACGGCGGGGGGCGGCCACACGGGGGGCTGACCCCAGGAGCGGAGCGGGGCCGTGGCGGTGCTGGCCGAGCAGCGCTGCTGGGGCCGGTGGTGCTGTGGCCCTGAGCCCCTGGAGGCAGCGGGGAAGGTCGCCTCTGGTGCAGGGAGCAGCCTCTGCTCCGCGGGCAGCCTAATCCATTTACATAACGGCGGGCGGACAAAGGCGGCTGTGTTATCGCCCCGCGCCAAGAGCGCCGCGAACAAACCCTGCTGCATGCTGCTCGTGGTCGGCAGCTATATTTCTGTCAGTGCTCACTGCGCTCCTCCTCGCCCTTTCTCTCCGGGTGATAAAGAAGGCACAGCTGCCTTCCCGAGGTGATAATGCTGCTGTGTTGCCCTTGGAGCTGTGATGCAAGGGGGGTGGAGATGGCCGCATCTCCAAGTGGCTGGTGCCCAGTGCTGGCACCTTGCACAGCGGCTCAGGGGAAGGACAGGTGGCAGTGGGGCTGCCAGTCAGCGCGCCATCAGCTTGGCCCCTGTGCCCCCCTCGGCAGCAGGGGCTGTTACCTTGGGCAGTATCCTAGGAGAAGTCGCAGGGAGGGGAAATCCCCTTTGGCCGCAGCGTAGTGGACCGGCAGCGCTCCCGTGTCCGTGGCTGCCGTGGGGTCGCTGCCTCCGAAGCGGAGGAGCCAGTCGATCACCTCGTGGTGACCGAATCGGGCTGCGAGATGTAGGATAGTGGCACCGGAGTTGTCTGTGTCCTGCGGGAGGAAGGGAGAGGCCTCGGCACCCGGGAGCACAGGCTGCCCAGAGCCTCCAGCGAGGGCGTGTGCAGGGGGCTGGGGAAGCTCTGTCTGTACCGAGCATGGGCGGCCCTGCAGGGCTCCGGGCAGGAGGGGATGGCCCTGGGAAGCAGGGGAGAGGAGACCGGGGCTGTAAGCGTGCCCGGTCCGTGCCAGGTCCCCACGGGCCCCAGCAGCAGTGCACCAGCCTGGCTGTGGGGCCTCGTCGGCTGCTGGTGGTGCACAAAGCCCTGCTTGTTCTCCCTGCTGCGGGGGCTCACCGCGCTGCCGGCGGCCCGGCTCCCCTCCTGGCTCCATGGGATGCAGAGCACAGCTGGCCCTGGGCCAGGACGGCACCGAACCGTGCTGAACCCGTCCTTCCTGCTTAATCACTTCTCCCACCCCTCCTCCTCCTCCACGTCACATGTTGTTACCTCTCTGCCAGCCCCGGGCAAGCTGCTTATCTGCCCCGGGGCTTGCTCTGGTTGTGTAACCCCGGGAAGGGGCTGGCACCCTGGGGTGCAGCTTCCACCTGAACTTCCGTGCCCTCCTCGGCTCTGGGTGGGCTCTGTCCGGAGCGTGCCAGACCTGCTGTCCCAGCTGGGTGCCCGCCCCGGGGGTGGCTGTGCCGGCAGCTCCCGGCCCAGCGCAGGGTCAGGGCCCAGCACAAGGTGCTGCTGCATGCCTGCGCCCTCCTGAGCCCCCTGCCGCTGGGCAGCTCGGGCAAGGCAGAGCCCACGCGGGGCTACGGTGCTGCTGGAGGTGGCCATGTGGCTGTGGGTGGCCACGTGCCCTCGGCAGAGCCCATCCGTGACCTTCTCCCCATGGCCACCACTTCTCGCACCAGACCCACGCAGCCGGACACGATCCCGGAGCTCCTCACCCCGGCCAGGCCCTGGCTGTGGACCCCCCCCCCTCCACGGGGCGCAGCCCCTGCAGCGCGGATGTTTTGGGGACTTGGCTGCCCCTTGGTGCAGGCGTCTGTGGCCCTGGGAGCTGCGGTGGAGGCGTGGGGTGCCTCAGCCGAGCGGGGCAGCGCGGGGGTCTCTGGGGCGTGCCGAAACGCCCCCGGGCGCTTCCAGGCTTTCCGAGACCCCGCCGGGAGCCTCTCCGCGGCCGGAGGTGCCGGGGGGGGGGGGGGGAGGAGGAGGAGGCGGCGGCGGCGGCCCGGCCGCCCCCCCGGGGCCGCGCTCCCGTCCCGGCAGCCCGCCGCGCCCGCTCCGTCGAGCCCCGCGCCCCCTCCCCGGCCCCGCGGCCGCTCGCACCTGCACGCCGCAGCCCCCCTGCGTGAGCAGCCACTGCAGACAGGCGAGGTTGCCGGTGGCGGCGGCGTCGTGGGCCGGCGTGGCCCCGTTGCGCGCCCGCGCGTCGCCGCGCAGCGCGGCCTCGGCCGCCAGGTAGCGGAGGCAGGCGAGGCGGCCGGCGCGGGCGGCGTGGTGCGCGGGGGAGGCTCCGAGCGCGTCCCGCAGCCCCGGCCGCAGCAGCCCCGCCGCCCGCAGCCCCCGCAGCGCCTCCACGTCGCCCTGCCGCGCCGCCAGCAGCGCCCGCTCCAGCGCCATGGCCCCGGCCGCGCGGGGCCGTCCGGCCGCCGCTTGGCACTGAGCGGCGCCCCCGCGGCGCGGCGGCCCGGCCCCGCCGGCTCCTCCCTCCCCCGGGGCCGGCCCGCCCCGCCGCCCCCCCGCCCGCCCGCCCCGCGCCGCCCCGGCGGGAGCCCCGCCGTCGGGGCACGGCGGCCGCCCCGCCGCCCGTCGGACCCTGACCGAGACGGGGACCCGGGGCCGCGGCGGGGGCGCGGCGCCACCTAGCCCGGGCGCGGCGGGGGCCGCCGGTGTCCCCGGGGCCGCGCAGCCCATGCAGTGACACCGGCCCCGCCGCCCCGAGTCCCCGGCGGGCAGCGTTAACGGGCCGGCCCTGCGCGGGGAGCCGCGGAGCCCAGGTTTGCCTCCTGCCGTCGTCTCGCAGGCTGCGATTTCTCCCGAGGAGGGCCGGAGGTGACGGCAGGGCCGGCGCGGGGACACGTCGGTGGCGGCGGGGAGCGGGGCCGGGGTGGCCGCAGGGGGCACGGGGCCGGGGGCGCGCTGGGCCGGGGCTGTGCCCCCCGCGCAGGGGGTGCCGTGGGGGGGGGGGGGCAGTCGCTGTGCCCCTCGGCAGCCTTGGGCGCCGCGTTTCGGCCCCGTTTTCAAGCCCTCAGGACGAGAAATTTACTTTCAGATAAGATCCAAGGCAGTGCCGGGAGCCGCCCGTCCGGGCCCGCTCTGCTGCTGGAGAAAAGAGGCGGCGGGGGGCGCAGGGTGCCGGCAGGGTGCCCCCACCCCTCGGGCGTCCCCGGATCTGCGGCAGCCGCAGGTGAGGGCCCCGCTGTGCCTCCGCTGCCCCCTGCGGGGCTGCCGCTGCGGGCACCGACGGCGGTTACCGGGGGCAGGCTCAGACGCCCCGGTCCCGGCCCCGCTCCTTCAGCACCGCGAACAGCGGCGGGGGCGCCTCCAGCACCACGGACAGCGGCGAGGCCGGGCCTCCCCCTGCCTCCCTGCCGGCCTCTCCCCACCTGCCCTGCCTCCCTCCCGCCCTGCCTCCCCGCCCGGCCCTGCCCTCCCCTCCCGGCCCTCCCTTCCAGCCTCCCTGCCCGCTGTCCCCGCGCTGCCTCCGTGCCCGCCCGCCCTGCCCCGACGGCGCAGTCCCGGGGAGGGAGGCGGGGCGGCCCGGCGGCCCATAAAGGCGGCGGCGGCGGCGGCGGAGCGCCGGAGCACCATGTCCCCGCCGGGCTCCCCGCCGCGGCCCCCGCGCCGCCCCGCCGCCGAGACGCGCAAGGTGAGCGGCGGCCCCCCCGAGGGCCCCGTCGAGGCCGGGCCGCCCTCACCGCCCCTTCTCCCCGCAGACCCTCAAGCCCCTGCTGGAGAAGCGCCGCCGCGCCCGCATCAACGAGAGCCTCAGCCAGCTCAAGGCGCTCATCCTGCCGCTCGTCGGCAAGGACGTGAGTGCCGCGGCCCCGGCCCCCCGCTCCCGGCCCGCCCCCGAGCCGCCCCCGCCGCCCCGTCCCGTCGAGCCCCTTCCCGCACCCCCCTTCCCTGCCCGCCCGCCCCCTCGGCGCCGCCCCGACCCCGGCCCGCAGCCCCCGGCCCTGCCCTCCCTCTCCGCCCCCCCCCGGCCCCGCTCGCCCCGGCGCCGGCCCCAGCCCGGCCCCCCCGCTCCTGTCCCGTGCCCGCCCCCTCCCGCCGGTGCCCGGTGCCGGTGCCCGCCGCTGACCCGCCGGCCCCGCAGAGCTCCCGCTACTCCAAGCTGGAGAAGGCGGACATCCTGGAGATGACCGTGCAGTTCCTCAAGGAGGTGCCGGCCGCGCCCTCGGCCCCAGGTGAGCCCCCGGCCGCCCCCCGCCCGCCCCCCGGCCCCCCCCCCGCCCGGCCCGCCGCTGACGGCCGCCTGTCCGCAGAGCCCTCGGAGAGCTTCCGCGCCGGGTACCGCGCCTGCCTGGCCCGCCTGGGCGCCCTGCTGGCCCCCCCGCCGCCGCCCGCCGCCCGCCGCCGCCGCCCAGAGCTGCCGCCTCCCGCCTGCCCCAAGGCCGCCCCGCCGCCGCCCGCCGCCCCGCTCTGGCGGCCCTGGTAGCCCCCCGTGCATAGCTGTACATAGCCCTATTTATTTGTACAGACCCCAGGGACCCCCTTTGTACAAATAAACCTTTTGCCAAAGCTGCGCTGTGGTGCCCGGGGCACGCCGAGGGGAGCCCGGCTGGCCCCCAGCTGCCGTGGCACCGTGCCCCGGCTCGGGCCGCGTCCCTCCTGCCTGCAGCCCAGCCTGGCACCGCCGCCTGCCCAGGCCTCCCCCGGGAGCGGTGAAACACCAGCGGCCTCCTGGCCGCCTGCGCTGGGCTCGGCCCCGGCAGCCGGCGTGGTCCGGCCGCAGCCGCGGCCCCCCGGTAATTACGCAGGCAAGCTGCGGCACGGGCGCCTTGACGCAACGGCCTGGCAGCGCTCGCACCCCGCTCCTGCGTCAGGCCTGGGCCTGTCCCCGGCCTCGCACGTGGGCACGCGGTGGCCCTGCCAGGTCCCGGCCGCAGACGGTGGGCACCTGGGAAGCTGCGTCCACCCCGGGGCCTCGGGGGAACCCCCAGGGGAGGCGCCGCATCCCCGCCAACCCCGTGTAATGTCCGGCTGCCCTGGCCCATCGCTCCCACCAGTTCCAGCAAGCTGGGTATCCCGCGGGGCTTCCTCGAGCAGTGGGAACCACGAGGGCTGGGGAAGGAGGGGCACGGGGCTGCGGGCGGCCCGACGTGGCGTCCTCCTGCTCGGGCAGGTGCTGGCAGGTGTCTGCACAGGCCTGAAGGCTGCGGCCTCCCCGAGCCTCCTGCTGCCAGCAGCCTCCGTGCAGGCAGAGCAGCGGCGCCTGACGGCACAGCGCGGCGAGGACTTGGTGTCCTGGGGTGGCAGCTGAGCGGGGGGAGGTGGCAGTGGGGCTGCAGCACCTCCGGGCAGAGCCGAGCCCCACGGCAGGGCTGTGCCTGGAGATCCACAGGACCACCATCCCACCTGTGCCTGCAGCCAAGGCCTGTCCCAGTGGCTCCTGGAGCAGGGACAAGCGGCTTGCTTCTGGTGCTGCTGGGAGCCTTTGGCCAGGGCTGGCCCGGCCCCGCGGTGCCGGCACCCGGCAGCTGGAGGGGGCACAGTGGGGTTCCCTCGCTGGGACCCCCCTTCCTCCTGCAGCCACAGCCCCGCTGCCTCCTGGCCCCATGCAGCCCGGTGCCCATGGGCTGCTCGCCACGGAGCCGCAGCAGGGCCAGGAGAGCTGCCCGGGCACGCCGCAGCGGCTCCGCCGCCCACGGGGGCTCCCGGTGACGAAGCAGTTTCGCTCAGCACTTCCAGGGTCCCGGGCGCTGCCTGCGGCCGCCGGGGCTGGCAGCGAAGCTCCACGTGAGCGTGGGAAAGGAGCGGGTGTCGGCAGGGTGTCGTGCCCCAGCCGCACACGTGTCTGCCTGCCCATGGTGCTGGGCGCTGCCGGGAGCGGGCACGGGCACCCCGTGGTTCACTCGTGGGCCCTGGGTGCGCCCAGCGCGGGTGGGGGGTGCGGGAGCCGGGGGCCGTGCGGGTGCAGAGCTCCCGGGCAGCCGGGGTCTCGCTGCCCGACCCGTGGTGGGGCCGCAGCCGGCTCCGGTGGCCCGGCTGTGCCCAGGCCAGCAGCAGGGCGCCTCTGCCCGCTCCCGGCCTCTGAAGCGCGGCGACCGCGTGGCTCCCGTGGGGCAGAGGGGTCCCGGGGCCCGCCTGGGCGCCGGGCACCCGACGCTCGCTGCAGGGCTCCCCCAGCTCCGGGCCGGGCCCCGTCCTGGGGACGGCGCTTTTAGGGAGCGGAGGGCTGGGGGGAAGGAGCTCGGGGCATCCCCGGCACGGCTCGGCACGGGGGATTCGGGGGCTGTCACCCCGGGAGCGGCTCGGGGGTGCCCCGGGGCCTCCCGCCGGGGAAGCACCGGGTGGGGCGGGGACGCCCGGGGCGCCCCGTGCGGGCAGAGGTGTGCGGGGGGGGGCACGCGTGGCACCGGCGGGGGGCTGCTGCCGCGGGGGGCTGCGCTGCGAGGCTCCGGGCCGTGGGCGCCGCCGGGTCCCCGGTCCCGGTCCCGGTCCCGGTCCCCCCGTCCCGCCCCCCCCCCGCGGTGCCGGCGGCTCCGCCCCCTGCGCACGGCCGGGGCGGGGCGGGGCGGGGCGGGGCCGGTTCCGTTCCGCGCCGCCGCCGCCGCCGCAGCGCCGTTGCTGGCGGGCGCCGGGGCCGCCATGTCGGAGCGGGGCGCGGCGGGCCCGGGCCCGGCCACCATCCAGGTCTCCAGGTAACGGCCGCGACCCCCCGGTGCCGCCCGGTGCCGCCGCCCCGCCCGGTGCCGGTGCCCTTGGGCCGCCCTCGGGGGGCTGCGAGAGGCCGGGGGGGGCCGGGCGGGGCCGGGATGCGGCGGGGCGGGGCGGGGGGGCGGGGGGGCGGCGGGGGGCGGGCCCAGCCCAGCCCAGCCCCGCCCCGCCGGAGGCCGCGCCCCGCCGCCGGTACCGGGCGGTTTCCAGGGCGACGGGCAGGAAGCGGCCGCCACGTGCTGACGTCGCGGGCATCCGGCAGCCGCCGGCCATGGCGGGCGGGGGGGACCGGGGCGGCGGGCGGGGGGGGCCGGGGGGGCCGGGGGGCGGCGGGCCGGGCCCCCCCGCGGCTGAGCGGTGCCTCCGCAGGATCATGCGGCCCGACGACGCCAACGTGGCGGGCAACGTGCACGGCGGCACCGTGCTGAAGATGATCGAGGAGGCGGGGGCCATCATCAGCACCCGGCACTGCAACTCCGGCACCGGGGTGAGCGGGGACGGGGGGGGCGGGGGGTGCCCCCGCCCGCCGTAAGCTGCGGCTGGGCACCGGGGCTCCGCGGGTGCCCCCTTCCTGCCGCCCCCGTGGCTGCGCGGCCGGAGCAAGGCTCGCGCTGCTCGCGCCATCGCCGAAGGGGAAGCGGGCGGTGGGGGGGGGCGGTGGGTGCTGAGCCTCCGCCCGTGGGGTCCCCTGGGCTGCGGGGTCCCGCGATGGAGCAGGGCATGCCCCGTCCTCCTCCTCCTCCTCCTCCTCCCTGGAAGCTCTGACCCCGCTGCTCCGCGCCCCCAGGAGCCCTGCGTGGCCGCGCTGGCGCGCGTGGAGCGGACGGACTTCCTCTCCCCCATGTGCATCGGCGAGGTGGCCAACGTCAGCGCCGAGATCACCTACACCTCCAAGCACTCGGTGGAAGTCCAGGTCAACGTGATGTCCGAAAACATTCTGACAGGTAAACGACTCCAGGCGGCACGCTGCTCGGCTCCCTTTGGGGCTCGCAGCCCCCGCGCGTGGGCAGTCAGCCCTACAGGGGCTCGTGCCACGCCGCCCGCCCCGCTCCCGTGGAGACCAGAGCTGTCCCTGTATGGTGTGCGTGGGAGCGGCATCAGGGTCTGCCCCGTGTGCGGCTGTGCCGTGGGCTGGGGCTGCCCCAGCCCAGCCGAGCTCCTTCCCACGCAGGGCTCGGTGAGCAGGGCGGCGCTCCGTGCGATGCTAGCGCCTGGCGCTGAGCTGTCTGCGGGGCTGCTGCTGGCGTGTCTGGGGGCTCGTGGCTGCCGCACCCTCACCAGAGCTGCGAGCCAGCCCTGCGCAGCAGGGACGTGCGGCGATCGGCCCCGGGGCCGTGCCGGCTGGTGCTGCTCGTCCCCAGGGTTATGCTGCAGGGGGATGCGGGCGAGGAGCAGCCCGTGCCCGCCAGGCGGCAGGTTGCTGCTGCAGCGTGCTGGGAGCGGCGGCCGTGACACTAGAGGGCTGCGCTCGCTGCGAGCATCCCTGTGTGCTGCGGCTCTTGCCGGGTGTTTCCGCAGGCCCAGCTGCTGGCAGAAGCCGTGGGACCAAAGCTTGGTCCCGATGCCCCCTGCCGCAGCGCTTGGGGCACCGTGGGGACCCCTCGCCATGCGTGGTGGTAGCTGGAGTGCGTGCCGGATTTTCTGTGCTTCCTCCCGGATAAAGAGGGTCTGCATCGAGACGCCCCATTGTGGCTCGGTGCAGCCTCCGCTTTTTTAGGACTCCAGTTTTTCTTTCGAGGAGATCTCGTGGTGTTGTCTCTGGGCGTGGGGGGAAAGGGCAGTCCCGGTTCAGATCCCCTTCTCCCAGCTGCCCACTGCTGGCCATGGGTCTCCTGCCGGTACGAGCGCAGCCGTGTTGGCAAACCCCAGGCTCCTGCGTTGGCTGTGCAGTGCAATCAGGGCTGGGAACACCTCCTAGCCCTCAAAGCTCTGGAGAAATAACTGCTATGAGCAAAGAGCCTGTGCTGAGCCTCATCCCTTATAGCATCGGGCTGGGGCGGACAGCTCTGCTCTTTTTTCTCCGCCCCAGATGAGAGCACTCTGCTTCAGCACAGGGCTTCAGCCCCGCAGGGGTTGTTGCTGAGGGCTGTGGATGTGCTGACTGGTGCTCCTAGCTTGCTGAAGATGAGCAGCTTTCTGCAGAAGCCTTTCCTCTCGTTTTGTCACCTTGCAACCCCCGGAGTGCCGGGGAGGAGACGAGCTTCCAGCATCGTGCGCAGTCTCTTCAGCCCTGGCTCTCCCTGGAGTTGGCTCAGGCTCCTTCTCTTAAGTCCCGAGAAGGAAATGGAGGAACTGAACCAAAACCAGCAGCCAGAAGTCGTTGAATGGTGTCTGCTTTCTCTTTCGTTTCCCACCTCCCTGTTTTAGATCGCCAGTTCCGAGAAGCAGCGCAGTGTGTGCAGGGCAAAGAGCGCGGCTTCCCGGAACGGCCGGGCGGGGGGCACGGGGGGGCTTCTCCAGCACCCGTGGGTGGGAGCACGCGTCCGAGGGCCGCCGGGACACGGAGCACCCGTGGGCACCGGGCAGCGCGCTGGGAAGGGGCGGCACAGCGCTGCAGGCCTGTTGTGGTGCGGCTGATGAGTTTTGTTCAAAATCGGAATAATTTAGCGCACGCGGCTGGCTGGGAGCTGACAAAAGCCCTTCCCTGCGGTTGCCGTGGTTACTGGCTGGGCTCCTCTGGGTGCCTTTGCCGGGGTGTGCCGTGACAGCCGCTCCGGCAGCGCCGTGTTCCCAGGGCCGCCGCGCTCACGCTGCCCTCCCTCTGCCAGGGGCCAAGAAGGTGACGAACAAGGCGACGCTGTGGTACGTGCCGCTGTCCCTGAAGAACGTGAACAAGGTGGTCGAGGTGCCGCCCATCCAGGTAGGGCTGGGTGCCAGCATTGGGCGGGGGCAGAGCCAGCGCAGCCCTGTCCCCTTTGCTGGTGGGAGCGGGGCCCCCGCTGGCACACGGGGCCTTGTCCTGGGGGAGGGACGTTGGTGGAGGCATCGGAGCCATGTTGGGGCAGAACGGCGTGACACGTGCGCGTCCCCAGCCGGGACAGCGCTGCTCAGCTGCCCTCCATAGCTCCGCAGGGAGGTGCGTGCGGTATGAGCGGTGCCGTGTCCCACACCTGCTCCCAGCTGCAGCATGGGGCTGCCTCCGGCTGCGCGGTGCCGCTGCTGGGAGCCTGCCCGGTGACCCCGGCACGTGTGGGGCTGGGGGGCTCGGGTCTGCTAACGGGCACCCGGCCGCTGCCCGTGGCCAGGGAGCGCAGCGGGTGCAACGAGCGTGCTTTTCCTTCCAGTACGCGCGGAAGGAGCAGGAGGATGAGGGGAGGAAGCGCTATGAAGAGCAAAAGCTGGATCGGCTGGAAACCAAGCAAAGGAACGGCGATGTGATCATGCCAGTGATCAACCCAGGTAACGCAGCCCCTGCTGGCAGCACCTGTCCTAGGGCCGTGTCTCCGTTCCTCCTGCGAGATCTGTCTTGGCTAAAGGAAGGTGGAAAGCATCTTTTAGTTTCCTGAGTTTTCTGCTGCTGATATGCCTGAGGAGGAGGCGTTCTTCGGGCATTTGCAGTCCAGAGCAGGCAGCTCCTCCAGGCCCTGTGGTCGAGCGGGGAGGCAGGGGGACGAGCCTGGGCACAAAACTAGAGCAGCCGGCTGCAGCCGGGCTTCTGGAGCTCGCTTTAACAGAACCAGCTCTGCTCTGCTGCCTGCGTGCGCTCAGAGAGCTGCAGGAGCCACGGCTCAGGCCATCGTCCTGGCTCGGTGGTGCCGCAGCTACCAGGGACCCCAAAAGCGTTTCTCGCAGAACTCGAATACCCGCACCGTTAGTGCCCGTGGGGTCAGGATGTCAGCTTCTTAGAATGCCAAATGTGCCTGGCTGCACATGGATGCGTGGGGACTGAACTGGGTCACCTCCGTGGTAATACACAATGAAAGCTGCTTAAATACCTTTTTTCCTTTGCTCTCCCTGCTCACAGATAGACAGACAAAAGGTAAGGCTGGGGGCACGCTGGGTGGCGGGTGCTGCCGCAGGGAGCATCCCTGCTGCTGTACAGCAGTACGTGCCGCTACCTGGGGGGGTGGGAGCAGAGACGTTGAAGCTGAGCAGAAAGCATGGTCCCCTTGAGACACTGCCAAACGCACACGGGTGAACAGGCCGGGTTTGGGAAACTTAGCTTCAGTTCGCGCAGTCGGTGACCGGAGGAGGAAAACCTTGCAGGCACCCTTGCGTTCAGTTAACTCCGGTTTGCTTTCAGGCTCCTGTTAACTTTGAAACAAAAAAGAAACTGAGCTTGAATAAAATTCGTAGGCAAATAGCAGAGAGGTGGCGGTCCGTCATCTGTTCAGTAGCCTGTGCGTTCAGGGCTTCTCAGGACTGATGTAGGTGTTTTGTCCTGGCTTGGAAGCACTTCAGTTTGCAGAAGCTGGCACAGCATCTTCCCCAGGGCGCGTGGGACGCTGCCATGGGTGGGCTGGCAGGCACCCGCCGCGCTGCGCTAACCCCTCCGCGTCTCTCTGTGAGCAGAGCCGCACACCGTGGGCTACAGCCAGTCCAGCCTGATCCACCTGGTGGGCCCGTCGGACTGCACGCTGCTCGGCTTCGTCCACGGAGGTGAGTGAGCGGCACGGCCGAGCCCTGGCACGGGGAAGGGGAGGCGGCCACATCCCGGGGTGTCCGCTCAGCGCCGCCCCGGCCCCGCAGCTGGCGGGGTTTAGGCACCCGGCCTCCTGCCCACAGCAAACACGCTGCATGGCCGAATTTGAAGACCAGCAGCACGCCAAATCGGGTTATTTGGGGCGTAAGCAAGCGCTGCAGCAGGTGAAGCACCCTTTTGGTGAAGCACCCTGTCTGCCAGGAGTGAAGCGCTGCGCCTCCTGGGCTGCGGCAGCGCTGCCAGGTGCTCCTCTGCACGTCGCTTCAGCACGTGCGTGCTTTGCAGCTGATACCTGGATCCCGTGTTTGGTGACAATTATAATGCACCATTTACTTCATTTTTAGCGTTTTGTGCTTGCAATCCCTAAGCAGTGCCTGATGGCACCGCGCGTGGTAAGCGGCTCAGAGAGCCAGGAACGAGCCCCTGGGAGCATGGAGAATGGTAAATGGAGTAACAGGGTGAGGATAATTGGGGAGTGCAATTTTCTCATTACCTACAAAGGACTGTCTGCGTGTGTCTGAAACAAAATGAGCAGAGCTTTCAGCGCAGCAGTAATGGATTACTGCACCTGAAGCAGCATTTTTTATCTGTGCTGGTTACAGATGCAGTGATCTTCAGTACAGGGTGAGCATGTGAAACTTCTTTTTTTTTTAAATGAAAAAAAAGGCCACATCTTATCAAAAATGGAGCAAGTGCAGACTGCACAGGCTTTTGGCCACGTGAATCTTTTCAGATGGAAAACTTGTGCTGCTCCTTGCCAGCAGCTGGTGTGTCCCCCGGGCCCACCGGCGGCTTTGGGGGCTGGCGGGGAGCAAACCCCAGGGCTGGCCCCCGGGGGATCCCTGCAGCCCGCTGCTGAGCAGAGCGAGCCTGGTGGCTCCAGCATCTGCAGCAGGTAGGTGCAATCGTACCTGGTTCAGCAGCGCCCTGAGAAGGCACAGACTGAGCAGTCAGACCAGCAGTGGGGCAGGGGCCGTGGCCCCGTGCGGCGGCTGCTGCTGCTGGGCACCGCGCGGGGAAGCACCCACGGCACCTGCGGCTCTGGCAGCCCAGGCACGGGGACGTGTTTGTGTCCCCTTCCGAAGAACAGAGCTGAGATGCCACCAAACTTCAAGGTGTAATTAGCAGCTGTGAGGCCTAATTAGCACAAGGCAACAGATGCGGTAAGAATAGCGGCACTGGCACCACGCTCTATTTTGAGCGTGGCGCGAGTCACAGGATCCTGGAAAAATCCCACCAAAGCTGCGGGACGATGTCCGCCGTGAGGACGCAGCGCTAGGCCTGTGCTAGGCTCCCGCACCAGTCACCCGTGCCCAGGCACCTGCTCAAAAATACTTAAATCATCACGAGCGCACAACATTTTTCTGTTTTTGTGCTTGTCAGGCACCCCAAGCAGCCAGGCTGTTCGCAGTGGCAGTGCGGGGGGACGTGGGTTTCCCCCCGCTGCGTGCCCGGGGCAGTGGGGACAGCTCCCGGCCGTCCCTCGCCATCCTCAGCGCTCGTGGCGGGAAACGTGAGGGGTCCATCGCAGAGCGTGCTGCTGCGGCAGGAAAATAAAACGCGCAGCGTGGTGGGCAAACCAGCAGAGGCACGGCCTGGGGGGGTCCGGGAACGAGCAAATGCCGCCTCCTCCCCGGGGCCTGTCACCGGCCTGGTGGCCATAAAAATGGGCGGTTGCCATGGCGACTCCCCGCTCCCCTTGGGGCCGCCGCCATCCAGGTCGGTGGAGGCGCGCGGGGCTCGTGCTGGCTGCCGCGGGGGGCCGGGGCATCGCCCCTCGCCTGCCTTCGGGAGGGGCGGCTCCCATTTATTTATATATATCTGTATTAAGGAAACGCTGTTAAAAATAGAGCCTTCAAAGATAGTCAACGCACTGCCGCTGTTTTCAAGATCCGCAGGCAGTTAAATGTTGCATTCAGAAATATCTCTGCCACCAGATGTTGAGACTCATTTTCAGAGCCAGAGAGGGCTCTGCCTATGTTTAAAATAAGCCCAGGGAACTGACATAGCCAGACCGTTAAATCCTACAATTTTGTTGCCATCTTTCAAATTGCAAATCTCGAATTATAAATACTGAGTGTAAAAATTACTGCAATTTGCAGGAGTAATTTCCTCGGGGCTGGCAGCTCCGATGCGTGCGGTGAGGGGGGGCCTGGCGAGGGGCGAGCTGCCTGGGCAGGACGGGGGTCCTGAGCCGGGCGTGCAGGAGGCACAGGGCTGTGCAGGCCAGGCACGAGATCCCTTTGCTTAGCAGGAACAGACAGGCTTCTCAGAGGAAGCCTTTCAGGCTTTGTAGTCTTTACGCTCCAAAATAAACGCTGTAGCTCTCGAATCCTCAGCCCTGGGCTGGTGCTGGCGGCCGTCGGCACCGGGCCAGGGAGCCACAGCTCTGCCTCCTCCCGCAGGGGTCACCATGAAGCTGATGGACGAAGTTGCCGGGATCGTGGCTGCCCGCCACTGCAAGACCAACATCGTCACCGCCTCCGTGGACGCCATCAACTTCCACGAGAAGATCAAGAAAGGTCAGGGGGGTGCGGGGGGGGTGCGCAGCGGGGTCTCTGCCGGCCGCACGCCGCAGGGGAACGCCGTCCTGGTGAGCCTCGTGTGGCGCTCGGCTGCCCATGGGCCGGGTCCTGGTAAAGCACAAAAGAGCAGAACTCTGCAGCATCCCCTGCGCTGATGCAGAGAGACCTGGGGCAGGTGGCACCCGGTGCCTGGAACACGTTATTGGGCATCGAATTAATCTAGGGTGCCCAAAACTGAGTGGTGCTGGTGCGCGAGGAGCATCGCTGGGGCAGCCCCTGTGGGGAACGCTGGCGGCTGCGGCCTGGGGCCGAGCCCTGCCAGGGGCATCGCGGGTCCCCCGTGGGCACGCTCAGGGTCCCGTGGGCCCTGCCTGCATGTGGCGAGCTTTCCGCTCGCAGTTGCGGCCGCGGTGCCCTCGTGGGTGAACCACCCCTCTCCGCTCCGCAGGTAGCGTTATCACCATCTCGGGGCGCATGACCTTCACAAGCAATAAGTCCATGGAAATTGAAGTCTTTGTGGATGCCGACCCTTTTGTGGATGAGCCGCAGGAGCGATACCGTGCCGTCAGCGCGTTCTTCACCTACGTGTCCCTGAGCAAGGAGGGGAAGACCCTGCCTGTCCCTCAGCTGCTGGTAAGAGCTCGCTTGGTGCGCGCACAGCCCCGGGCTGCTCAGGCTTCTGAGCACAAATGTTCTGCTCTTTGCTGCAAGCAGGGGAGGTTTCAGGCTTCCTGTTTATTAAACACTGAATATTTTACATACTTGGGCTTTTCATGTGATGCCCTCAGGGCTTTGTTGTCCAACAAAACCTCTTCCTCTGAATTGTTCAGCAGAAAAACATGAGCATAAATGAACCTCGCCAAGCCAGGCTTCGGGGTTGTTTTTTGTTTTTTAATTTCTTCTGGCTGAAAACTGCCAGCAAAGAGATTGTTTTTCCTTTCTCACAACTGAGGAAAATCTGTCGCTGGAGCTTCACGGCTTCCTCCCTCCCCGCGGTGACCTGATGGGTGCCCGCAGCCCCCGGCCCCGCCGCCCTCCTCCCGCTCCCGGCTCCCGGATGCCGGCGGCGCTGCGCTGACGCAGCGCTGATGGCAGGGAGTTGTTTCTTGATTAATATTTCATGCCGAGTAGGTCTCCTTCTGTTCCGTGCTCTGTGGCATTTTGGAGTATTTTGTGGGCTAATTATACATTAGCCATCCAAGCTGCGTTCCACGGAGCCGTTTTCCATCCCCGCTTCCTGCGGCAGGCGGCGCGGTGCCTCCTGCGCGCTGTGGGACGCGCGGCACTGCCCGACGGCCGCGGGCTGGGGCTGGCTCCGACCCCACACGGCGCTGGCCAGGCCGGCAGCACCGCGGCTCCACCACCACGGTGCGACTGCTGCCGCGGGGCTGCCAGTGCTCGAGGGCAGGATCTGGCCCGCTGCCCGGCAGGTTTCCCACCAGGTGCTCGTGTCCGAACGCTCGCGTCCAACCCGTGCGCTGCCTCTGGCTCCGGCCCCAGCTGAAGTTGAACTTGGGAGATCTCTTTCTAAATTTCTGAGTAATTTAGGGAATGCGTGTTACTGGATTGAAGTGTGCTGCTAGCTATTAGTCTGTTCCTGTGAATATGTCCTGGTGGGGTTGGGTGGCACCGCAGCAGTGCGGGGCTCCTGGTGTCCTTCCTCGCAGGCAGGAGCTGAGCCGTGGGGAGCCTGGGCGTGAGACGAGGTTGTGCTTGTCCCTAACGGGGGTGCTGCCGGCTCCGTTATGCTCGGGCTGGGTTTCTCTGAGTGATGTCCTGAATTAAAGAGGTCGCTGGACTGAGGCAGCCACGGCACCATGGTCACGGGCAGCCCATGGTGTGGCAGCACGGCCATGCGGGGAGCAGGGGTCGCTTTTCTGTAGGGCTTTGACATCAGGGTGAGCCAAGTTTTCAGCTGTGATTGCGTTGCCTGTCCGAGCAGGCAGTCCAGGCAGAGCAGACAGAGTTGCATCTTCTTGCTGGCAGTAATTTAATTATTAATCTCTATTGTCCCAGTGGAGCTCAGAGTAATGCATCTTTAACGAGCTCTCAGAGGGAGCCGCGCTGTGTGCAGCGATGGCATTTCTTTTTTCTCTCTGCTGCGAGCTAACCTGAAGGGCATCCATGCTGGGGGCTCAGTGGCTGGCGGGGTGGGGGCCGCTTGGGGCCCCCCGCCCGGGGCACGTGGCTGCAGGGCTCGGGGTGAGCGGCAGCACGGGGCCAGCAGCCCGGGGCCGCAGCTTCTGGGAGCGCGACGCGGTGCAGTGCTGGTGGTGAGGGTGCGACCTCGGGGCTGCCTTGCCGCAAGTGCCTTGCGGTAACCCTGCGTCATCTCCGGGTGCGGGAGCGTCCCTTGGCTGTGAAAGGAGCTCCCACACCCGAGTGGCGTCCAGAGGCTACGGATGGCCTGGGGCAGAGGGGATGGAACACGGTGCAAGGCTGATGTGGGACAACGTGGAACTGTCGCAGCGAGGGGCCGTGAGGTGAGGGTGGTGCCCATCGTGGGCAGCGGGAGCAGCCGGCGGCGCCCAGGACGTGGCCAGGCTCCATCCGGCACCTCCCACGGACGGTGCTGTGGGCGCCGCCGACAGCTGGAAGGGAACTGAACTTATTGATCGAACGAAGTCCGTGTAAACTTGCCCACGCATCAGATCTGCCCGTTCAGATCCTAATTAAGCTAATGTTCATGGCTTTGCTTTCTTTCGGTTACTGCCAGACGGAAACCGAGGACGAGAAGAGGCGCTTCGAGGAAGGGAAGGGGAGATACCTCCAAACAAAAGCCAAGAGACAGGCGCAGATGCAGCAGGCTGCCCAGCACTGATCTCCGACCCGGACCAAAGCGCTCGCAGGAGAGCCGCGCGCTGCTCAAGTATTCACTCGGCCAAACCTCCAAGTTCCCATTCGTGTTGTGTTACGTGTGCGGGGCCTCGTGCGCTGCCGCTGCGCCGTGCCGTGCCGCAGGAGCGGGCTCGAGCAGAGCCGGTGTTCTGGGTGCGCCGCAGCCTGGCCCGCGGTGCCGCAGCGATGCCACCAGCGAGCTGCTGCTGGGTTTACCGCCCTCGCCCCGTGTATTAAACGGCTTAAATGCTCCAGAAAGCCTCTGGGATCTGCCTGGCTCTCGGGAGCGTTTGCGTCGGTTTGTCAGTGAGCCCCAGAGCCCTGGTTTGGGGGTTTAATCCCCTCAGTGAAACTCCTGCCCGCACTGCAGTGGCGCGCACGCACGTGGCAGCACAAGGGGCGCACGAGGCCCCGAGTCTTTGTGAAGCTGTGTTAAACTTACAGTATGTCCTAAAAATGTACACCAAAGCTTATTTATGATACTTGCGACTATAAATGCGACCGAGTATTGTATTGAATGTCTCAGCCCCTTCCATTGACAGCCCTAGGTAGTATCTCCGTGCGCATCTAAGTTATTTGAGGAATACTGTGACATAAATAAAGTCTGTCATCTCTGACTGAAATAAAGGGGGTGTCGCTTTTTTCCCGAAGCGGCGGCACGGCTGGCTTAAGAGCTTATTCCAAACCCTCGCTCTGAGCTGCAGCGGCGCCGGCTGCCGAGGGCGTTCAGCTCCGTGCTGACATTTCCCCGCTCCCCGTAATCCCCGGGGGGGCTCGCAGCCCCCTGCCTCTGCCCTGGGGGGGGGGTGGACCCCCGGGCCGGCTCCCCTTTGTCTCCCCAAGGGGGCCGCGGGGCCGGAGCCGCTGCCTGCGCCGGGCGGGGGGTCCGGGGGTGGCCTCGCAGGACGCCGGTGGCAAAACCGGGCAGGGGGCTGCGGCCCCCGGGGAGGGGGAGCCGGGGGGGGTTGGGGGGCGTCCAACGGACAGGGTGCAGGGACGAAGCCGCCGTCGCCGCGCCCGTCCCCGTGGCGGTCCCCGGGGGCGCTGCGGGGGACGCTCGGGGGGGCGGGGGCCGGGGTCCGCTCCCGCTCCCGCTCCCGCTCCGTGCCCGTGCCCGTGCGCGCGCGGGCGGTGCCGAGACATGCGCTGTGCCGCCCGCCGCGGCCCCGGCTGGGCGCTCGGCGCGGCGCGGCGCGGCTCGGTGCGGGAGGCAGCCCCGCGGCGGGGCACGGCGCCGCGGAACCGGGCGGAACCGGGCGGAACCGGGCGGAACCGGGCGGAACGGGCGGAACCGGGCGGCGCTGCGCCCGCGGCGGGCAGGTAGGGGCGGGGCGGCACCGGCACCGGCACCGGCGGCGTCCTTCTGCCGCCGGGCTGCCCCCGCCGTCGGGCAACCGGGGGCGCGGTGCGCAGGAGCCGCGCCGGGGAGCGCGGGGCGCCGCTCCGGTACCGGGCGGGACCGGCGGGGCCGCGGGCGGGCGAGGGGCAGCGGGAGCCGGGGCCGGGGGGGGGCGGCGCCGGCGCCCCTCGGGCAGCCCCCGGGGAGGCAGCTCCGGCTCTGCCCGACGGCGCCTCCCGGCTCCGGGGCGCCCGGGGAGGCCGAGCCCCGCGGGCGGAGCGGGGCGGCGGGGGCGAGCGCGGGGCTTCGGGCCGTGGAGCCGCCGCCGAGGACGGGCCGTCCGCGGGGGGTCCCGCACGGCGGGGGCCGCCGAGCCCCCGGGGCGCTTCGCGCTGCCTCCCCCGCAGCCCGGCGCCTCCCGAGACGCGCGGCGGGGGGCTGCGGGGGGCCGGGGTTACGTAAGAGCGGGTCTCTCCCCCTCCTCCGCCTCCTCTTCCCTCCTCCTCTCTGCCCCCCGCGCCGCGCAGCGCCCCGGGGGCAGGCCCACGCGGGGTCTGTCTCCCGCGGAGGAGCAGCCCCTGCGCAGCCCGCACGGCCGGAGCCCCGGGAAGCTCCCCGCATCCGCGGGGTGTCCGGGAGCTTCCCCGGGGCACCGTCCGCGTGGGCCGTGGGCTTCCCTCGGCAGCACAGCAGGCTCCGGAGGCTGTTTTTCCTGTAGTTATTTTTAAGAAAGAAAATCCTCGTCTTTTAATGGGAAGCCCAGAATAGCTCCTGGCGTTTGGCAGCCGTGTGATGCGGCTCGTGGGTGCTGTGCGGGGCTGTGCCCCGTGGGCAGACCCCGCAGGAGGGGTCCCTGACCCCCGAGCATCTCGCTGGCCGGCACGGCACGGGGCTGTGGGCAGCTTCCCGCTCCGGGGGCGAGGAGGTTGTGTCGGCAGCGCCGTGGCTGCCAGCTTGCTGCTTCTTCCCGAGGAGTCTAATTATAGCTGCGAGACTGCGGTGCCTCCTCTCCACCCGCTAACGTGCCCGTGCCGGAGGCCCTCAGGCACATCCTTGGTGGGGAACGGCCCTCGGGCGAGCGTGCGTGGGGACGCGGCGGCACCACGGGGCACCCGTGGGGTGCTGACAGCCTGCGCTCGCTTGCAGGTGCTGGGCTCGGCGGCGCCCCAACCAGCCTCGATGGACCGTGGTGCGCCCTAGGATGCCTGCGGCTGCGGCCCCGCAGCGCCTCGCCAATGGTGCCGCGTCCCTCCACCATGCGCGATGAGCAGCGGCTGCCCGGCAATGCGGTAGCCTGGCTGGCGTGCGCTGGGGTCTCGCTGCTCGCCAACGCCTGGGGCATCCTCAGCATCAGCGCCAAGCAGAAGAAGTGGAAGCCGCTGGAGTTCCTGCTGTGCTCCCTGGCCGGGACCCACATCCTCAACACCGCCATCCCCATCACCACGTACGCGGTGGTGCAGCTCCGGCGGCGGCGCTCGGGTTATGAGTGGAACGAGGGCCTCTGCAAGGTCTTCGTCTCCACCTTCTACACCCTCACGCTGGTCACCTGCTTCTCCGTCACCTCCCTCTCCTACCACCGCATGTGGATGGTCCGCTGGCCCGTCAACTACAGGTACCGCGGCTTTGCCTGCCCCGTGCTGCGTCCCCGGGCACGCTTCAGTGGCTGTGCCAGCACCTGGGGAGGGGCTGAGAGCCCTGGCACGCAGGCCCCACTGTGCTGAGCATGTCGGGGGCTCTGCCCCCTCTCCCCAGGCTGAGCAACACCAGGAAGCAAGCTGTTCACACTGTGATGGGGATTTGGATGGTCTCCTTCATCCTCTCCACGCTGCCGGCAGTAGGGTGGCATGACACCACCGAGCGCTTCTACGCCAGGGATTGCCGCTTCGTCGTGACGGAGATCGGCCTGGGCTTCGGCGTCTGCTTCCTGCTCCTCATCGGGGGCAGCATGGCTGTGGGCGCCGTCTGCATTGCCATCGCCCTCTTCCACACCGTCTGGGGACGGCGGGGCCCCGACGCCAGCAGGAACCGCTTCCATGTGCCCACCATCGTGGTGGAGGATGCCCAGGGCAAGCGGCGCTCCTCCATCGACGGCTCCGAGCCCATCAAGACCTCCCTGCAGATCACCTACCTGGTCACCGTCATCGTCCTCATCTACGATGTCCTAATGGGCTTCCCGGTGCTGGTGAGTGCCACGGGGACGGGGCGGGGGCGTGCGGGGGCCGCTGGTGACGTGCCGGTGCCGCAGGTGGTGAGCGCCGCCAGCCTGCGCTCGGACGCCTCCTCTGACTGGATGGTGCTGTGCCTCATCTGGTGCTCGCTGGCACAGTCCCTGCTCCTGCCCCTCTTCCTCTGGGCCTGTGACCGCTACCGTGCCGACCCGCGCACCGTCTGCGAGAAGTGCCGCGCTGTCCTGGCCAGCGACGACGGGGATGAAGGTGGGGTGCGTGGCGGGGAGGGGCGCATGCTGGGGACAGGGGTTGCCCAAAATGACAGCGGACCCGTTCCTGACAGAAAGCAGCCTGGAGGGTGCTGCGGCTGGCGAGCTGGTGTATGACCGCCCCTACGAGTATGGCTGCGCGGCCGAGGTCCTGGCGCTGGACCCTGTTGCCACGCGTGACTTCTCGGCGCTGGAGCGGGGCCTGCCCCCAGTGAGCCCCGCCAGGACGGAGCCGGGGGACCGCATGCAGTACCTGCAGGTAAGGGGCTGCCCGCGGGCGGGGCGGCGGGGCCGCAGCACCCGGCACTGACGGCGCTGCCCCGCAGGTGCCCCCGCTGCGGCGGTTCTCCCACGACGAGACGGACCTGTGGACCAGCAGCCAGGTCGCGGCCTACCTGCAGCGCTGGGGGGCTGGCGGGGAGGCGGCGGGGCTGGCAAGGCTCCTGGCCCCCCGCCACGACCGGCCCCGCCATGGCTTCATCCCCTGCCCCGAGGAGCAGCTCGCCTACCGCCACCGGCGCCGCTCCGCCGACAGCCTGGCCTCCCTGCTGCACGTCCCCGGAGAGGGCCTGCGCCTGGCTGACCTCCGTGGCCTTGGTGGCGAGGAAGGGGCCGCCGGGAGCCCGGGGCGCTCGGCCTCGGTGGCCCTGCTGCCTGTGGCCGCACCGCAGCAGGCCAGCCTGCTGTCCGCCTTCCCGCTGGCCACCCTCCAGCATGAGCCCCGGGCACTGCCGGGCCCGCCGGGTGCCCTCGCTGTCCCCGGGCCGCGGCTGGCCCCCGAGGACCCGGCGCGGCTCTTCGCCCCGCGGCCCGCCGAGTGCTGCGGGGGCCGGGCGCTGCGGCCAGGCCTTGGGGACGGCGGCCGGGGCAGCAGCAGCAGCCTCCTCAGCTCGCCATCAGCCTCCTCGGGATACGTCACGTTCCTCTCAGGGTCCATCGGATCGGCCTCGTAGGGCCCGGACAGGACAGGACGGGACGGGACACAGGATGGCTGTTACTGGACAGAGTGGGCTGGGCGTTATGGCACAGAACAGGACTGAACAGCACGGGACAGAACGGGCCGTGCCGTGCGTTACAGGCTGTGCGTTACGGGACAGAACGGGCCGTGCCGTGCGTTACAGGCTGTGCGTTACGGGACAGAATGGGCCGTGCTGTGTGTTACAGGCTGTGCGTTACGGGACAGAACGGGCCGTGCCGTGCGTTACAGGCTGTGCGTTACGGGACAGAACGGGCCGTGCTGTGTGTTACAGGCTGTGCGTTATGGGACCTGATGGGCCGTGCCGTGTGTTACGGGCCGTGCGTTACGGGACAGAACGGGCCGTGCCGTGTGTTACAGGCCGTGCGTTATGGGACCTGATGGGCCGTGCCGTGTGTTACAGGCCGTGCGTTACGGGACAGAACGGGCCGTGCTGTGTGTTACGGGCCGTGCGTTACGGGACAGAACGGGCCGTGCCGTGTGTTACGGGCCGTGCGTTACGGGACAGAACGGGCCGTGCCGTGTGTTACGGGCCGTGCGTTACGGGACAGAACGGGCTGTGCCGTGTGTTACGGGCCGTGCGTTAAGGGACAGAACGGGCCGTGCCGTGCGTTACGGGCTGTGCATTACGGGACAGAACGGGCCGTGCCGTGCGTTACAGGCTGTGCGTTACGGGACAGAACGGGCCGTGCCGTGTGTTACAGGCTGTGCATTACGGGACAGAACGGGCCGTGCCGTGCGTTACAGGCTGTGCATTACGGGACAGAACGGGCCGTGCCGTGCGTTACGGGCCGTGCGTTACGGGACAGAACGGGCCGTGCCGTGTGTTACAGGCTGTGCATTACGGGACAGAACGGGCCGTGCCGTGCGTTACGGGCCGTGCGTTACGGGACAGAACGGGCCGTGTGTTACTGTGTGCATTACGAGCCGTGCGTTACGGGCCAGGACACGCCCTGCCCGCTGCACGCCTGGCAGCCCCGGTGCAGCCCCCCCGCAGCCCGGTGCAGGCGGGTCCCGAGGGTCGCCCCGGGCCGCTCGCCGCCCCACGGACTGCTCTACCGGACGCTTTTTTAAATTTTATTTTCCAGTTTTCAATAAAAAACCACGCGCAGAGCTGCGGGCTGTGAGGGGCGGGGCGGGGCGGGGCGGGGCGGGGCGGGGCGGGGGGCTCGGCCACGCCCACCGGGCCGTGCAGGCTCCGCCCCGGCGAGGGCCGGAAGCGCTCTCGCGAGAGCTGCGCCGTTGCCCAGGCGACGGCGGCGGGGCGGGGCGGGGCTCTCGCGAGAGGCGCGCGGTGCGCGCGCGGCCGTTGCCCGGGCGACGCGGGGCGGGGCGTGCCGCCAAGATGGCGGCGGCGGCGGCGGGGCGGCGGGGCGGTGGCGGCGCGGGCGGCTGGGCCGGGAGGCGCGCGCCAGCCTGGCCGCCTTCCTGCTCGGCGCCTCGGTGGCGGCGCTGCCGCTGGCGCTGGGCTCCCCGCCCGCCCTGCTCGCCGCGCCCGGCCTCCGCGGCCGCCTGGCGCTCGCCCTGCACGTGGCGGCCGTTAACGGGGCGCTGCTGCTGCTCTACCCGCGGCCGCTGTACAAGGTGGGCGCCGGGGCACCGGGAGGGGGGCGGCGGGGGGGGCACCGGGGGCAGCGCCCTCCCTGCGCTCTGCTTGCAGATCGCCGTGCGCGCCGGCTTCCTGGGCTTCGCCTTCGGCTGCGGGCTGCTGCTGAGCGCCGGGCGCTCCGCATGGAGGCACTTCGGGTGGTAAGGGCGGCACCGGGAACGGGCACCGGGAACGGGCACGGGCACCGGGGGCGGGCACGGGGGTGGGACGGGGGAACGGGCACCGGGACGGGGCGGGACGGCACTGGGAACGGGCACGGGGGTGGGTACCAGACGGGCACCGGGAACGGGCACCGGGAGCGGGCACGGGGGTGGGACGGCACCAGGAACGGGCACCGGGAACGGGCACCGGGACGGGGCGGGACGGCACCGGGAACAGGCACGGGGGTGGGTACCAGACGGGCACCGGGACTGGGGACGGGCACCGGGAACGGGCACCGAGGTGGGTACTGGGATGGCAGCGGGACGGAACGGGCACGGGGGTGGGACAGAACTGGGACGGGGCAGCACGGCACCGGGATGGGCCCTGGGGCAGGCACCGGGCGGGGTTGGACAGGCACCGGGACGGGTACCGGGATGGGCACCGGGAATGGGCACTGGGGTGGGACGGCACCGGGACCAGGCACCGGGATGGGGAGGGACTGGCACCGGGATGGAATGGGCACCAGGACGGGGTGGCACGGCACCGGGACGTGCACCAGGGTGGGACGGGTTGGCACCGGGACGGGCCCCGGGCGGTCAGGGTGCGGCGGGGCCCCTCCGGGACCGCGTGCCATGCGGACAGCCCGGTGCCGGCCCTGCCCTGCCCGCCCCGCAGGTACATGTGCTCGCTGTCGCTGTTCCACTACTCGGAGTACCTGGTGACCGCCATCAACAACCCGCGCAGCCTCTCGCTCGACTCCTTCCTGCTCAACCACAGCTTCGAGTACAACCTGGCCGCGCTCTCCTCCTGGGTCGAGTTCACCCTCGAGAAGCTCCTCGTGCCAGGTCAGCCCCGCCGCGCGGCCGGGGGAGGAGCTGAGCCACCCTCGGGTGTGTTCCTGCGGCTTAGGAACGAACGACGCCGGTAAAAGCTGTCGCAGTTCTACAAATCTGCGTTTTTTTGGTGAGGGGGGAGCATTCTCCTTCCCCACAGCAAGGGCTGCTGGTGGTGTAATGGACAACCAGGCTTTGTGTGAGGCCCCAGCCCGCCGGCACCGCTTTGCTTTCCCTCAGCCTTACGCCGTAAAGCCGGGCGCTCCCTCCGTGCCTGGTTCCCTTTAGAGCGACCCGCCCTGAAGGCTTTGATGCTCCTGTTTGATCCCTTTAGGGAGCAAAGACCTGATGCTCTTTTTGTTGCGCAGTGATAGCACGCTGAGCAAAACCCGTGTTTTATTTGTCGCCTTGCTTTGCGACGGGGAAAGCCCCAGCGCCCCCAGCCCTGGTGTTGGTCCAGCCGCTGCCCCGCGGGCTCGGGAGCACACGAGGCCCTCGCTCGCCCTTCCCCGGCTCCTCGCCCTGCCTGCAGCGCGGTGACCTGCTCGGAGCTGTTGTGACCGGTGCTGCTTCACTTGCAGAAATGAAGCAGATCACCTGGCTGAGTACTGTGGGGTTACTGATGGTGATCGTTGGGGACTGTCTGAGGAAAGCCGCCATGCTCACAGCTGGCTCCAACTTCAACCATATTGTTCAGAATGAGAAATCGGACACTCACACTTTGGTGACAAGCGGGGTGTATGGGTGGTTCCGGCACCCATCTTACGTGGGATGGTTTTACTGGAGCATTGGAACACAGGTACTGTATGCAACGCCCTCGGCTGCTTTCCCCTTATAACCTGCTTATTTCTTCATTGTTATTTCTTGCCCCAGCCCTGTATGCGATAGAAACCTCGGGCTGTCAGCTGCGGAGCCCCGGGTGTGGGTGGTGACACGGTCTGCTTTCCACCAGCACTCTCGTAGCTGGGAGTCAAGAAACTGCTGGCCTGTGAGCGCCTGCCCCGCGTGCTGGCTGGGGAGACCTCGCCTTAACCGTCTCTGTGAGACGAGCAGAGGCAGTGGGGCCTGGGCATGAGCTGGGATGCTTGCAGGGGCTCGTGGCGTGACCCACTGCTAGCCACAGGACCTCAGAGCTTCCAGGGTGTGTCCAGAGTCTCCTTTCATTTTTGCTGCCAAAACGTCTTCCACTGAGCAGCCAGACTCGGCCTCACTCTTACCAAACGCCAGTACTGTGCAGGACTGGTAACCAAAACTTGCTTTCAGAGTGCCTGAGGCCCTGGGCAGGTAACCAAAAGGTGAATTCGAGGCTGGCCGTGGCGAAGCTGTAACTCAGTGCTACCTCCGTTCTGCTCTTCTCGTGGTTGACTGGTTGTTGGCATTTTTTATATTTCTTTAGAGAGAAACCACGAATTCTGCATGCAGAGCAGCCTGGCCGCCTACGGGCGTGAGCCCAGAGCTGGTGCTCGGCTCCCAGCTGGGGTGGCAGGGGCAGGCAGGCGCCTGCAGTCTGCCTCCTTCCAAGCACTAATTCCACCGGGGAACGCAATTCTCCACGAGTTCTGGGGATTTCTTGTTTTGTTGCAGAGCTTTTAGACCTTACATCTGAAATTTCTTTTGACCGTGAAAGCTGACTTCAGTACCGGGGGCGGAGGGCAGCATAATTTCTGGGGGAGCCGGGGAGGTGCCGGAGCTGCCAGGGCGTTAACTGCCGGTGTCTGTTGGCAGGTGTTGCTCTGCAATCCCATCTGCGTGGTTGGCTACACGCTAGCGTCCTGGCGGTTCTTCAGGGAGCGGATAGAGGAAGAGGAGATCACGCTCATTCACTTTTTTGGGGAGGAGTATCTGGAATACAAAAAGAAGGTGCCGTCAGGTCTCCCTTTTATTAAAGGAGTCAAAGTGGAACTGTAACGCCGGCAAAACTGGGCTGGTGGAGAAAACCTCCAGCTCCGGACGCTGTAGGTCGAGGAACTATGCATAGTGCTGGCGCCAAGCAGCCTGTTCCCATTTCCTGGCTGTCCACTAGAAGCTCGCTGAGGGCTGCAGGGCCTGGCAGCCTTCCAGGTAACTAGGAGATCAGAAGCACGTTCATCCTCCTTGAGATAAGAGTCCTTCGTCGCACATTCAGGGATCCTCTGGATAACTTAGCCTATAGCAATCCTACCGAGAAACGATCCTCCCGCCTAAAGCAGCTGAATTGTACTGAAACTCATTTGGACTGGTTCTTCTGGAGAATGAGCTTTGCCCTTCCGCCCCTGCGCTGGAAACGTGCTGGTGGGAATGCTGTTCCTATGGCGCAGCTGTCTTTTAAAGCTTTTTGACCTTACAAGCCAGACAGCACAGCTTTAATCTCTGGAGGCCTGGTCCTGCAAGCCCCAGGCCGGTGCTTGGACAGCTTGCAGGAGCAGGCCTCTCCCTCTGGGCTCGTCAGACGCTCGGGTCTGCGGGACGTCGGCTGGCTGGAAAGCTGTCGGCGTGCTGCAAATCAGGTTTCCCCCGGCCGCTGCGTTAACAGGGAGCCTCTGCAGCCGCTCCTGGCACCCGCGAATTGCTGGCGCCTCCAAGCCATGCAGCAGAAGAGCTGGGTCTCGGGGCCCTCGGGTACTGCCCTGCCTTCAGGAGCCACCGCCCAGCTGCTGCTTTCCCAAGTCTGTTCTGTCCACGCAGACAGCGCTCTTCTGAGACCTGCTTCCAAATCACGCTGCTTCCTGCCCTGCCAGGCGTCTTCGCTGGCCAGCTCTGTCCCGCAGAGATCCCAGGGCTTGGGGTTGGAGAGTCAGGAGAAGGACTGCAGCTGGCAAGCTTGCAAAGAGCTTTAGCGCTTCAGATCCTTGCCTGGTGTTGGAGGGAATCTGGGATGTTGGTGTGAGCAGGAGAAGCTTCTAGGGAAATTCTCTAAACAAAAGGTTCGGCTAGCTAATGCTATTTTAAACATTACCATTTTGGAAATGGTTCCTATTCAGGCTTTGTGGTATGATTTATTCTGTTGTTATATACCAAAGAGGTTCACCGTTTTCTTGGGTTTTACATAATTCTTCCTTGCTGGAATGGAAATGAGTTGCTTGTCAGTACACGCTTCGGGCTTGCAGTATTCCTTGAAGATACTGTGATTCAGCTCAGGAAAGAGGGCACTGGTGGAAATTGCTTTTGTGATTTTTTTATTAAAAAAAGAAAAAAAAAAAAAACGTTGCCAACTTCTGTCTGGTTATTTGGGATCTCTTGAGGTGATGGGGACAACATCAAAGCTGGAATTCTTAATTTTATACCTCCCAAAGGGTTTTCAGTACGCTTCAGTGTTACATTGAAGTATGATCGTGACTTTCGGTAACTTGTGGAACTGCATAGCCAGAGAAATAGGGGCAAATTCTTAGTCTCTACTTGCTTAACCTATGTGGAATCCTTTCTTCTCTAGGTTATGCTTTATATTACAGAGTATTTTCTGCACTGAATATTGGCTTAAAGCATTCACTGATAAGTTGTCTTTTACTGTTTTTAGCTTGGAGGGAAAGAACAAACATGAAAATATAGCAACCAGGGAGCGTTGATTTCTCTGTGTAGTTATTTGTGAGCTCGTGTTCAGACTTCGCAGTAGAGGTGCCTGCGATGCACTTCCCACGGAAACGTCAGCCTTTGCTGTTACTGCCAACATACCTCAGATGAGAATCTCAGCCAAGTTAATTTTTTTTAACTATTTTTTTGTGTGTGAACTTGCACAAGTGTACTTCGGCACAGAAGCTATTATCACTTGGGTTTGATGGGCATTAACAACAGAAAGTTTTACTCTCAAATTGCTCTCTTTAATAATGGAAGTGCTGCACAAGCTGTAGGACCTCAGGCAGGGGAAGACGTGCTGGGGACCTGGTTTGCTGCACCGAGGACCCACGTCTGCCCAGCGGTGTGACCGAGGCATCCCCGCGTTACCAGGTGCGTCGCGTGTACGTGCCCCGTGGGGCAAGGGGATGGAGCTCCGCCGTGCTCTGGTGCATGCAGCTCCACCGCTTGCTGGGGAGCAGGAAGCCCCCACGGCCTGGGTTTTAAGCCCCCCAGTGTCCCCCAGTGCAAATTCCCATGTCGTATGAACAGTGCGGTGCTTGTGTGACCGAGCTGCTGCGTTCACCACTAAAGCCAGGGGAAGAAAGCTGGGTGAAAGCCACGTGTCTGAATGTACTTCAAGGAAAACCATAACCACTGCTAACACAAAGACTAAAATAGGCTGAACCCAGGTGTTTTTGACACAAGTCTGTATCTCTGAAGAGCAGATCTCTCACATGCAGCCTGGCCGTTACCGTGTGCACGCTCCTTGCTTAACACGCTGCCGCTGGTTAACGCCGATGGCGAGCGCGGAGCATTTGGCTCTCGGCGTTCAGCTCGAAGCCCCGGGGTCGTCCCGAGCGGTGCTCTCGGTCCCGCTTCTCTGCTTGCTGCGGCAGCGCTCCTCGTTCTTCAGGAGCGGGTCCTCGGGGGTGAGGGCGGGCGTGCGGCCGCCCCCTCGGCTCCCCAGGGCCCGCTCCCTGCTCTCCTTGCTGCCGGGTGAGCCGTCCCTAGGGCAGGCGGCCGTGCCCGCTGGGTTAAGCTGCTCTTTCCCAAGCTCTAATCCCTTCTGAGCCCTTTAGAGGCACCTCTAAACATCGCTTTGAGGGCACGCAAGGGCTCCCAGGGCTCCTGGAAGTGCTTCTCATCCCTCCCTTGTGTTTGGGAGGTTCAAGAGAGGCACGGGGCACTGCTGATGGTGCCAAAGCCGCCCTGCTGCCGGGACGTGGCCTCGCTGGGGTCCCGCAGGGGCTGAGGGCTGCTGTGGGGCAGGGCACGGCGTGCCCAGGTGGCTGCACCGAGACCACAGCTGTCACCTCACCTACCTTTGTGCTGACTCGCTGTTGTCGTCGATCCTGAGCAGCGTCTGCGTGTGCTCGTCCTTGGGCTCCCGGGGCTCCTGCAGCCTGCGGCGGGACCAGGGCTGGGTGTGGCACGCGAGGAGGGCGACAGGGGCCGGGCCCCCGGCACCGAAAGCACCCGCGCTGCTCACCTGGGCTCCAGCCGCTCCTTCACCTTGGCGATGGAGCGGACGTAGGGCGCGATCTGCTTGGTGATGGTGGTCAGGCAGCTGTTCTCCTGCCGCAGCTGCAGCAGGTCGTGGAGCTGGGCTGGGGGGCGAGAGCGGGCTGTGGCCGCGGCTCCCGGGGCGGCTGTGCCTGCCGGGCGGGCATCGGCCGTACCTTCGTAGATCTCCTGCTCGTTCGCCACCCTCTGGTACGTCTCCTCCCAGACCTGCAACGGGGAGCAGGAGCTGGCGGTGGTGCGGGCGGGCGGCACCCGGGGTGGGGGAGCGCCCGTCGGGCCGTACCTCCTCGAACACGCTGCGCATCATCTCCACCGAGGAGTAGTGGGCCGCGATCTGCACGTCCATCTGCAGCGACTTCTGCAGGATCTCGCTCATGATCTCCGTCCGGATGAGGGAGTGGTGCTTGGTGAGGTCGCGGTGCAGCTCCTGCACCTGGTCCTTCAGGCCCTGGATCTCCGTCTGCAGCATCTGCGCGGGGCGGGGGCAGAGGGCAGCAGCAACAGGCAGCGAGGGAGGGGGCTGTCCCCACGCCCCCCGTGCCGTCCCGCGCCCCTACCCGGTAGGTGTTCTCGTAGTTGCGGCAGTGCTCGGCGAAGGGCGTCTCGCGCCCCTCGGCCAGCAGGACCTTGGTGCTGATGTACCGGTGCAGCGTCGGCTTCCGCACCATGGAGCCCGTGGACATCTTATCGCCGCTGGGGGGGCAGCCGGGCACGATGAGGGTCTTGGAGGACTGGCCGACGGGGATCCTGCGCGGAGGGTGACAGCGCTGCGGTGCAGGTGGTGGCAGGGGGAGGTGCCCGGGGGGCGACACCGGCTCAGCCCTGCCACCCCCGGACCCCGGCTCTCCCCTCAGCCCCACACAGCCGGAGCTCCCCGGGGCTGCCCTGAGCCCCAGGATCGCGGTGCCCAGGGCTGGGGATGTGTCAGCCCCTGGGAAAGGAGCCACCAAAGCTCCCCAAATGCCTTCCTGCGCTCGGGTGCCCGGGTTAGCTGGAAGCGCGTTGCACTGCCCCAAAATCCAGGTTTTTCACAGTGAGCCCTGAGCCGGTGCTCGCTGCCCTGCTCGGCCCGGCATCCCGGTGTACACAGCTCCACGAGCTCAGCCCTGGCACGAAGGAGGCAGGAGCTGGGCTTGGCACGGCCAGGTTTGTACAGGAAAGGACCTGCCCCGCTCCGCACACCTCCAGCCAAGGCTGGGTCAGCTCTGGGGCCGGCAGCCGCTCCGGTGATGGGAGCGGGGCTGGTTCCTGCAGGGCAGAGCCCCAGGAGGTTGCAGCCTCTGCCCCCTGCCCGCTTCTCCCTGGTCCCGCGCCCCTACCTGCTGCCACCACCTCCCCAGGCTCAGCTGCCCCACCGTGCAGCCCCGCAATCCTACCGTGCAGCGCTGCAACACCGCAGTGCCGCCGTGCAGCTCCGCTATCCCGCTGTGCGGCCCCACAGCCCCGCCGTGCCGTGCCAGGGCCCCGGTGCTCAGCTGCCCCGAGCTGCGGAGCCCGGCGGGGCGCGAGGAGCGGTCCCCATGGGGCGGCAGCGCCTGTTTGTCCTCTCTGCGGGGCGAGCGGCCGGGAGTGCCTGGCAGGGCCCGCGCCGCTGTGACATCAATGGGCCTAAATATATCCCAGGCGAGGAACTGCCGGGCACTTCTCTGAAATTCTGATAAAAATAGTGGCGGGCCAAGAGGCTGCGGGGCCGTGGCAGAGCTGGGTGTGCGGTGAGCGGGAGCTGGCGTTGGCACGGCACCGCCCGGGGCACAGCAGCGCCCTCGGTGCATCTGGGGGCTGGGGCTGCGCTGGGGAGCAGGGTGCAGACTCGCCTGGGTGCCCGCTGCCAGCCCTGCCCGCCTGCCCCGCTTCCCAGAACTGTCACTTGAAGCCCCCGTGCCTGTCGTTCATCAGCACAGCTGTGTTCGGTGCTGTCCCCGGGCCACCTCCAAGGTGACAGGCTCAAGGGCAGCAAGGGGGGCAAGTCTGGCATGGCAGGGTGCACGTGCTGGGGTGCCCGGCGGGACGCAGAAGGGACGCGTGGCACGGTGCACGGCAAGAGGCAGGGGGGTGCGCAGCAGCGTGCGCGGTGGGTGCGCAGTGGGGGGGCAAGCGGGATGCGGAGCTGGGCGCAGGCTGGAGCAGGAGCGGGCTGGGGGCTGCGCTGGCTGCCGGGGGTGCCAGTGCAGGGCGAAGCCAGCGGGGCTCTGCCCCCCCCTGCTTGCAGCCCCCCGCAGCTGTGCTCATCGCAGCGGCCTCCAGGGGTGCTCGCCGCCCGCCCGCCCCTCCCGGGGGCACCCCAGCACCTCACATGTTTGTGCCGGTGATGCCAGGCCCGATGCCACCGGCGCTGCCCACCACGGAGCGGCGAGGGGTGAGCATCAGCAGGGGCTCCAGGCAGCGGGCAAACTCCGCCCGGTACTCGGTGTTGATCTGCGGGGCGAGATGGGGGCAAGTGGGGCTGGGGCGGGGGCCGGGGCTGCCCGCGGGGACGGCGGGCAGAGGCTCAGCCGCGGGCTCTACCTTGCTGGTCTGGGCCGGCCGCAGGCGGTGGGGCAGCTTCACGATCCTCTGCAGCCTCTCCATCAGTTGCTGAAAGGCAGCGGCGGGGCAGGGCTCGGGGGTGCCCGGCAAGCGGCCCGGGGGCCCAGCACCACGTCAGGGTGTGCCGGCTGCCCCACGGTGCCGGTGCTACTCACGTAGCCCAGGTCCAGGAACTCGGCTTTGTTGGCGGAGCTCAGGAAGGCCGAGCAGATCACCAGGTGGACCTGTGCGCGGGGGTGTCACTGCTGCCACCTCCCCGGGGCCCCTGCCTGGCTTCTGGGAAAGCCGTTTCCCAGAGCCGGGGGTTGGCAGGCGCGTGACGTCCCTGCCTGGCACGGGCCCTACCTGCAGGGTGGGCAGCAGGGAGGCGAGGTGGGCGAGCTGCTCCTTGAACGCCTTCTCCTTCTCCTCGTGCTGGCTGCGGCAGAGCAGGCGAAGGGCACTGGCTGTGGGCGAGCTGCCCGGCCCCAGGCACCCCAGGAGGGAGGCACCCACTCGAGCACCCGTGGGTGCCAGCAGCTCCCACCATGACGGCTTGGGAGGACCCGTGCCAGCGGGTGCTGCAAGACCCCCACGTGCGCAGAGATGCAGCCGTGGCCCCTCACCTTTGCACAGCTTTCAGGAGCGCCTTCTTTCTCTCGGAGAGCTGCTCCTGCAAACGGCAAGGATGCCGCACGTCCCACGGCTCCGCCGCACCTCGGCACTGCGCCAAGGGGCTGCGTGGGCACCCGTGGGCGCAGGGAGGGGTGCGCTGCCCCGCCGGGTCCCCCACCTGCATGCCGCTGAAGAGGGCGTTGATGGCCGTCTCCTCCTGGCTGGCGCTGTTGCGCACCTCCTCGATCATGGCCTTGAGGAGGACGATGGCCTCGCGCGTCGACGTCTGCAGCTCCTTCACTGCCTGGCCAGGGTGGCGCGGTGGCTGTGGCACTGCTGCTGCCTCCGTGCCTCGGCCCCGCGCCCCCACGCCCTCCTACCATCACCGCCTGGTCCAGCTTCTCGCAGCCCTGCACGTACGCCGTCTCGATGTCGATGCAGTGCGCCCGGCTCTCCCTGTGGCAGGGGTGGGTGTGAGGGCACGGCCGGGGCGGGGACGCAGGGACACGAGGACGCGGGGACACTTACCCCTGCATGTCCCTGAAGCAGTTGATGCAGAGCATGGACTTCTTCTCGGTGGAGAACATGATGTAGGGCTCCTCGTGCAGCGCTGCAAGGGACAGGGGTGTCACGCCCGCGGTGGTGCGGTGCGGCACGGCGCGGTCAGTACTCACGGCACTTCTTGTGGATGTCCTTGGTGCGCTTGGAGAGGGAAACGATCTCGTGGCGGGCGAAGACCTTGGCGCGGTGCGTCTCCTCGCGGCACGGGGCGCAGAGGGGCTGGCTGCAGGTGTTGCAGAAGCACATGGCGTCCAGATCCTGCGCGGGCACAGCGGGGTGGTGGGGGGGGGGGGGCGCGGCGGGGGTCCCACAGGGTGCTGGCGCCCCGCCCGCCCGCCCTCACCGCCTTGGCGCAGCGCCGGTCGCAGTTGGCGCACTGCACGTCCTCCTCGCCGTCGGCCGAGCTGTCCACGAGGAACTGCAGGAGCCGGTCCACGGGGGGCAGCCCCGTGCCCCCCCTCACCACCGAGGGGTGCCTGCGGGACGGGGCCGGGGGGGCTCAGCCCCAGCCCTTTGGCGGGGCCCCGTGCGGGGCCGGGGCCGCGGCCCGGAGTCCCGGGCTCGGGGGCGCCCACGCGCGTCCGCGTCCCCGCGCCTTACCCGCAGAGGGGGCAGCGCAGGCGGCCGTCGGCGGCGCGGCCGCGCAGGCAGCTGGCGCAGAAGTTGTGGTAGCAGTCGAGCAGGCAGGGGTGCTGGAAGGGCTCGTGGCACAGCAGGCACACCAGCGGGTGCCAGGCGCCCTTCTCCAGCTCCGAGCAGCTCCCCAGCGGGGAGAAGATGCCGCCGGCCATCCGCGGGGCGCCGAGCGGGGCGGCCCCGGCCCCGGCCCCGGCCCCGGCCCCAGCGCGGCCCGGGAGGCACGTCCCCGGGACGGCTATTTTTAGGGCGCGAGCTGCCTGCGGCGGCCGCCCCCCGGCGCGGGGGGGCCGGCACCGGGCGTGCGCGGGGAAGGGGCCTCCCGGGGGGCTGCGCACCCCGCGCGGGGCTGTCCCGGGGCAGGAGCCCCCCAGCCCCACACAGGCGGGGCGCCCCCGAGACGGGGTGTCCCCAGGACAGGGTGTCCCCCGTAATGGGATGTCCCCCGTGGTGGGGCGTTCTCCGTGACACAGTGTCCCCCGTGGTGAGGTGTCCCCCGTAACAGGGTGTCCCCAGTGACGGGGTGTCCTCCGTGGTGGTGTCCCCCGTAGGGGTGTCCCTCGTGACGGGGTGTCCCTCGCAGTGGTGTGTCCCCGCGGTGAGGTGTCCCCTGTGATGGGGTGTCCCCGTGGTGTCGTGTCCCCGTGGCGAGGTGTCCCCCGCAATGGGGTGCCCCCCCCGGTGCGGTGTCCCCGGGGAAGGCGCGGTGACCCCGCCCTGGGATGCCCCTCGTGGCGGGGCGTTCCCCGGTGCGGGTGTCCCGCTGACGGCGGGGTGTCCCCGTAACCGGCTGCCCCGCCCCGCGCCTGGTCCCGGTGCAGCCCACCTCCGCCGGCGGCACCGGCGCCGCGCTCGGGGAAAGGGGCGCGCCGGCGGGAACTGGGCCCCGCCCCCCGCCCGCAGGCCCCGCCCCCGCCCGCCCCTAGCCCCGCCCCCAGCCCCGCCCCCAGGCAGCACTGCCCGCCGCGGCGCGGCCGGCCGCCATCGATGCTCTCGGCGCTCCGCGGGGCTCCCTGCGCACTGCGCGCCCCTCCCCGCCGCTTGCGCGCGGCCCGGCGGCGGCGTGGGCGCAGGCGGTGCCGCGGACGGCGCATGCGCCCTGCCCGCCCGAGGCCCCTTCCGCGCATGCGCGCGGCGCGGCGCTCCCTTTCTGCCCCTCGCTGGAGCCGCCATGGCGCCCGTGGTGAGCTCCGCCGGGCCCCCGCCCGCCCGCCGCCCCCCCGCCGGCCCCCGCCCCGCCGGCACCGGCACCGCCACGCTCGGGCCCGGCGCCGACCGGGACCGCGCCTGCTGCCCGGCCCGGGCTCGGCCGAGGCCTCCCCGGGGCGCCGAGCACGGGGCGGGAGGCCCCGGCCCCCCCCGTTGCTCCCCGGGGAGCGGCCCCGGCCCCGGCCCGAGCGCGGCCCGGCCCCCCCGCCCCCGCCTCCGCCTGCCCCGCTCCCGGTCCCGGCCCTTCTGCCTGCCCCGGTCCCCGGCCCGGTCCCGGCCGCCCCCCTTTGTTCGCCCCCGCCCCCCCTGACGGTGTGCTCTCTCTCCCTGTGCCGCAGAAGAAGCCGGCAGCGAAAGGTGGCAAAAAAAAGAAGCAGGTGCTGAAGTTCACGCTGGACTGCACGCACCCCGTGGAGGACGGCATCATGGACGCTGCCAACTTCGTGAGTGCCGGGCCCCCGCTGCACGGGGCGGGCGGCTCTGGGCGGCTGCTGGGGGCCTGCGGCGCTGCTGCCCTCCCTCTCTGCCCCCGCAGGAAGCACCTCCCGGGCAGTTTGCGCCCCCAGGAAACACCCTAAGGGCAAACGGAGGCTGCGTGGAGGCTATCTTAGGTTTATCATTGTTAAACGATTCGCACCTAAAGTGTGTGCATCTTTCTGTCCGTTGAACGGTGTTTAGTATGCGTTCCCTAAGGAATCAGCTTTCTATTAAGCGTTGATAAACAGCATGGGAGGAGAGCAGTAAATTTCAGCATCGTCTGATGAGTGCCTGCAGTCAAACTGCCTCAAGCTGTGTTCAGGCACGAGCACGGATTTGAGACAAGAGCTTGTGGCAAAGACGTCCTTTGGGAATGGGAATTAGAGTAGTGCTGTTGGAAGGGACCTACAAAGATCGTCAAGTCCCAGAGAAGTTGGAAAGCATCTTGTCATTTCGTTGGCACTAACTCAGTTCAGAAAGTAGCAAGTCTTGAATTGTGTAGTCCATTCAGACTTGGGGAAATCACCTTTGTAAAGGTGTGAATGGGCCAGCGTGAGCTGGTGGGATCGGCTTGGCTGTGAGCAGCATCAAAGCCTCCCAGCCTGCAGGAAAAGGGCTTTTCCTTGCTTTTTGTTGACACATGGTAATTTTGTCTCTTCCCAGTTCTAACCAAAATGTCGGAATGCCGAATGCAAACAAGCTGCAGACGGCCCTGTCTAAGCCGTCCCTTTCCACTCTTTCAGGAGCAGTTCCTGCAGGAGAGGATCAAGGTGAATGGGAAGGCCGGTAACCTGGGCGGGGGCGTAGTGACTATCGAGAGGAGCAAGAGCAAGATCACTGTTACTTCAGAGGTTCCTTTCTCAAAGAGGTGAGGACACGGGGGCGTCCCGCGAGGCGCAGGACGGCTGGCTTCCTTGCCGTGCTGCCGCAAGGCGGCTGGGAGGCTGCTGGCTGCGGCGAGCTCCGAGCCTGCGGGAAGTCACGGCAGGAGGGTGTTGTGAACGTTGTGCTGGGGAGTCTCTGCTCTTTATTTGGTCTTCGGTTAACGATGGCTTCAGGTCCTTTGCTCGTGACCGAATTGAGCTCCTCCGCATGAGCTTTCCCCACGCAGTGCTGTGGGTGTGTGTCATGAGGAGGTGCTTTGTTTCCCTCAGGTTGCAGTGCTCAGTGAACGTAAGTTTCTAAGGACGGTGTCGTTAGTGCCAGTTTCCAGGGCTGCAAGATCCAAACCTCTTCTGTAAAACAGGAGGGTGTGAGGAAACACTTTAAGTAGCAAAGAGGTGTCCTGGTGTGTAAGGTGCACCAACGCCCGTTGACTCTCTTAAGCACTGTGTGAGATTGGGCACTGTGACTGTTTCTGAATGATTTTTAAGGCGGATACGTGGTTGAAATGCCTGCTCAGGAGGCTGGCCGTGCGGGATGCCCAGCTCCAAGACGAGCATGGAGCTCGGGGGTTGATGCACAACCAAGCTGTTCCACCGCCACGGCCTTACCCTCGTCCTGCTGGGCGTCCGCCTAGTTCTTGTGACTGCCTGATGTTTCTGCCCTTTATTTGGCTTTGATAAACTTGATTTTTGCTGTGGTGGAGGTAGCAAGTGAGGAAGCTGGAGGTCTGAAATAGTGGAAAGAGAACTGTGTGTAAGGACAGCTGCTGTGCTGCTGGCTTGTCCCGCTCTAAAAGCGTCAGTGCTGCACCCGAGCGGCTTCTGTGTCAGTGCAGTGCCCAGCGCATCTCAGGAGCTGCTGAGAGAAGTGCAGGGAGCAGGGGACGGACGGTGCCTGTGCGCACGGAGGTGCTCTGCTTGTTGAGCTGCTGCTTTTCTCTGCTGGAATGGCCACACGGGTGGCCCCTCGTGCCCGGCGTGCGGCAGCCACCTCGCCCTTGGAGGGCGAAGCGGGGAGGCGCTCCCAGCCCGGTGGGGCAGGGGGGCTCCTGCCCGGGGGAGGCAGCCGGCAGCGCGGCGCTGGCTGCTGCCCAGGGCGGCTGCCCCAGAGTGGCTGGGATTGCTGTGGGTGCGCTGGGAGCCCTTCGTGCTGCAGGGGAGCCTCCTTCCCGCGGGAAGCGGGGATTTGTGGCCGTCAGAGCCACGGAGGGGTCCGACAGCAACCGGCCTGGGGTGGGGGCGTGCGGCTGACGGGGCTCCTCGGTGCTGTGCGGGCAGCGCGGCGATGCCCGGTGAGGGCAGCGACCTGCTCCAGCCCCGTTCCCTGCTCCAGCCCCGTTCCTCGCCGCGGGGCGAGGGCGGGCGGTTGTCGCGGGGCCCGGGGTGCCGGCGCGGCCCCACGTGTGCCCCGTGCCGTGTCGGTGTCCCCGCAGGTACCTCAAGTACCTGACCAAGAAGTACCTGAAGAAGAACAACCTGCGCGACTGGCTGCGCGTGGTCGCCAACAGCAAGGAGAGCTATGAACTGCGGTACTTCCAGATCAACCAGGACGAGGAGGAGGAGGAGGAGGAGGACTAACCGCGCGGCCCCGGGAGCGTTTTGTACATTTTCCTGAATAAATTGTGGGGGAGAAAAAAAAAACCAAAGAAATCTCTCGGCGCTGCCTGTTCGGGGCGGGGCGGGCGCGGCGCGGGCGGGGCGCGGCCGCCATCTTGGCGCGGAGGGGCCGCTCCCGGGGCTCGCCCGGCCGCTGCCGGCATGCGGGGGCCGGCGGCGGGCGAGGAGCTGCCGGAGGAGGCGGACAACGACGAGGACGTCTCGGGTACGGGGCGGGGGGGGGCGCGGCCGGGCACGGTGCCCCGCGGGGGCGGGGGGGCTGCGGGGGGGGGGGGGGGGGGGGGGTCACTGCCGGGGCTGCGGCCGGGAGCGGCACCTGTTGGGGGGGGGGGGGGGCAGCGCCCCCGCACCGGGACCCGGTAACGGAGCGGAGCCGTCTGTCTGTCGGGACGGAGCCCCGCGACACCGCGGGCAGCCGGTCCTGCAGGGCGCGGCGGGACCCCCGGCACGGCCCGGGTCGTGGATCTTCAGCCCCCGTCTCCCCTCCTTCAGCCCCATCTCCCCCTCCCAGCCCCATCTCCCCTCCTTCCTTCAGCCCCCTCCCCCTCCCAGTTTCCCTTCCATCCTTCAGCCCCATCTTCAGCCCCCTCCCCCCCATCCCCTCCGCTGCCCCCCACAAGCACCAAGCCGGCCGTCGCTGCCCCCGGAGCAGCGCGCTCGCAGGCTGCCACCCCCAGAGCTGTGAATTTTGGGTCCTGGCCCCGGGGGTGCTCGAAGGGCAGCGGGCGGCGAGGAGCCCTGCATCCCCCCGGGGGGAGGCCGGGGTCCATCTCCTGTGGTGCTGGTGCTGGGAGTGCCGGGCTGTGCAAGATGGTGTCTGGAAGAGGAGGTGGGGAGGCCTGGAGGTGCAAAATGAGGTTTTCTCCATGCTCCTTGGGGCGTATTTGTTTGTAACCACCGCTGATACTAAGCAGCCCAGCCGAAGCACCGATTGTCAGGGTGCCTCTGGCGCCGGCTGGAGCATGAGGCTGCGTCTCCAGCCTGAAGACCCCAAAGTTGCGCTGGTTTTCTTTTGGAGCAGCTCTTGCAGGAGGCCTGGGTCTGCCCGGTCGTGACTGCATTGTGTTAGTCCTTCCTCACGTGCTCCCTGCTCCCCTGGAAGATGCTCTGTGTCGTCATTCTGAGCCCAGCTGTGGGCAGAGTCCAGCTCTGCTGTGGGGCTCTCCCAGACCCCCCCCAGCAGGCCGGGGGCTGCGCTGTGCCCGCAGGAGGTCCCCGGGGGTGGTGGGGTGGCCTCCGGGTGCTGCCCAGCTCCCCCTGCACCTGAGGGCATCCACGGAGCTCAGGAGCGTGCCTTGGCCAGACCGGGGCCGGTGGTTTGACCCGGACAAGGAACCTGTCCTGGCTAATGAGTCTGGGGCGCTATTGCTGTGTAAGTTCAGAAATTAAAGAAGGGAAAAATACTGAAGCGGATCTCAAAGAAATGCAGAGGTTCCATGAGGAGCTGGGACTCACTGGTAAGTGTCGACGCTGGGGAGGTGCCGATGGCAAGGAAGGCAGGCATGTGAGTTGGAGCTCAAGTGCGCGTGGTGCTTCCCCAGCTCAGAGCCATGGCAGACCAGCCTCCTGCAAGCCGTGGCACCAATCTTCCACGCCAGGCCTGCTGCTTCCTCGTTCGCCGTGGTTGGATCGATTTTAATGGGCTCTGCTGGGAAATCTAAAGGGTAAAAGATAAAAGCCTAATGCTTCCTAATTACCTAGATCCAAATCAATAAGAGCAGGCAGCACATTAGCATCCTGATGCGCCTGTGTCAGCAGAGAGCAAAATGCAGATGATCAAAAACGCTGGTACCAGTTTGTGCAAGAATGTGCATGGGAAACGGGAAATGAGAAGTGGTGGTGCAGGCGCTCCTGGGCAGGGGTCTGTCAAGGCTCTTCTTGAAGGGGCGGCGGTGGAGTGGCTGCTGGGTGCCCAGGGAGAGCACACCTGAGTGCTGCGTCCTGTGTGTCTGTGACATCCATCCCAGTAAGCTGTCCCTTTTGTCCTCAGAAGAAGATGATGGGGTCCTGGAAGGACTGGATGAGTTTTTCCCAGAAGAGCAAGTTGCTGTGCAGAAAAAAAAGAAATCCAAGAAGCTGAAAGACAGCAAGGCTGCCAAAATCAAGAGGAGGAAGAAAGAGGTAACACTGCATGCTCAAAAATGAGGCTGGTGGGTTCCTGCTAGGCCTCTGGGAGATGACTGAGGGTCAGGGCTTGAGCAGTTCTTGTCCAGCTCTGATGCTCTGTTGTGGTGCTTGCTGCCTCTGCTTAGCTGTACATTTTTGGTCCTGGAAGGGTGGAGATTTTTTATTGTTTTGTCCAAAGAAAGAAATGAATGGTAGGGAAACTTACGATGTGCAGGAAATAGTAACCAAAGGTGGCAAAGTGCTGGGACAATTCCCAGTCTGTGAGGTTCGTGTTCCTGCGGTGCCAGGCAGCTCCTCTTCTCTCCCGCTGACCACTTGCAGGATGGTTGAGTTTTAGCACTTCTCCAGTATGTCTGTACCCTGCTGTGCCGTGCCAGGAATACAGGCTGTGCCATCAAATATGGCACTGATATGACAGTGATGTAATGAAAGATGAGGAGAGGGCATCCATCTGCGCTCTAAGTGTTCCTCTTTCTGGTTGCTGGCATTTTGAGAATCTGTTCCTTTTAGTGTGTTTCCTTTAATGCTGGAAACGCATGCCGTTTTTACTGACAGTCCTTCGTTGTGCGAGCTGTGTGCACGTAATCTTGATCTCCCTGTGCTCACTCCCATGTCCTGCCTGTCACACGTTGGATGGTGAGCTGACGATTAGACCTCGCAGACGAGGAGAGCTGCGAGGATGAGGTTGCTGCCTCCTGGGGTTCTCAGCGCTGAGACGGCAGAGGTAGAGCCTCCAGGAAGCGTGCAGGCAGGTGTTACACTGGAAAACGGGTCTTGTGTTGGTGCTCTTGGGGTTTGCCGTATGCCACATGGACACGGCAGGCAGTGCTGGCCCTCTGCCCTCTCTCCCTTGCACCAGGGTGCCCAGGCTCCCGCTGGGGCTGTGGCGCTGATGTTGTGATGTGTGATGGTGACATCCCCGTCTGCCTGCTCGTCGTCCTGCCGGCGCTGCAGTGCAGCACCTCCCTGCAGTTGTCCCTGGTGGCAGACGGTAAGTCCTGCTGCCACGAGCTGTGCCGGTGCCTTGTCTGGGCAATCCAACGCGTTGGACGCGTGGCCAGTGCAGGGCCGGAGGTTTCTGCGGACGACGGTGTGGGCTGCACCGGACCAGGGCGTTCTGCAAGGAAGACCGGGTAGAGGCTTCTCAGGGTTTAGCGTGTGGAAGGATTTTGGGGCCTTTTGTGTGAAAACAAAGACAAGGTATCATGTCTTCGGGTCTCACATTACCTGAATCATCCTTTCCCTCGCCCACTTCTAACCTGGGACTCTCCTTCGTGTCCCGTTTGATGGCTGGGTGGCCGTCACGCCCTGGGCAGGGCTGTCACCGTCCCTGCGGCTCCTGCGTGCTCTCAGAAGGGCAGGCTGCGTCCCCTTCGCGTTGCCTCGCAGGGGACCGATGATGCTGTTCTCTTCCAGTCATCGCTGCCGCTCCCTGTGGGTCCTGTGAAAACGGATTGGCTGGATGAAGTTGCACATTAAAGTGCTTTTGCTAGTGACGGGAGTGAGGTGTGCATTTAAAAAAATAAATGGTTTGGTCCTGCGCTGTGTTACCTGGCAGGCTTTGAGCAGAAGTCAGAGCCCAGAGGAAGCTTTTTCCCCTCCTTCGTGGCCATGGAGATGATGATCTCCTTCTGCAGATACCACACAACGCTGGCTCAGGCCGCCTTGCTTCCTGTGCGTTCTTCGTCATGGGACACATTTTTCCTGTGCTGCTTTTCAGTTGGGGGAAAAATAAAATACAAACCTGTGGTATTTTCACTTCTGGCAGTTCTCTGTTAGCGTCAGCCTGCCTGAGGCCATGGCAGCAACATGTGCAGCCTGTGCCGGGTCTGCCTGCTTCCTTACTGGGGGTGGGGAGAGGATAATGGGATGAATGTCGAGTGCGTTTTCTTTTTTAATTAATGCCTTGTATGGGCAGTGTTAATCAGACTTGGTTCTGCCTGCTGGAGGTTGTTCTGTCTTCTCTCGCAGCCAGCGAGGAGCTAGCACCGTAGCTGTCAGTAGGCGCTGAGCTGGATTTCGTACCAGCGCCAAGGCTGCGTTTTGGGGCGAGGAGGTAAAAGGAAAGGGACCCTTGAGCTGGGCTTTCTCCTCCTAAACACCTCGTCTAAAGTTTTGTGGGGTAGGAGGAGGTTCTTTCCCCCTGTTAAAGGAAGAGGAAGGTGGGAACGAGGTGCAAACCTGTGACACGATGCCAGTGCTGAAGCCAGGACTGACTGCCACCCCGGTTCCCCGTGTTTTTGTCGTTAGAGCGTGTGGCAGGCGTGGTGCCGCGTTGCACCTTTATGGGGGTTTGTTGGCGTGGGCTCGTTGTAACGCATTCAGGTGTTGTGGCAATGCTTGCTGAAGCTCTGGTGCTAGAACTGATGCTGCAAACCCCCAGAAAAATCCGCATAAAATAACCAGGCTGCAGCTTGAACCTCAGCATATGTAGATGAAGGTCCTTGTCAGACAAGAAAGCGGGGAGAGGGAATCTCAACCTGTACTGCAGCAGTTACCATGGCAACCAATTATTCAGTGCTAAATTATAACTGTTTATAACACTGCTAAAGGAAAAGCTCGTTTTTTTCCGAAGCAAGGAGGACCAGCAATCAGTAATGGCCGCCGAGCAAAGCTGAACCTCTGCAGCAGGAGCAGTCGATGCTGTGTATTTAAATAATCGGCCGCCCGCGTGGCTGCGGTGCCAGGCGAGCCGCGAGGTGCCAGCGCGGCGCTCGAGCAGCGCTGCCTTTGGGCCGGGCTGGGCCTCTGGAGCCAGGCACGGCTCGGGCAGAGCGGCCGGGCCCGCGGGGCGATGGCTGGGGCTGTGGGGCTGGGGGCTGCCCGCTGGGCCCCCGCCGTGCCCCTTGCTCCTGGCGGGGCGGCTCCCCGCAGAGCGGAGTGCTGCTGCCCGAGGCAGAAGAGGGCTCTGCCGCCGGGCCCGCAGCCGTGAGGGCCGCAGGTCTGGCAGGTGGGAAGGAGGGGTGCCACCTTCGTGTGCCGCCCGGCGGGCGGCGGCGTTGGTTAGGGTGGCGACGGGTGTGCCGTCAGAGCTGTGCAGCAGGTCGCTGTCCCGGAATGGAACCCAAATTCCAGTCCCCACGCTCTGGCTCTGCCACACCTGGTGGGGCCGTGTCAGCCTGGTCCCTGCTGCCGGAGGGGAGCAGGCTGTGTCCGTCAGCCACCCCGCGGGGCCCAGGCCTCTGACGTGCTTCGCCTCGCTGCTGAAGCCGTGCGTGGCCAAGATGGGAGGTTTCATGTGGCTGCCCGTCTCTATTGCCTGGTCAACGTCGTTCTGGTGAGCTGGAGGACTTGCACATGACCAAAGGGATGATCTCTTCCTTTCCTTTAGTTTCTTAACTGTTCACACTGTGGTAGAAAAATGTTGCTGTGCTTGTGTAAAACCATAAGCAAACGTGAGACAGAACATCACATGCTATCCTGAGTTACAGCAATCAGAAAAGTTTCCTAAGTATCCCGTGTGAAAATTTAGGATCTTTTGGTGGAGTTGCTCTTTGGTTTACTATACAGCCATTTTTAACGTATGCATTCATTTACTTGACTTGCCGTGTCCTGGCTTTCTGTGTACACCACCACACATCAGAGTGGTACCTGAACGTTGTGCTGTCGCAGTGCCTGGGCACTTCCAGAGGAGAGCTTAAGAGTACGGAGGTGGAACCGGCACCCGTTTGCATGGCTGTGGCTGAGGGAGGGCAGGCGCTGCTTTTTCTCCACTGTCACTTTCTGTTTTAGGGGAGCAATGACGAAATATCAGACAACGAAGAGGAGATTGAGGAGAAATCTGAGAGTGAAGGAAGTGACTATTCTCCCAACAAAAAGAAAAAGAAAAAACTGAAGGAAAAGAAGGAGAAAAAAACAAAACGGAAAAAGAAGGACGAAGAAGACGATGACAATGAGGACGGAGGCCTGAAGGTACCCAGGAGCTGTTTATCCTGAGCCGGTGCTAGAGCATGAGATCTCAGGGTGAGGCCAGACCCCTGAGATCCCAGCACTTTACCTCCTTCAGCGAGTCACTGCTGAGAGCTGAGCTGTGTTTCCTGGTCATTCACCTTGCACTCTTGAACAAGTTACCTTAGTTTAAGGCACAGCCGCACAACCGAAGCACTCCCCTGCAGGCTGACTGACTTAGCCACGTGTTGATGCTCACTCAGAATGCCTCACGATGCCTTTGGTGGCGGTTCAGCCAGCGTGCTTCGTCTGTTGGCAGTGGGCTGAGGCCGGGGGCCTGTTGGTTAGCTTGGGTCTTCTGACAAGCGGCTTGTCGTTAGAGAAGGTGGCGTGGGGATTTCATGAGAGGCTTGTCTTGGGCTTGGTCAGGGAGATGGCTTTTGTAGACCCTCACCTGTATTTTTTTGTGACTGGATCTTTTAGGATGCGGAGCAGTCTCACTGCAGTGCGCTCCAGGCTGCGTGGGGAAGGCAGCGTGCTGCAGCACGTGGCTCAGTGCGGCTGGGGCAGAGGTGAACCGTGTCTGAGGGAATTTGAGATTTCAAAATATAATTGACTTAGAGCAGAAACAAGGAGAACAATGGAAAACTACAAAGTTATCTAAATGTGCAGCCTTAACGGTGCTGATGTTGAGGTAGTTTTTCGTTTTTTAAACCATGGAGCATATGCAATTCCAGCAGCAACCCAGCCTGTGATGGACTCTCATCAAGGGCTCTCAAGCACAGCCTGGCATTTTTGCTGGCAGATGAAGGGTTGTATTCCCTTGTTATTTATGTTAGGTACAGGGAGAAATTAATGTTTCTTGGAGACATGAAACCTGCTAAGGCTTTGCATTGTATTGCATGGAATGGGGAGCATTTGGATGGTGCCACATTAATTCGCTTCTCGGAATTCTGTGAAGCATTAATTTATTAAGCACTTGTGCATGCTTTTTAAAAAAAATTACAGAAACAAATCCCTGTGTGTTGCTGACTAGGAAGAGCATTTGACATGGAGGATACGACAGACCTAGACTTGCACTGCTCATCTGCAAAGCCACAGTCATTTACATTAATTATGTCTCTTTGTAAATCTACAGGAGCCCAAGAGCTCAGCCCAGCTGATGGAAGAATGGGGCCTCGATGATGTAGATTACATTTTCTCAGAAGAAGATTACCATACTCTGACTAATTACAAGGCTTTCAGCCAGTTTCTCAGGTATTACACTGTAGGTCTGGATGGGGTCTTGGGTAGTGGTTGAGATTTGGAAATGGCTCAGCTAAGAGGGTGAAGTTGTGAAGTAAATTCTGCATCACAAGCTCCTTGCTGCTTCTCCCTCCATGACTAGAAATGGTCTTCAGGACTGCATTGTAATTGCAGGAGAAACAGCTGAAGTGTTTCTCTCTCCTCACACTCTCTCCACAATTCCGTATTTTTTTTGTTTGTTTATTTGAAAAGTTGCCGTAGAATAAATGAATAACAATAGAAATTTTTGCTTGTACTATGAGCTGTTCAAAACACAACAGGTATTTCTGGGACATTTGAGCGTGCTCTGTTATGTATTTCCTCTTTAAGAAAGTTCTGGTTTCTGCTGCCTTTCCAGTGGAGCAAGTACCAGTGGTCCAGAGCAACCTGCAGCCACGACTCACATGCCACCGATGGATTCCAAGGGTGGAAGAACCTTCCTGCAGCACGTGACGAGCAGAAGCAAACGTGCACTTCTGTTAACTTGTGGTTTTCCCTCTGCCCCACCCTGCAGGCCTCTGATCGCCAAGAAGAACCCCAAGATCCCCATGTCCAAGATGATGACTGTGCTTGGTGCCAAGTGGCGAGAGTTCAGCGCCAACAACCCGTTCAAGGGCAGCTCAGCGGCTGCAGCCGCGGCAGCCGTCGCTGCAGCAGTGGAGACCGTCACTGTTGCTCCACCGCTGGCTGCCAGCCCTCAGCAGTCTGCCTTGCCCGCTGTCATCAGGAAAGCTAAAACCAAGGAGGGCAAGGGTAGGTGCCAAGCGTGGCTGGGCTGAGTGGAGACACTGCTGTCACCCGCGGTGTACATGATGAGGTCGACCTGCTGGGTACGCAGAGCTAGCTTCTGAGTGTGTTGGCAGGTTGGGTATGGCCTGGCCACAGGAACGTGCACTGCTTGGCAGTTGAGCTGGGTGTTGTGTCTCTGATACGGGCATAAATGAAGGGTTTAATCTCCTGGCATTTGGGTAGAAGGCAACTGTCTTCAAAGCACACTGGCAAGGAGTGAGCCAAACATATAAATCTGCAATAGCTCCTATGGAAATAGTCATATTTGTATTAAAAGGGCTGAAAGTGTTTTCCTGTTTCTGACAGTGAATTCAAGCTTCTTTCCCATTGTTTGGAAAGGGCTGTGTGAATTGCTGTAGAAGCTGGACGGTGGTGAGAAAAGGAGAGATATCCCTTTGTTTGCACCATGTTTCTCTTCAGGAACGTTGCTGTTTCAGTTATGCAGGCATCAATGCCTGATGCCCCGAGAGGTTTTCAACAAGTAGCTTGGAGCTGGCAGTTGACCAAGAGTGCAGCTTGCAGCAGCCTCCTCGCGCTTCGTCCTCAGTGCAGCGTTCCTGCAGGCTGTGTCTCCTTGGCTGTCCTGGCAGAGGGGCCTCTTTTCTCCCTGTTTTGCAGACCTCTAACACTTTTTGTGAATACTCTCAGCCCTGTGGTGGTCCGCAGGCTGCAGTCCCTCTCCTGCATTGCAGGATAGATGCATTCCTCCCATGACAGGCTGTCCCTCTGATTCTTCCCAAGCCCTGGGTATGGGCTAGCAGCCGTTTGCCCCAGAGGACTCCTGGGACAGTGCTGGCCACTTCCCTGCTCCTTGGGGTCCCCAGTACTTTCTCATCATTCATGTAAATTCTGGGATTGGGGTGGGAGGTGGTTCTGGGGACAGCTGTTTGTAGAGTGCCAAACGAGTCTTTCATTTCTCCAGGTCCAGGTGTGCGGAAGAAAATCAAGGGCTCCAAAGATGGGAAGAAAAAGGGGAAGGGGAAAAAGATGGCAGGCTTGAAATTCCGGTTTGGAGGAATCCCCAGCAAAAGGAAAAAGGGCTCCTCTGTAAGTGTGTGCTCCTTTTTTCTGGGCGGGGCTTTGGGTGCAAGAGGGTGCGGCAGGGAAATGCCAGGACAAACCCCCCCTCCCCTAGAAACCTCCCTTGTGCAGGGGAGTGCGTGCTCCTCCAGCAGGTTTCCCCCGTTCCTGCCAGCTGGCGTATCCCTCTTGCAGTGCCAGTCACCCCCTAGAGATGATGAGGATCACAGATCTCTGTTCTGGCTGTGTTCTCCAGCCTCGCATGGCGCATCCTTCCCTCGCTGCCCCTCAGAGTGGCAGGGTGTCCCATCTGAGGGAGGTGGCAAGTCGCCTTTGTTTGAGGGATGGCTGTGGTTAGCCTGGGGGAAGGCTGCTGGAAAGAAACATTCCAGCCTTGCTCATGCCCCTCTTCCTTGCCCGTCTCTGTTCAGCACTTGTTTGTTCATCCCCTGACAGAGAGCTGTGTCCAGGCTTGTGTTCGTAAAGATGTCATGTCTGGGCATGTTTTCTGCTAAAACCATATAATCACGTTTAGTTTCAGTGATGAGGTCGGTAATGCCATCATTTCAGATTTCATTTGCAAAGGAATTCTTCAGGGCTTGCACTCCAGCTGAACTGTATGTCAAAGAGAATTATCAGACGCTTTAATTATGTTGCCATAGCTTGCCTCCTGGCATCTGGGGCTCTGCAGCATGACCCGGGGATACCAGAGCATCCCAGTAAGTGCACAGCAGCAGGGCTCTGCTGCAGTCTGCGTGCAGCACTCCTGTCAGCGTATGAATATCAGGTGTAAGCAGGGCATTTTAAAGAGTACCTGTGCCAAATATCTGTTGAATAGGGATGGAACTCCTGTAGGTCTTGATGATATTGCTCAAAATCCCATTAGTTCACTTTTATTTGAATTCCCTGACTCTCTAGCTCTAGTTTACATAACATGACCTGTTTGTAAATAACTTTGTATATCACAAGTTGAAGTGAAAGAGGCAATCTGGGGCATTCATTTGCTGATGCATTTTTTCAGTCACACATCACAGAAAAATCCATTCCATGTCTGGGTGCGCTCTGTGGTCTGTGCATTTGCATTTCTGAGACTTGGGAGGAGCTTTCGCTTGTTCCTGCAGCCAGGAGTGCTAAGCACACGATGAACAGCACACAAATTGGGGATTAGTTCATGTAAATCTGGTCTCCAGAATAAGAATGCAGACGTGTTATGTTTTAAGGCCGCAGAATACTTGGCATTTTTAACTCCTTTCATTTTATGAGCAATGTGAAGCATAAATGCCTACGTGCACACAAACAGGTTAACAAAAAGCTGGAACGAGGAGGGGTCCCCTCGCTGCTCAGGAGTAGGGGTAGGTGGTTGTCCCCTCTGCACACCTCTGTTTGGGTGTCTGTGCGCTCGTCTGCACCCATGATAACACTGTCACAGCAGAGGGGTCTTGCAGCTGGCTGGTGCCTGATGCTTAGGAGATGCTGTGCCTTTCCCGAAGTGCCTGGGCAGCTGCACGATGCGACATCTCTGTGCTAGCAGGGGTGGCAGACTGCAGGGGACACCCAGAGCCCACCTCTTGTCAGACAAGCACAGCGTGGACTTGGCACTCTGATTTATGTGCTCTGTGTGTGCTCTGAGATTTGCTCAGTGATTGCACTTTGACGGTACTGCTGAACTGGGCTGGCTGCCTCTGTGCAACGCCGAGCAGTGCCAAATAATTGTCCTCCAGCTCTAGCTGTAGTCCAGATCTGTGCTGATTGATTGTCTGGCTGGGCCATTGATCTGATAGAGGAGATTTACCTGCTTCCTAATGCCTTGTGACACATTCTTATGAACCCTGCCTGTCAGTGCCAGGAGTGCAATAACCCTGCCACTCTCCGTGATGCTGTAGCTAGTCAGTTCATGTAGAAACCACGCCGTGCTTCTCTTGGGGGTACCCACAGAACTCAGCTGCTGGCCGATGGTGCCATGCTGCTTTATGCGGGTCTTTGGTGCTTTGTTCTGATACAGAGCAGTGCTCTCTGGAGATAACTCCTTGCGTGCCGGCACTTGGACTGTGTGTGGTTTCGTTTTCCCCTCTGCAGAGCGAAGAGGAAGAACGGGAGGAATCCGACTTCGACAGTGCCAGCATCAACAGCTCCTCAGTGCGCTCTGAGTGCTCGGCTGGCCTGGGGAAGAGAGGGAAGAGGAGGAGAAAGAAAAAGAGGAGTAGGCCATTCCTTTGTACTCTGTTCCTGTTCTGTTTGGATTTCCCTCTTCAGATGGTGCTTTCCTGGTCTTTGCAGCTCCAAGCAGTGTCTGACACTGACTCGGTGGGAAAGGATGTGCTTCCGCTTGTTTGTGTGCGTGGGGTGAGGGGTGCTTTCTTGGTGTCCAGACTCCTCTGCTGGTGGGCTTACACCGAGGAGGAGGCAGCAAGTGGATCCGGCCGTGGGGCACGGGCTCACCCCCACGGGGCTGGTGGTGGTGGTGGAGGAGCAGCCTGGCGTCAGGGCCTTGCCATCGACCACTTTCCCTCCAGCCCTCTCTCCAGCTGCCAGCCACCGCCTGGGGCTCACCTCCCCTTCGGCCAGCGCCGTGCTGTGACCTGGAGCTGCCTGGGGAGAGGAGTGGTTGCAGCATCCTGCCGTGCTGCAGCACGGAAAGCCAGCCTTCCTCGCCTTGGTGTGCGCGCTCAGCCTGGGCGGACGAGCTCCCTGCCCGCCCCACCAGCCTGGGTGCGCCTTGGGTGCTGAGACGTGGCACGGGCAGCTGCTGCCCTGCTTGCACACCTGGGCCTGCCAGGATTTGTCCTGTAGCAGAAAGTTCTGGACATTTGTGGGGCTTCAGGGGGAGTGCTTTTCAAAGGAACAGCCCCCGGAGAAGCATGGCTCATGGCAGGCTCCCAGTGGAGTTGGTCTGGCTGTGGGTGAGGAAGGGTCAGACAGAGGATTTTGTTGGGCCGTGTGAGATGTGTGGTCAGGCTTTGTGCAGGCAGCAGGTCCGTGGTAATGATGCAGGAAGATGGAGGCATGTGAACATCGGTGAAAGGATCTGGCAGGGTCTCTGAGTGGCCGTGCAGCTGTGTTTGCTTGCATATCCCTTCACTTGCGGAGGGCCTTGAGTTGGTCTGGTTAACGTCATCTCCATCCTCGTTGCTGTTGGGAGCAGTTACTCCACACCAAGCTACCCCAAGCCACTGGGCTTTGGCTTCTTACTTTACTGACAAGGTTTTGCTTCTGAGAAATCAAGGGGTGGCTTCTGGGCTTGGGGACAGGTAGGAGGTGAGTGGCCGCCCTCCCACGCAGCGCGTGGCCCTCCCAGCACTCGGTCAGGGAGGCCGGGCTGGCCGGCAGGCTCGGTGTCTCCCGTGTGAAGGTCGTCTCTTTGCCTCCTGGCTCGTCGCCGCAGTGGCTTGGGCTGATGCAGGCCCTCGTGCTGGAGCTTGACGGCTCCTGCTGTGGGCTGGGCAGCTCCGGCGGAGGGCAGGAGGCCGGCTGGGCTGCTCTCCCTGCCTGCTGCGGGAGAGCTGTGCCCGGAGGCTGTGGCAGCGCTGGGAGCTGAGAAGAGTCTTACCAGTGCTTGCGAGGCGTCCCTCTTTCCCTCTTCCCTTTGCACGGAGTTGGAAGAGCTCCTGCGTCTGCACCTAGTGAGCACCCAGGGAGAGCAGAGGAGTCCCAGGAGGAGGAGAGCCCTCCTCAGCTGTGTTACTGTTGCATGGTACATTTGCAGTTGATGGTGCTGGTATCTGTGGAGGTTTCTCTGACTGGCCTCCCTTGCAACCTCTCCAGGTTCTGGCATTCTCCATTGAGAGCCTGAAGGAACCAAAGGATGATACAGTGTGGAGAGAAAGACAGAGGTGAGATGATGCTGTGTGCAAAGATAAACTATGGTGCTGAGGGACAGAGAGGTAGGGGGACGTAACAGGAGGGGACTGAGGCAAAATGTTTTCCTTGTTTCCTTAACTAACGTAGAGGAGCAACTGTCCCATTCCCTCCTGGGAGAGCGGGCCGTTCTGTCCTGCTGACTGTACGTGTGTCCCTTGCTTGTAGTTGAAGAAGGGGACGGATACGAGACAGACCACCAGGACTACTGTGAGGTGTGCCAGCAGGGAGGGGAGATCATCCTGTGCGACACCTGTCCCCGTGCCTACCACCTCGTCTGCCTGGACCCCGAGCTGGAGAAGGCCCCCGAGGGCAAGTGGAGCTGCCCCCACTGTGTGAGTGCAAGCGCCCAGCGGGTGCCACTGCCCGGGTGGGGGGCACCAGCGAAACATCTCCTGGGTGACGTGGAGGTGCTGCTCAGAGTGCCTCTCGGCCCTGTCCCCAGCTCGGGGACACGCCGTCATCTTCCCTGTGCTCCCACAGCCCTGCTGCGGTGGGCGGTCGGCGCTGCCAGGGCTGGGGCCTGCTGGGGAGGGGGTCGCTCAGAGCGCCCACAGCCTTCCCTGCACCACCTCCAGCACCTGGGCACGGGGGTGTCACGTTCCCCACCTCGTGTGGCATGCAGAGCTTTCATTTCTCTGCAGACAAATCAGAGCACCGCAACGAGAGCCTGGTTCAAGACCCAGGCTGGACGGGGCTTTGGGCAACCTGATGTGGTGGGAGCTGTCCCTGCCCACCACAGGGGGCTGGGAACTAGATGATCTTCAGGGTCCCTTCCAAACCCGAACGGTTCTATCAGTCTGTCATTTGTTGGTGTTGCCTTGCAGTTAGCTGAAACCCTTCGTGGGGCCACACTGCTGAATGGGATGGGCAGAGAAATGTATTGATAGATGTGTGGGAAGAAGGGAGGTGTGTTACAGGGTCCAGGCTGCAGACAGAGTTGTGTATCGCTGTGGCTATTGCCTGCATGAACAGAGGCTCTGGGGCTGTTGGGGTGGTGTCGGGAGCACGGCTCCCTCTTGCAGCCCCGTGCTGGGTTTGGGGCCCCTCGGGTGCCGGGGGTTTGTCAGTGTAAACCCTCAGCATGACGCTGGGTGTTCTCTCCCAGGAGAAGGAGGGGATCCAGTGGGAGCCAAAGGAGGATGAGGATGAGGAAGAGGAAGGTGGTGAAGAAGAGGAGGATGACCACATGGAGTTCTGCCGTGTCTGTAAGGATGGAGGGGAGCTGCTGTGCTGCGACACGTGCCCATCTTCCTACCACCTGCACTGCCTGAACCCGCCCCTGCCAGAGATACCAAATGGTGAATGGCTCTGCCCTCGCTGTACAGTGAGTGTTTCCAGCATTCATCGCCCTGTTCCTGCTCCCATTCCTGCTGCCTCCGAGCGGGGCTCGCTGGCCCCATGGCCCTGCCCACCAGCCCCTTGCACCCAGCGGCTGTGCCACTGCCCCGGGCCCTGCTGCTGGGCTGGTGTCCTGCCCTCTGCTGCCAGCGCTGCTTCTGGGAGAGCATCGCCCCCCGGGGCCCTGCCTGTGTCTGGGCAGCTCTGCCCCCTGTGTAATCTCCCCACGTAGGCTGCTGGCTAATGAGTCCCCTGCTGGCTTTTAGATTGCTTGTCAAGTCCCATTTGATGCATGCCCTGTGTAGGGGGGGCTTTCCCCCTGAGGCAGGCTTGCTGCAGAGGTAGGCGTGATTTGTGGGGCCTTGAGTTGTGCTGGGGAATTAAATGTGGGAGTAATGAAACATTTATTGTGCTCAGGCTGCCCTGGTGGCAAGGCCTGTCCCCACAGGGGATGCAGCGGTGTCACAGATGTCCTTCTCAGGCATGCTTGCACCAGCCAGCCTTCACCCACCCCACGCACCCTCACCGCCTCTTTCTGTCTGCCTGGTTAGACACAGCAGATGAGTAACTCTTCCTGGGACTGGGGCAGTGGTTTGGTTGTGCCTGCGGCAGGTGACTGTTTTCAGGGTGAGTTAAGTGCAGTCAGGCCCCGAGCTCATCCAAGTCACCCACTTTGCCCTGCGTGGTTCCCTCTGGCCTGGGGCCCCTCCGTGGGTGCTCTCCTCCTCTCTCTCCAGCAGCAGACCTGGTGTAGGCTCTGCCCAGGGGCTTGCTGCAGCCCTGTCTGTGCTCTCCCTGCTGCGGCTGGACGGCTGCAGTCTGTGTGGCGTCCCCAGGCCCCTCCTGCCCTCCAGGTCTGTCCTTCCCCCTTACTGATGAGCTGCGGGACGTCGTGCCGTGTCGTGCCGTGTGGCTGCTCACATGGACCCTTGGGGCTCTGGGGCTGGAGGGAGGGATGGGGGGGATCTGAGGCCTGACAGTGTTCCTGTTAAACTACGCGCTCTTGTGTATTTTCTTTTTCATCCTCAGTGCCCTCCTTTAAAGGGCAAAGTGCAACGCATCCTGCACTGGACCTGGAAGGAGCCTCCGGCCCCGCTCCCGTCCACGCTGCCGGCCCCGGATGCGGAGCTGCCTCTCCCGCTGCCCAAGGTGCTGGAGGGCATCCCGGAGCGGGAGTTCTTCGTCAAGTGGGCAGGGCTCTCCTACTGGCACTGCTCCTGGGTCAAGGAGCTGCAGGTGAGCGTGGGGCTGGCCGCAGCGTGCCCTGGCCCGGGTTGTTCCCCTGCGGCCGGAGGGGTGACGGCAGCTCTGTCCTGCTGCAGCTGGAGCTCTACCACACGGTGATGTACCGCAACTACCAAAGGAAGAACGACATGGATGAGCCGCCGGCCTTCGACTACGGCTCTGGGGACGAGGACAGCCAGAGGGAGAAGCGGAAGAACAAGGACCCGCAGTATGCCAAGATGGAGGAGCGGTTCTACCGCTACGGCATCAAGCCCGAGTGGATGATGATCCACCGCATCCTGAACCACAGGTGAGGAGGAATGGGCAGCAGAAGGGTGCTGCCAGGGCGCCCGGATCCCTGCTGCTGCAGGCGCTGAGTGGTGTCAGTGGCAGCCAGGGCAGGGGCAAGACCCGCCACCCTCCCCATGCCCCCACAAGCTTTGCAGCTGAAGCTTTGAGCGGCCACTCAGTCTTCTGTGCTGGTTTTCCCTTTGTGCACAGATCTTATTCTGATGGTCTGTATGGTGAGCTGAGCTCCTGGGGCACCTGTCACACCCTGGGGCACCTATTACGCTGCCAGCCGTGGGATTTCTGTGTCAAGCCTAATTTGTGGCAACTGTTAACTCCGCAGTAGCTGTCTGTGGTTTTGCTGAGGACTTGCTGGACATCTGGCTGGAGCTGCCTGTCAGGAGCAGCTGCCGTGCTGGCTGGGTTGTTCCAGCCCTGAATTCCACACGTACAGAGCTGCGGCAGTGACAGTGAAAGGCCATGCACGTTCCGCCCATGCGAGCATGTTCCCAGTCTCAGGGCAGTGCCCAGTTTCTGGGGAGCAGCCTGAGCTGCCAGCTTGTTTGGGTGAAGGGAGGGTTGGCTGAGGTCTCCTCCCCAAGGCTGGAAGTTCTTGTCGTCCTTCTGCAAAACTGAGTTCTCAGTCTGATAGAATTTCAGCTGCTGGCTTGTTTCAAGGTTGCTGTCACCTTGGGGTGCTTGCTCCTGAGGTGATACTAGCACCAGCAGTGAATTGATGCCTTATTTTCACTTCAGTTATGTTGCACATTAATAATAGAGATAGTAAATTTTCCCAAAAGTTGGCTGCATAGAGTTGTTCCGTTCTGCCCAGATGTATTGTTTGGATCCCTGATGCAGCCTAATTATTCCATAAATTGCTGCTGCAACCTGGTGATCAGGCTTTCTTCCATCGATTGTACCCTGTGGCTGCTACTGCCGACCTAAACTGCTTTTGAACACTGGTCCGTTTTCGTGTAGGTCATTTGTGCCTCTCAGAAACCATGCAGCCCATCTGCGTTCACATCAAAGGTAAGCTGGCAGCAGGGATCCGAGTATTACATGTACCTGGGAGGTGCAGAATGCCCACTTACCTCCTCCTACTGCTGGTAGGAACTGTGCCCGAGGACAGGAATTTGAACAAGTGCCTTACTCCATGATGGAGCCTTGACGTTTGCATTTCCTTTGTGCAGAAGAAATATCCTGCACAGGAAATCTGCTGTGCAGATATTTATTTTTTTTACATCAAGCAGCTAGAAACACCTTTTTATTGAATTTCTGTATTTCAAGTGGCAACTTGAAATTTCAAGCAGCAACACTGCTTGGAGGCTGTTTGACAGAAAACAATCTGTCTGGCTAATTTTCCTGCGAGCTTTACATTGTCTGCTAATAAGGCAAAGTTTATTTTCCTATAGGTATATAATTGGACTCTGTAGTGTGTTTGTTCATTTTTCAGCGTAACTGAAACTTCATAGAGTAATGAATGCTACAGAAAAGAGAGTGAGCTCTGGTCTTCATCCAGTCCTGGTAAAATAGGAACATGGGGTTCAGTGAAAGGCTTCAGAGAAGCCTTTAAAGCTTTTTCCATGGGAATGCCATCACCTGTGATAAACAGCAGTTCCCTGTGCCAATATGGAATAAATATGTGTATAAAATAGACATTAATGTGCAGGTGTAGGTACTTGCTCTTTAGGGTGTGGACCAGTAGCTTATTAACAGAGACAAGAAGAACCATGCCGTATCACAGGCAACGTGGACAGAGCCTGTGGTGGCTTTTGGCTGCCAGCGCTGCTTTAACATGCGCAGCAGGTTAATGGGCATTTCTGCTGGAAACTGTCGATGCTTTCCTTATGGTTTTTTAGCTATGCTTGGATGTCATGGAATGTATGCAAAAGCAGAGGATGACGTATCCGGTTCTGTGGAAGCAGATTATGGTTAGCGTTTTCCTTGGGATCATGTCTCCAGCTGATGAAGCCGTGGTGCTCCTGCAGGGGGATGCTCCTGGACTTGTTGCCCTTGGACATGCTGTCGCCACCCATGGCTGACAGTAGTCCGTATTTATATGTGAACAAGCAGTCATCTGTGCGTGGGAGAGGGATGGAGATCTGTCATACAAACAGCTGTCTCTGGGGCTTGTTCTTTGGCAGACTCATACGTGAGTCTCCTGGGTTTGTGGGGACAGCCGTTGAGGAATTACCACGTCAGGTACTGTTGTGTGTAGGGTTTCTTGTCTCAAAGGATCTTCATTTCAAAGTGGGCATTGTGCCACTACTGTGAAACGCACACGCAAGCTGTTTTCATCACTTTTTTTTTCGTTTCATTGATATGTTTTATGTGGTATGTATTATAGCTTCGATAAAAAGGGAGACATTCATTACCTGATCAAGTGGAAAGATCTGCCGTATGACCAGTGCACCTGGGAGATTGATGAGATAGACATTCCGTACTACGAAAACCTCAAGCTCCTCTACTGGAATCACAGGTACGAGTCATCCAGGCAGTGTGACCGCAGTTGGTGCGTGTTGCAGCCCGGGAGGGTCGTGCAGACCTGTAGCTGCCTGCTTGGGCGTTTCAGATGACCAGTGATTTGTAGGTGTTACCCTTCTTGAGCACACTGCAGCCACTTGCAGGGACCTCTTTTCAGAGAGTGGTTGCTGAGCACTTTCTGAAAGCTGGGGCTTGGTAAGGTCTCTCATGGAAGTGCTCCACCAGTCAGGACTGCCTTGAAATCCTCTCTGTTGGCTGTTTAACAGCCTATGCTCCCCTTCTCCTACATTTTTACTGCTGGAAATATTCACAGCCTCACTGTGCTTCATGGAGGCTCCGTGGTGCTGCTGTGTATATGTTGTGGGGGAAAAATATAATGCTCCGATGAGATTGCTGTCCTTCATTTTGGCTGATGTTGCAAGGACTGTTGGAAGGGGATAATTAATGCTCCATGAGTGCCCATGGGAACTGGGCCAGAAAAGCTCCTGTGGGGAAACAGGCAGTGGAATTTGAGAGGCATTTCTAACCCCTGGCTTGGAGACCGGGAGACAAATGTCTGTCTGCCTTTTCCCGATGAGTGCTCACTGTTTCAGGGAGCTGATGCTGGGGGAAGACACACGCCCTCTAAAGAAGCTGAATAAGAAAGGGAAAAAGCTGAAGGAGGAGAAGCTAGAAAAGCCTCCAGAAACTCCTCTCGTTGATGTAAGTAAGAACGGTGGGTTCAGCAAGAGGGTGTGTGAGCCCACCAAAAGGAAGGTCTTTCTGTGTCCCAAGCCTGTTACATTTTTACGTTTTTCTTCTTTAGTTCCTTCAGAAACAGTTTTTTTCTTTTTTTTTTTTTTTCATTTGAAGCTCTGGGGTCCTTCACCTGTGCACAAGGATGTTTGGGGTCTCTTTTCCCCAAACCTGTGCAGGTCTCACATGCACAGGGAGAGCTGGACGTGTGCTGTGAAAGGCCTGGATCACTCCTTGCAGACTTTTACGGTGGGAGGAAAGAGTCAAGGAGAGGAGGCTGCCAGGCTGTCCTCCTGTCTTGCACAGCTGCCTGAGGGCTGGTGCTGCACTGCGCTGGGTCCTGTGGTGGCACGCAGCAAAGCCCTGCATGCTGGGCACAGCAGCACCTGTGCTAAGGGGCAGGGCTGTGTCTGCATCTCTTTTGGGGCCGTCCTGTGTCGCAAGGAGGGATGTGCTTGACTGCAGAGAAGGGAGAGGGAATTGATTACTGCTCTGTGTCTTTTTGTTCAGCCTACAGTTAAGTTTGACAAACAGCCGTGGTACATCGATGCTACGGGAGGCACGCTCCATCCTTACCAGCTGGAAGGGCTCAACTGGCTGAGATTTTCCTGGGCCCAAGGGACTGATACAATCCTGGCCGATGAGATGGGGCTGGGGAAGACGGTGCAGACCATCGTGTTCTTGTATTCCCTGTACAAGGAGGTGAGCACACAGCAGTCCCTGGGATGGCTGTGAGCTGCTCAGCCTCCTGGTACGGAGTGAGCAGCTTGGGCTTTGTCTCCCTGAGCAGGGCCACTCGAAAGGGCCGTACCTGGTCAGTGCCCCGCTCTCCACCATCATCAACTGGGAACGTGAGTTTGAGATGTGGGCGCCTGACTTCTACGTCGTGACCTACACAGGGGACAAAGAAAGCCGGTCGGTCATCCGGGAAAATGAGTTCTCTTTTGAAGACAATGCCATCCGCAGTGGGAAGAAGGTCTTCAGGATGAAGGTAGGGGCCAAGTCTGTATGCTGCCCCTCTTTTCACCGTCAGTACGAAGGGGAGAGGGCCAATTGACATCCAGAGAGGGGGGTGTCCCTAATCAGCCGGTCCCTTATCAGCTGTTTTCCGAAGAGAGAAGCTGACACCATTTATAAATGTAGATGTATGATGGGCTGTGGAGATTTCTGCCAGACCTTTTTCTGTTTCTGTAATCCCCTGCTTCATTCTAATGTTCAGGTGGGTGTAGGTTCTGCTGGCGTGACTCATGCCTGGGCCCTGCTGCTGATGCCATTGCAGTGCAGTACGAGCAGCCCCCGTTTTTGGGTTACAGCTGGTGTCACTTGCAGCAGCACCACAGGGTGGAGGCTGTCCCATTCCCTGCCCTCTTGTAACCTGGCTTTTCTCTTCCTCTGCTCCGCCAGAAGGAAGCCCAAATCAAGTTCCATGTCCTGCTCACCTCCTACGAGCTGATCACCATTGACCAGGCGGTGCTGGGCTCGATAGAATGGGCCTGTCTGGTGGTGGATGAAGCACACAGGCTGAAGAACAACCAGTCCAAAGTAGGTAGCAGACGTTTGTGAGCAATTCTTCCAACCCAGTGCTGCTGCTGTTGCTGCAGAGATACAGTGCCACCCCACACAGCCAGTCTCTTGCTCTGCACTTCGCTGCTTGGGATGAAAGATGTCCTCAGCTTGCACAGGCTCTGCCCAGGGCATGCTTCAGTGGGATTTCTCTCTCTAACGCCTTCTCGCATTAGAGAGCCATCAGTAGTGAGCTGGGTGGCAGCCTGGCTGGTGGTGCCAGCAGCAGGCTCGGGGCAGTGAGCCTGCCTGGTGGTGGATGAAGCACGGGCTGAAGAGCTCTGCTTGCCCCTGCAGCAGCATGGAGCCAGCGGGCAGACAGGCAGGGAAGTGTCTGATGCACTCAGGAGTTTCACATGTTTTATGTTCCAGCTTTGCATGCAAAAGATGCGAGGTTGGTTGTTTAAACGAAGGGGAGAAGCCATTGCTGCTTTTTAAGCAGAACACATAGTGGAGCGTTTTATTTTGTTTTGATTTTTGAGAAAAAGCAATTTGCGTTTGTTTTTTTTTTTTTTTTTTTTTTTTGAATAAGTGGGGATGGCTCTGAGCAGGACATGCAGGCTGTGGCCTGGCTTTGCATGCCTGGTGGGGAGAAGAGTTCACTGTCGAGTTTCCGTGTGTGCACTCTGCAGATCCAAGAGTTCCCAGATGATTTGTCAGTTCCCCTGAGTTCTTTTAACCTAACGTGATTTCTTTTCCAAGTTCTTTAGAGTATTAAATAGCTACAAGATTGATTACAAGCTGCTGCTCACCGGGACTCCACTCCAGAACAACTTGGAAGAGCTCTTCCACTTGCTCAATTTCCTGACTCCTGAGAGGTTTAAGTAAGTTGCACAAGTTCTCTCCCTGGAAAGGGAGAACAGCCTGGATGTGATCCTTGTTGGCCAGTGGGGTTTTTCCAGGGCTCCTGTCTGTTTGGTAGTGCCTGGATGCAATTACTGCTGTGCGAACGTCACTGGTCTGCGTGGCAGGTCGTTGGCAAAGCACATTGTCCCAGTGGTTGGCCATAACAGCCACACGCACATTTTATGTGAGGCCAGATTTTATTCATGTTGAATACTATTTTTTGGGCCCTGCGTGTAGGTACTGCTTTCCTATCAGTCAGGTCCTCTCTCTGTGGAGACAGTGGTATTTTGGGGAATTTGTGCTTTAGCTCTGCTCAGATACAGGCACGGGAGTGTTACAGCATTGTGTGCAATAAGAGCTTTTCACTTGTGTTTAAATTATAAAGAAACAGATTTCTTTACCCTTGCACGTCCCTTTTGCTTAGTGCTGTGTTGCGGCTGCTTTCACAGTAACCTGGAAGGATTCCTGGAGGAGTTTGCAGACATCTCCAAGGAGGACCAGATCAAAAAGCTCCATGACCTGCTGGGTCCCCACATGCTGCGGCGGCTCAAGGCGGATGTGTTCAAGAACATGCCGGCCAAGACAGAGCTGATAGTGAGAGTGGAGCTGAGCCAAATGCAGAAGTGAGTAACAACATTGCAGCAGGCTGTGCCTGGCTCCCCTGGGGCAGTGTGGCTGCCTTCCCTCCTGCTGCTTCGTCTGCCTGCAGCACGAGGTGGCAGTGGGGCTCGATGGGTCAGAGAAACCCCTCTGTTACCAGGCGCCCTGTGAGAAGAGCTGGAGTCTTTTATGTGCCACTGGGGGGGTTCAGTCTGGCTAAATTGGGCTCCATGTAGTCCCAGCTGCTCTGCAGGAGGTGCTTGGCACACGGCAGGCTGTTTTGCAGGGAAAGGTGTGTTGCTTCTTGCTCTCACCATGGGGCAAAGCTTCATGTACACCCAGCAGCAGGGAGCATTCCTGGCTGCTGTGCCCCCGATCCCATCTCACTTCCAGGGGCTGTGGTGTCCGCAGAACAGCCGAACAGACCTGGCCCCAGGCTGGGGATGCTGAACCATCATTAAGAAAAAAAGTCCCTGTACCAAATATCCCTTTTGAGCTCCATTGACTTAATTGGAGTTTGTCGGTGCCATCTGATTTTTGCCAGGCCCATAATACCAGTGTCTGTCCCATCCCCGTCTGTGCAGGAAGTACTACAAGTTCATACTGACAAGGAATTTTGAAGCCCTGAATTCAAAAGGTGGAGGGAACCAGGTCTCACTGCTCAACATCATGATGGATCTGAAGAAGTGCTGTAATCACCCGTACCTCTTCCCTGTGGCTGCGGTGGTACGTGAACTTACTTTGCACTGTGGACACATCTCACAGAGTGTTGGGTGTAATCCCTCAGTGGGATTGTTTCCGTGCTCTGTCTTTGGTTAAAGGTGTGGGTTTTGGTGTAAGTGATTTGATATAAATATTTTGTCTTGGCAATGCATGTGAGTTTCTCCCTGAAGTTACTGAATGTTTTACTCAAGGCTAACCAGAATGTCTTCACAGGAGGCTCCGGTTCTGCCCAATGGATCTTATGATGGGAATTCTTTGGTTAAATCTTCTGGGAAACTGATGCTGCTCCAAAAGATGCTGAAGAAGTTACGGGATGGGGGTCACAGAGTTCTGATCTTCTCCCAGGTGAGCAGTGTGGAAGGGCTAGTGAGGAACCTTAAAAAATTGCTGAAGGATTTTTTTGTTCTATATGAGAATTTTGTTAGGTACAGATAGAGGTAGGTGGAAGAGCTGCTGACAGCTTATATCGCAGCGTGACACCTTGGCAGTCACAGTGGATGGACTGCATTCGTCTCTCTCCTGAGGGAGTCCCTGTAATGTTTAAAACCTCTTTTTATCTGTGGATAAAAGAGAGACAGCAGTAATAGCGCTTCCCCTTGGGGAAGGCCGTTCAGACATAATGCCCTCGTGTTGGCAAAGCTGCCTCTAGAGGATGAGACGTGAGAGCTGCTCCTCTGCAGTACCCTGCTGTTTGCATGGCTGCTGCCCACCGTGACCTTCAGGCTGTGGCCATGAGCCCGGCAGTGGCTCCAGGGCACACGGTGGGATGTGGGGAGCGCGGTTTGTGCCTCGGGGTGCCGCTGTTTGCAGCAGTGTCCCCCAGCCCTGGGCATGGCCAGGTTCTCTGCGGCACGGTTCCTGTGTGGGCCGTGCAGAGCTGCTCACACCCTGGTTGCCTCGTCCTGCAGATGACAAAGATGCTGGACTTGCTGGAGGACTTCCTGGAGTACGAAGGCTACAAGTATGAGCGGATAGATGGGGGCATCACCGGAGGCTTGCGCCAGGAAGCCATCGACAGGTTTAATGGTACTTGCTTTTCTTCCCTTGGAGGAGCAGGTGCAGGCAGTGCACGCTGGGGTGGATTTACGGCAGCAGCCAGCAGCGGGGTCAGGCTGCCTGTGCCTGAGGAGCCCCCGCTCGCACAGAACAGGCGGTGCGTGGGGTTGCACACGTCTGTCGTGCAGCTCTCTGAAAATTCAGTGTCCTGATGCTCAGCGTAGGGCTGTTCCTACCACGTGGTTAAGCCCCTCCAGTGGTGTCTGAGCCTGGTAATGACAGCCTGTTTGGCTTGAAAGACTTGGCATTTTCCTTCAAGGCCTCAGGAGACTGCAGAGCTTCCCCTTCAGGACTGGAGCTGTATTTTCTCCAATAACTGATTTCCAGGCAGTGATGTATTTTTACTCCTTGCCTACCTTGTCTGTTGCTTGTTGGCTTAGACCGATGATTCCTGATGTTTTATAACTGAAGCACGGTACTGCACCTTTCCAAGTAAGCCAAGCTCCTCGCTGTCTCACCTTTTACCACCTGTGGGTTTGTCTTTCTCAGCTCCTGGTGCTCAGCAGTTCTGCTTTCTCCTCTCTACCCGCGCCGGTGGTCTGGGCATAAACCTTGCTACAGCCGACACAGTCATTATTTATGATTCTGACTGGAATCCCCACAATGACATCCAGGTTTATTACTTTTTCTTTTCCTTCCAGTATAGTAAGTACCTTTCTGGCTGGGCCCTCTGTTTCCACATTCTGCCCACTGAAATGAGCTGCTGACACCTTCTGCAGTGTTTGCAGGGCATGTTTCTGTTCAGGAGCCCCCTTCCCAGTACCGCTGCCCTTGGCCTGGCCTGTCTCTGGTGTGGGGGAGGACTGGGCATACAACTGGCTTTCCTTCACAGGCTTCTCATTCTCTCCTGCTGCTTGTTTGCAACCAGGTGTCTCCTCCTCTTCTGGGGACCTTCCACTTGTGTTTCCAAAAGCCTCTCGTGAACAGTAGCTAATGACTGACCACCAGTGGAAAATGGCAGCTGGAGAGGCTGAGCAGCAAATGCCTCTAAAAATAATGGAAAAGTGAAGACAAATGTTTTTCCTTCCCATGCGTCCTGGCTGAGAGGAGATCCTCTCCAGAGTTGCCCATCTGTGCCAGCATTTCCTTTACCTGAGTCTTTGGCAAGAGGGTGTGCTGGTACAGGGCGGTGAAGGAGAAGTAAGGGCTTGGTGAATCTGCAGGTAGAGGGTGCCTAGGAGGAACGTCTCTACACTGCCTGCCTTCAGACCCTTCGGTTAGAGGCCTGCATTAGGGAGCTGGTTTGCCTGCAGTCAGTGGAGGGGGAAGGAGAACTCCTACAAAGCCTTCAGGTTGTCTCTGAGGAGCCTCTTTTGCTCCACTGCCCTGTAGCAGCTGTATGTTGAACTGAACTTTGGTCTTGCTGGTGCCTTTTGTGCCCTGGAGGGATCGGAAACTTGGCCTCCCTGTATGGCATGGTGGGGTGCCATCCTCGACAGCAGTGGGGAGCAGTTCCCAGCATTGGGGACCTCACTTCTGGGAGAGAGGGGCTCCTCCGGCTGGGGTCTGGGGCCAGGCTGGAGTCGCTGATCAGGCTGACTGCGAGCGAGCTGCTCTGCAGCTTTGTTCTCCGCCTGCAGGCGTTCAGCAGAGCCCACCGCATCGGGCAGAACAAGAAGGTGATGATCTACCGCTTCGTGACGAGAGCCTCCGTGGAGGAGCGGATCACCCAGGTGGCCAAAAGGAAGATGATGCTCACCCACTTGGTTGTCCGTCCTGGGCTTGGCTCAAAGTCGGGCTCCATGACCAAGCAGGAGCTGGATGACATCCTCAAGTTCGGGACAGAAGAGCTCTTCAAGGATGATGTGGAAGGTGGGGTTTGGAGGGAGCTGGGGGTGCTCTGAGCGAGGCGGGTCCCTGTCCGAGCTGCCGGGGCTCACTCCTGTGTTCTTACGCTTGCAGGCATGGTGTCTCAGGGACAGCGCATCGCCATGCCGGATGCTGTCACCCCTTTCTCTGACACCCTGTCAACCAAAGGGGGTGCGGTGACTCCTGGCATGAAAAAAAAGCATGGTGGCACCCCTCCAGGTCTGTAGCCCCCAGTGCTGGGGCGACTCGGCTCTGTGTCCAACCTGAGCTCTCCTCTCTCTGGGGGCAGGCGTGGTGATTTGCCTTCTGTTCCCTGCACTTTGCTCTCCAGGTGACAATAAGGATGTGGATGACAGCAGTGTGATCCACTACGACGATGCTGCTATCTCTAAGCTTCTGGACCGAAACCAGGATGCAACTGATGACACTGAGCTGCAGAACATGAACGAGTATCTGAGCTCCTTTAAAGTGGCCCAGTATGTTGTGAGAGAAGAGGATGGTGTGGTAATGTGATTAGTATCACGTCTTATAATCACATCTCTCTGTGTGTCCCTCCATATGTATGTCTTCCTCTCCCTTTCTTGTTCTTGCAAGTGGTTCTCTGCAGTGGTTCTCTGACCTGTTACAGACTCTCAGTAGTACCTGGGTTTCTCTGGGCCTCCTTTCCCGTCGGAAAAAGGAGATCGTAGAGGCCTGATGTTTAAGATGGAAGCAATAAGGATATCCAGGTGCTGGTGGGCTGGGTCTCCCAGGAACCTGAGGAGCTGTGAAATGGCCACACTGATAGATATGTTTTTGGTGTTGGGTCCCTTCCCCGTGAGATAGCTCTTGTGGTTCTTCCCACAGCTGCAGGATGCGATATTGCCACCAGCACGTAGGCACTTTGTTCTGTCCCTCTGAAGGCTGTTCCCTGGAGACTGAGAGTAGGCATGGTGCTGCTTATGTACTGTATTGCTGTCTTTTATTTTCCCAGTAGCTAACTGACTTCCTTCCTTCATCTGTCTCTCAAGTCTGTAGCAGGCTGCTATTCTGGGAAATCTCTGCACATCTGTAGTTGTTCCCTAGGCCTGAGCACGGGCTCTGCAGGGCAGGATGGGTGGCAGTGTTTGTAGGGGCTGTTTCTAGGTACAGATGGCTGGCTGGGAGCTTGTCTCAGCCCTTTGACAGCCTGGCACTGAGGTCAGTACATTTGGGCAAAAACACAGGGTGGAGATTTTGAGTGTGTATATACAAGTAGAGCAGAGTGAAGGCAGTAGACCACTGGGTGATCAAAGCACGTCTGAAAATCTTGTTTGCCAGCAAATGGCTCAGTGCCCTCCATTCCTCTTTCCCCGGAGTGCAGTTAGAAGGCAGGCAGCAGTGTGACATGGGGAGGTCTGCAGCTCCCATCTCAAGCCTCTTGTCTTTTGCTTTGCAGGAGGAGGTGGAACGTGAGATCATCAAGCAAGAGGAGAACGTGGACCCCGACTACTGGGAGAAGCTACTGCGGCACCACTACGAGCAGCAGCAGGAAGATCTGGCCAGGAACCTGGGGAAAGGGAAGAGAATCCGCAAGCAGGTCAATTACAATGATGCCTCGCAGGAGGACCAAGGTACGGCCTCAATTGCTCAGCTGCCATGTGGGCTCAGGGGTGGGTAGCAGGCCCTGCGGGCTTGCTTCTCAAGAACTGCACACACAGGTTCTCCAATGAACACAGTGGCTGTATTTCGGTGCTCAGCCTTTCTCTGCAGTTTGATAGACTGCCTGGATCTGTGCTTCCCAAATTCCGAAACTTTATTTTTGTCTGTAACTGTTTTTGCAGGAAGAATTTAGGAAAAAACATGTCCATGGGCAAAATATTTATTTTTTTCTGTATAGGATAATAATAGTTCTGGAATAGTTGAGATTGTGATTTCCTGTTTATTGTTGTGTCTTTCTCTCTTGCTGCCCGGTGCAGGATGCTGGTTGCACCACTCTGTGGGCAGACTCTCACTTGTCCTGCTGTCCCTCCTGGGCAGGCTTGCAGAGTCTTCTCTGCTAACCTTGCCTCCCTTGTGGTCTGCAGAGTGGCAGGACGAGCTCTCTGACAACCAGTCTGAGTACTCCATTGGCTCCGAGGATGAGGATGAAGACTTTGAAGAGAGACCAGAAGGTCAGAGTGAGTTAAATCATTTGATACTCCACAGTATTTGGCTCTGCAGGACCTTCAGTAGTAGCCTATGATCTGGGGCTGGCTGGCACTCCAGTGCAACAGGAATGTCTGGGCTGGAGGGACTGGCTTGCTTCGTAGCCTCCATTCTGAGGGAGGTATTCCAGCTCACCCTGTGAGGCGAGGTGATTTCCAGGGCAGGAAACATGACCTGCTCTTCTGCTCACTGACTGTTGCAAGACCTTGGTCTGGTCCTTGCGGTAGAAGGATCTAGACCACAAGAGTAACAGGCATGGTGTTCCCTTGCCTGGTAAGTGCTGAAGAGTGCCCCTGGCTTGGGGAGGCCAGTGTGATGGGTGAAGGGGACTCTGCACCCTTGCTGTTGGTCTGCGCAGGTTCTGCTCCCATCAGCAGGGAGTACAGGAAGCTTGGAGCACAGGGCCATCAGCATCTGCACTTTGACTGTCCTTCCTTGTTGGCTGGGCAAGTCCATCACTTAGGCTGCTTGACTCTAGGTGGCAGGAGACAATCACGAAGACAGCTGAAGAGTGACCGAGACAAGCCTCTCCCTCCTTTGCTGGCAAGAGTTGGGGGGAATATTGAGGTGAGTGTCAGCATTGGCCAGAGCACGTCTGTGTCTGTCTGTCCTCATTCATGCTGGGTCACCAGCATCAGTCCTGGTTCAGCACGTGTAACAGCTGTGAGGCTCTGAGATTCCACGTATTTTCAAGGCCACATTGTGACCACAGTGACACGTCTGCTCCCTGCAGGTTCTCGGGTTCAATGCCCGTCAGCGCAAGGCTTTCCTGAACGCTATCATGCGGTGGGGCATGCCACCCCAGGATGCCTTCAACTCTCACTGGCTGGTCCGGGATCTGCGAGGGAAGAGCGAGAAAGAGTTCAGGTACAGTGGTCCCAGGCAGGCGTGGTGAGGTCTGTCCCAGGCTCTGCACTGGCTTTCTTACACGCAGCTTCTTCCTGCTGTGTGCCTGGCGGTGGAACTCTGCCCTTGCCCTCTGGTGAAAGCAGGCGGTTTGGGTGCTCTGCTCAGCAGGGGGTTTGTGGTCCAGGCTAGACCATGCTTTGGCTTTCCTTCTGCAGGGCATACGTCTCTCTGTTCATGAGACATTTATGTGAACCTGGAGCAGATGGTGCTGAAACCTTTGCAGATGGCGTTCCCCGGGAAGGGCTGTCACGCCAGCACGTGCTGACTCGGATAGGAGTTATGTCACTAGTAAGGAAGAAGGTGGGTGAGTAAAATTTTAAATGTGCCATTTCAGGTATGTTCTGGACACTTGGGGGTTTCATTAGCTGGTAAATGCCTTCTTGCCAGGGATCCCCTCACTGAATCTCCAAGACTCCATGCACATCTGTTTTTGTCAAAGATGTATGTGATGGTAATGCAAACTGCCTTTCAAATCCTGCCACTTCTTTCTCCTGAAGGCATATAGGATGAGAGGCATTTCATAGCCTGTGAGACAAAAAAAGATCACACTGGAGATTTGTTCAGCCTCCCCAGAGCTGTGAGTCTCAGCACAATGGGGTCAAATGTCCCTGGCAGGGTGGGTGTGGTGATCCTGCTACTTAGTGAATCTGCCTGTAAAGCAGCCTGAACATACAGGGTCTGCAGCGCTGGGCTGGAAAGGTCAGGAAGAGAGGCTCTTCTAGGCTTTAGTTTGCTCCAGACTGGGTGGGAATACCACAGCCCTGTCTGTGGTATTTTAGTGATCTAGGTCAGTTGGAGGTAAAGTGCACACTTGGCAAAAAATCATGAGAAAATCACATTTTGAACTTGCAAAAATTCTTAGATTTATAGGTTTTTTTTCATTTCAGATGGGACTATTATGGTCACCTCTCAGACCTCCTGTACTGTACAGGCCAGAGATTTTCACTTGCAGAGTCTTGCATTGTGCCCAGCATCTTGTTGAACTAAAGCATGTCTTTTAGAGAGACATCCAGCCTTGATTTGGGACTGAACTCAGCTAGTTTCTCTGTTGTGTGGCTAATCCCAGGCATGTGCTGACCCCACAGATAGCAGCAGTTAGTCAGGTATAGAGGAGGAGATGTATGCTCAGCTGTCTTGCAGAATTGGACATCCACAGATTGCAAGTGATGGGTTGCCAAATCCATTGCTGAGACTCCTTTTTCATCGGTACGGTTCCCCACATCACAATCCATGTGTCAACAAGGGAGACAATGAGTTGTCCTAGGGAGTCCTTTAGGTGATCAGAGAAGTGGTCACAGTGTGGCAGTGAGGAAAGGCAAACGCGGAGGGTGACAGCGCTTGTTTTTGGCTGTGTCTTGAGCACCGACTATTACTTTGCTGGGTAGGGAGAGTGGGAAATTGCTACCTAGGGAATCGGATGTATAGGGGAGGCTCTATGGAAAAGGGAGAGGGCAGAGAGGCCCCAGAGGCTAGGGCTGTAAACTCACTGCATGAGCACTCCCAGCAGCCAGGTACAGCTCACCCTGCATGTGTGCAGAGGCTTTGCGTGGGCACTGGCATGGTCACCAGCATGCTGCCGTTCTGTCGCGCCCCTGCCCCGGAGCCGTGTCCGTAGTGTAACTCAGTGCTTCTCCCTCATGTCTGCAAAGCCACCACGGCCGCAGCAGACCTGCTGGAACACGGGGAGCTTTCTGTGTAAACGTGGTGCCTGCTGCCTTGGGCAGGGAGAGACTGGTGCAGGGCAGCTGGTGGAGGTGCTGCTGAGACCCGGGAGTCTGGAGGGCAGCAGGGCACGGACATCCCATGCTGGTGTGGACAGTGGCATCTGCTGCTCAGCGAAGCGTGCCACCACTGGCAGGCACAGAAGTGCCCCACAGACTGTTACTGTGCTGCCGCCTGTCTGTGTTTGACTTGATGGCATGCGTCTGCCCCAGGTCCAGGAGTTTGAGCATGTCAACGGGAAGTACAGCACCCCAGATCTGATTCTGGAAGGCCCAGAGAGCAAGAAGTCCAGTGAGATTGTTTCTTCAGATCCCAACACCCCTGTCCCGGCCAGCCCAGCGCATATGCACACAGGACCTCTTACCCTTGCAGGTAAATGTGCCTGCGGGCTTCCAAGTGATTGTGACTTCTGTCTGGCTTAGGAAGGGAGGTGGAACAAGGCATCAGAAGGTTTTGCAGTTATCTGCCTGGCACTGTGCAGTTGGCAAAGTCCAGGGGTCCCTGTCAACAGCTTCCTTGCTTTGCTGCTGTTACAGAAAAAATAGAAACACAACTTGGATTCCAAGAGGAAAAGGAACAAGTGGAGCAGAAACCCAAGAAGGTGTCTGACAGCCAGGTAGGGTGGCTTTTTTCAGCATCTCCTCCGGGAGGCCTTTTCATGGCCTGCCTGGGAGCTTGGAGCATTCCCGAGAAATGGGCAATGCTGGGCTGAGTGCTGCACGTGCACTGGGCTCCAGCCTTTCCCCTTCTTGGAGTGCAAAGTTACAGGCATTTCATGCTGTCACTGCTCTGGGAGTCATGCAGGAGCTGAGATCTGTGAAACCAGGCCAGCATTAGCAGCCCTGAAATTTCCCGGCTGCATGCTCCCATGAGTTTCTGCGGTCTTTTCCTATCTGGACTGACTAGACTTCGCTTCCACACAAACACAAAATCTTGTGGAGGAAGTGTGGGGAGAGAATTGGTCACGATCCTAAGCCCACGCCATTGCCCAGCAGACTCGGTAGAGTTGGGGTAATGGGTTTCTTGGGAAATGCTGCAGCATTGCTCAGGAAACAAACCACGTCCCTCTGACTGCTGGGCTAAGTGCGGATGCTTTACATTAAGGTGCCTGCAAGTGCTGAGAAGGTGGAAAGTGAAGAGCACCAAGAAAGCTGTGAAAGCAAAGAGAAACTGAAGGAAGAGAAACAAGAGGAGGGTGAAAAGGCTGAGCCTTCTCCCGAGCCTTTAGTGAAAGGTGAGTCTCTCTGTGGCACAGAAGAATGTGGTCCCCAAGTGCAGACTCCATTCTGAGCAGCCTTTGGTACATTTGTGAGGGCTGTGACACTTACCAGTGACATTGATGTGTGCTGGAGAAATTCTTCACCTAAAGTCACACAGACACTGGAGCATGACCGTGACAGCCTCAGGTATGCTGTTGCTCCTGACAGGCTTTCCCTCTGGTGGGAAGCTCTGGCCCTTGCGTCTTGCTTTGGTCTTCCTCTTCTCCAAATCACAGTGGAAAACCTGGATGTCGCAGTGTCCTACAGAAATTCCTGAAAAAAAGTCTTCCCGTTGAACTTCCAGTTCGTTGTTTAGATAATGACAGAACATTATCACAAATGTAATCTACACTGTAATACTAAAGCATTAGTTTAGTATAATGTGCAAATCAAAACAAATCAAAAGTAAGTTATGCGAAATGCTCATTTTGGGGGGCGTTTTCTTTTATAATAAGGTGTTCCGCTAGATATCTTGAGCAAGAGGGAAAGTTAAATATATTTTCTTGATAAAATTCAGAATAATATTGTTTGAAGTTGTTTCTTGAACAACTTGAATGTACATACAATATAATTCCTTTACCCTTTACCCTAAAAGGTAAAGTGTATCCAGATGTTGTTCCCTGAAGAGCATTTTCATGTCAAGTTTTTCTCACAGTCCCGTTCCCTTCTACAGATGAGGGAATTCAAGAAAAAGAGAAGCCTTCAGAAAAGCCAGAGTTGAACAGTAGTCCTGGTAAAGGGGAGGACAAAGAAGTCAAACCAGGTAAGGTGCAAGGAGGCTTTTTTGAGAGAAGTGGCATGAAGTGCCCTGGTGGGCAGGTCTCGAAAGCAAGGCAGGTGTCTGGCACAGAGGCAAGGGCAGGCGTCTGCAGGGTGTTGGTGAGGACAGCTGGCAGCACCTGCAGCAGTTAATGCATTGTGGTGATGCTCAGAAGCCAGGGAGCCCCAGACCCTGTTACAGTGGGCATTGCCTGTACTTGTGAAAACAATAGGAGCTGCTGGAAGGAGCAGACGGTCAGCAGCTGTGGAGCAGAAAGTGGGCTGGTTGTTTTCCCAACTTTACTGGGGAGTTCCTCTTGCAGTTAATAGAGCAGTGATGACACCGATCAGTCTTTCGTCTGAGTAAATTTAGACAGGCATAATTTTGTGTGTTTGCCAAGCAGAGGATACCAAGGTGGAAGAGAAGGAGCAAAGCGAGACTCAGCAAAATGGTGACAAAGAAGAAGAAGAGGATGGAAAGAAGGATGACAGAAATGTGAACTTCAGATTCATGTTCAACATCGCTGATGGTGGCTTTACAGGTAACAGCAAGAGACGAGGCATTTTAAAAGGTCTGTGAACTTGAACGTTCTACAGTCTCATGGCAGAATGTCTCGGTTCTGCACTGTTCCCATGGCTGCCTGGGAAATCTCCTAGCTCACGCTGCCTGCTGCGCTCGTACAATGTCCCCAGCAGCTCTGCTGGCTGACCAGGCTGTCTCTCTCCTGTTTCTGCAGAGTTGCACACGCTGTGGCAGAATGAGGAAAGAGCTGCCATCTCCTCCGGCAAGATCTATGACATCTGGCACCGAAGACACGACTACTGGCTGTTGGCAGGAATTGTCACGTACCCTTTAGCTTTGTGGGCAGTTGCCTCCCCGTGCTGGGGAGGCTGCGGGGGGAGGAGACCTCTGTGGAGCAGTGGGAGCAGGGAAGCTGGGGCGATGGGGAGGGGATGGAGCAGGGAAGGGGATTGGAGAGGTGTCACCGAGAAGTGCTGCCTACTGGCCAGTTCTTCCCTTGACGCTCCCTCTGCGCCCAGTCACGGCTATGCCCGCTGGCAGGACATCCAGAATGACCCGCGCTACGTGATTCTGAACGAGCCCTTCAAGTCGGAGATACACAAGGGGAACTACCTCGAGATGAAGAACAAGTTCCTTGCCCGGCGGTTCAAGGCAAGTTACAGGTCCAGGGCTGGCGAGTCCTCCTTACCAGTGGCACAGGAGAGCCCCTGCAGCAAGGATGGAGTCAGAAAGCACTTGGCAGCAGAGCAGGAGGCAGCTGGGTGTTTTGTAAGACACTCGTGGCAGACAGAGGAGCACCCAGGCACTCCCTGAGGGGCAGGGCTGGAAAAGGGGGAGCACTCGCTGGCTCTGGAGGGTGGTGAGACCAAGCTGGCCAATCTGGGCTTGTGCCTGGGAGTGGACTGGGTGCTGTTCCTGCTTCTGACAATTGCAGTGCTGTGGAAATGCTGCCCAAATCCCTTTCTGGGATGCTCAGGGTGTGATTGGGCCTGCTTTGGGATTCCCCCAGGAGCTTGTTGGGGTCAGGCAGCTGGGGAGGATGGCAGGCATGTGGGCAGCTGTAGCTTCCGGAGTGACACTGGTTTGCACTGGTGCAGTCCTGAATCTGTCCCGAGTCCTTGCTCTCCTGTACCCCCCAGTTGCTGGAGCAGGCCTTGGTGATAGAGGAGCAGCTTCGACGGGCTGCGTACCTCAACATGACTCAAGACCCCAATCACCCGGCCATGGCATTGAACGCCCGTCTGGCTGAAGTGGAGTGCCTTGCTGAGAGCCACCAGCATCTCTCCAAAGAGTCCCTTGCTGGGAACAAGCCTGCAAATGCCGTCCTGCACAAGGGTACGCAGTGCGATGGGGAGCGAGCCAGCTGCCCGCAGAGCTCCTCGTGAGCAGCTCCAGGGCTGGAGCTGTCTGCTGCCCGCTGCGCCTGGGGCAGGGGCTGGGGTGCCGTGGCTCAGCGCCTGTGGCTGTGCCTTGCAGTGCTGAACCAGCTCGAGGAGCTGCTGAGCGACATGAAGGCCGACGTGACGCGCCTGCCCTCCATGCTGTCCCGCATCCCGCCCGTGGCCGCGCGGCTGCAGATGTCGGAGCGCAGCATCCTGAGCCGCCTCACCACCCGCGGGGGCGAGCCCCCGGTCCAGCAGGTCAGTGGGCCGTGGGCCAGGGCACAGAGCTCGCCTGGGAGGCCCGTGCCCGCTCCGCCGTGCGTGCGTGCTGTCTGCCCCCAGCTCTGCTCCCCGGCCTTGCCCTGTGAGCACCCCGGTCCTGCTGGGCCTTGGCAGGGTGGAGGGCAGGACGGGGCTGTGCCCCGGGCTCCACGACAGTGCCTGTTTCACCTCGTTATTTCCTCAGGGTTCCTTTGGTTCCTCCCAGATCTACAACAACAACTTTGGGCCGAATTTCCGAGGTCCTGGGCCTGGTGGGATTGTTAACTACAGTCAGATGCCTCTAGGACCATATGTGACCGGTAGGTTGGGACTTCTAGAGGACACTGACAGGGGAAGTCAGGGGGCAAATTCTAGCGGGCCACGAGCAAACCCAAAGGACTGTGGGCAAGCGAGCTGTTTTCTCTCTTACCAATAGATATTTAGCCGTTTCCAAGATTTTCTTCTGCAGTTCCCATTTCCACCTGAGGTAAGGCTGTGCTTAAACTGCCTCCTTCCATGTGTCGGGACTGGCGGTAGCGTGCGTGCGGACGGGCGGGACGCACGGGTCCGTACGGGGTGTGAGAGGGCTCTGCGCTGCCGTGCCTCCTGGGGCGGGGGTGGCTGCCACCCGTGTGCCCGGCAGACTGTGAGTCCCCCTCTCTGTCCCCTCAGCAGCCCCCTGGGCCACTCTGCAGCCCGCGAGCAGGAGCCGTGGAGTTGCTGAGGGACGGCACCGCCACGGCAGGGCAGGGGACGCACGGCGGCGCTGCCCGTGGGACGCGAGCCCTGCCGCAGGCCTGTGCCCCCTCGCCTTTGAGTGTGCTTCGCCCGATGTGACCCCGCCATCGCAAGAACTGCTCTGAAGGGGATTTCATTTCCTTGTACATTTTTTGCACTTTCTTATTGAAGACTTGAAGAGTTTGTCTGGAAAACGTGGGATGAGTTAAGAAGGGATATAGAGTAACAGTATTTATGTCTGTTTTTATCGACATGTATCAGATTTAAAGGGAGACCTGTTGGAAGCTCTGTTTCTAGTCCAGTTCCTCCATGCTGACCGTTAGGCACCAAGCTTAATCCTGTTCGGTAGCTTCCCTGTGAGTTCTATTTTTATGTCTTCTTTGTGTTTGAGCAAGTGCATGCCCGCCGCTGCCCTGCTGCCAGAGGGAGGGAGTAAAGAGGAGGAGGAGGAGGGAGAGAGGAGCCTGTGCGTGGCCTTTCACGTCGCCCTGGCCCCCCAGGCAGGTGGCTGAGCCCTGCCCCGCTGTCCCTCTGCCCGCAGCCTGCCCTCGCCGTGCTGCGGCTGTGGGAGGGCTCCCAGAGCAGGCCCAGGAGGGAAGGAGGAGGCTGCAGGGGGAGAGCAGGTCGGGGAGCGCCCGCAGCCGCTGCGGTGCTCGGCACGGGGTGCGCCCGGGCTGGGTTGTGCTGTGCAGTGCCAGCCCAGCGGGTGCGGTGGGGCTCCCCTGGGACCCCCCTGAAGGAAGGGGCCAGAGCCCTCGGCTGCCCCCTTCCCTGGCCGTGGGCTGCCCGGAGCTGAAGGAGGTCTGAGCGGGCACAGGAGGGTGCGGGCAGGAACCGCTCCGGGCAGAGCAGGGAGGCGGAAGCCTTTTTGCCTTCATGCCTGGCGGGCTGTTACTTTGTGATACTGACTGCAGCGTGATGACCTTTCGTAGGAGGTTTATGGCACCTGTAACCAACACACTCACATTTACTTTGTACTCTGTGTGTTTCGGTTTATGTTCTCTGTGTTTTAATAAATCCTGTAAAATGGAGGCAGGAGCAGCGTTGTTACTCGGCTGGCGGCTGCGCCCCGGCCCTGCCAACGTGCCCGCAGCCTGGCGCGGGGGGCTCTGCCCTTCTGCCCACGGGAATGGGGCAGGATGCGAGCGAGCTGCTCAGTGAGTTGGGAGAGGGGCCCCGAGAGCCAGCCCATGTGTGGGCTCCCCCACGGCGCCGCCCCCACTTTTCACTGGAGCAGCACGGATGTGCCCGCAGACTGGCACAGCAGCCCTAGATCTGAACGGCAGCACCGGGGCAAACCAGCACTTGTCAGCACCCTGCACACTCACAGGGGTGCGCACACACACCTGCATGCATAAAGCGGTGCGCACACCCAGCGGTGCACACAGCAAGGAGCTGCCCCCCACCAGCCATCTCCCTCCAGGTGAGCTCTGCACGGGAAGCAGCCGCTGCCCCTTGCACACTCGCCTTCTACTCACGTGTGCCTAGCTATAAGTGTGTGTATGTATATTTATTATGTATTTATTATGTATGTATTATGCATATAAAAAGCCATATATATAGTTTGATATGTAGATGTAAATGGGCATTGATATAGGTATAGGTGTATGGGTATAGCTTTAGCTATGTAAGTATACAGATGTGTATATATTTTTATAGACATACATATAGTAACGCATGCATTTACACACATGCATGTGCACTTATCTAAATATATAGAGAGGGCGTGTGCTTATGTATATAGGTTGAGCTATACATATCTGTAATTTCTACAAAAAGGTGCACTCTGTATACATATATCTTTATATGTAAACCTATGTATAAGGATGGGTGTATATTCAGGTATTGATATCCATACCCTACATATGTATGTTTGTGTTTACAGCTATGTATATACAGATATTTACATATTGCATATATATGCACACAAATCAGAAATGCATTACATATATTTAAATATATCAATATAGTTATGCATATGCATACAGATGTATATATGTATGTCTCTGTATGTATATATGTACGTGATATATATGAGTGTATATCTACACATATGGAGATGTATAAATATGTATCACTGTCAGTCTAGCAATAGGTATAAGTATATAGATTGACATATACAGCTGTGTATATTATATACACACATATATACACCTGTAATCTGTGTGCGCATATATTTACATATGTCAGTATGTGTAGATATCTATAGCTGCATGTAGCTATGCAGTTCTGTACGTGTGTTTATGCATGTTTGCACCCAGATACACAAACCTTGCTCCTATCGGTATCTGCACAGGTATATCTGTACAGACTGACACGTATACAGCGCGCACACACACACACACACACACAGACTGTCCCAGCCCCTCACCTCCACGCAGCCAAGTGCTGTGAGCTGCCGCAGGACAGGCGGGTGCTGCCCCTTGGGGGCTCTGTCCGGGGAGGGTCTGTGCAGGGCCCCCCTCACAGGGACACCCCCTGCCCCCCCACATCCCCCTCCTGCCCCACGGCCTCCCCTCCCCTCCTTCCCCCCTCCCAGGCGTGGGCGCAGGAGCAGGCACACCGACCCGGGCCGGCAGCCCCCACGCCGCTGGGGAGAAGACTTTGCTGTTGGTGGTGGTTTGGTGGTTGTTTCCTTGTTGGTGTTGTACAGCAGCCTCTTACAGCCCGTGCGGTCCCGGCCAGCAGCCAGCCCTGCACGCGCAACGCTCCCGCGGCCACCGTGCTCCGAGCACGCCCGAATGTAACAGCCTCCTCGTCCAGAAACACAAAGTAAAGAAGAGAAGCAGCGGGGAGACGCATGCAACGGCCGGAGCCGCCGCCCGGGACAGGTCCCACCGGCCGAGTCCTCTGCGCGGTGCCCAGCGAGCGTGCCGGGGCCGCGTGCCGGGGCCAGCCAGGCCAGCGCAGCGCGGAGCCCGAGCCCGAGGCGCCCGTCGTCATCGTGCACCAGCGCGGGCGGCTTCAGCAGTTGGAGAGGAAGCTCCGAGGCCGGGCATCAGGTGGGCACCGCCTCTGCGCGCTCCCCGGCAGTGGCTTTTCTTGCATCCAAAATAAATGTTACGTAGTAAGCATTATGTTCTCTTGCAGCGACATTTGAAACGATTTCTCTAGACGGTCTCGGCGCATTGTGTTCTCGATGCGAACCGCTCTCCACTTTGCTTCAACAAAGCGTAAGCAAGCGAACAGGAGGCGAGGGCGGCGCGGCGTCCCAGTGGCGGTACGTGCTTAGGATCTGTAGTCCTTCTTGCTGTAGGGTTTATTGCCCAGGATGCTGTCGATCTCGTGGACGATGGAAGACGACAGCTTTGGAAGAACCTGTGCGCAAGCAGGGAGCGCGGTCAGGATCCAGGTGGGACGGTGGGTGCAGAGCTGGCCCCATGCCAGCAGCGTCTTTGACTCAGCGTTCCATCAGGCAAACCCACGCTTTTTCTTCTGCAAAACCTCCCCTTCCTACGTGGTGCAGGGCAGCACCGGACCCGTCCCGTCCCCGCCGCAGAGCTGTGCGGGCCTCACCTGTATTGCTCCGATGTTCTCCATCAGCTGGTCCGCGTTGGAGGCACCCAGCAGGACGGAGCTGACGCCCTCGTTCCGCAGACACCAGGCTGGGGATGCAGAGCGTGGAGCCTGAGCGCGGCCCGGCCGCCCCCCCGCCCCCCTCCCCGGCCCCCTTACCGATGGCGAGCTGGGGCAGCGTGCAGCCCAGGCGCTCGGCGATGGCCTGCAGCTCCTTCAGCTTGGCCTGCTGCCGCCGGCCCTCCTCGCTCAGGATCTTGTCCTTCAGCCACTGGTACCCCTGAGGGTGAGAGAGGGGGGTCAGCAGCGGTCTCAGGGGTGTCCCTGGCACGCCGCCTGTCCCATCCCCTGGCATATGGGACGGGGCCAGCACCTTGCAAGTAATGTGCTGTGCTTTCCATGGAAAAGGTAACCACAACTGTCCCGAGGTCTTGCTTCTCAACCTCTGTACCCCCTCCCCAACACACACACCCCCTGCTCTGCAGCCATCCCCTCCCTGGGGGAGCCCCGAGCCCTACAAGTCCCTCGGCACATGCAGAGTGCGGGGCTTCACCTTCAGCGATGCCCGGGAGTAGGGGGGGATGCCGCCGTCGTACTTCCCTGAGACGATGCCGCAGGCCAGCGGGGACCAGGTCATGGCGCCGACGCCTGGGGAGCAGAGCAGAGGGGTGGGCCGGTTGCTCCCCGCGCTCCAGCCCTTCCTGCTGGGTTTGGTGAGAGCTCGGGGGCACGGGGCTGGTACCTATCTTGTGGAAGAGCTCGGGCAGCTGCACCTCCACCTTCTCCCGCTGGAACATGTGGTACTCGGCCTGCTCGCAGATCGGCGGGATCAGGTTGAACTGCCGGGCCACCGAGTACGCCTCCTGCAAAGCCCGGGTGTGCAACGTCAGCGCTCGCTGTGCCTGCGGCCCAGCCCCACCGCCCCACAGGGCCGTGGCGGCCGTTCGAGCAGCGATTCGGGCAGCGAGGCCTCTGCAAGCACTTGTAGCGGCATCAGCCGGCGGCGCGCAGCCCCTACCATGATCTCCATGGAGCTCCAGCGCGACGTCCCCCAGTACATGGCCATCCCCTGGTTGATGACGTGGGTCATGGCGCGCACCGTCTCTGCCGGGGAGGAAGGGGAGAGCGGCAGGCGGGCGTTAGGGAGCGGGACCCGCGGCTGGGAGCGGGCACGCCGCGGGGAGGGGGCTGGCGCTGCACAGACATCTTGCAAGCAGTGTACGTCCAAACACCAAACCGGGGCGGGAGTTTGACGCGGAAATTAAAACAAAAGGGAACCGAAAACGACCCGCAAGAGAGAGACTGCGCTGGAAGTCGCTTCTCCACACCTAGTGCTTTTCCAAATCTATTAAAAACAGACCCAAATCAAACCACATGAGAGAGTCACATGGAGCTGACATATTTAGGTGTGATTGTGCTGAGATGAGCAGGGAGAGACAAAAAGGATGTGATTTATGGTCCCCCAGGTGGGGGTGGTGTTCAGGAGATGCTTTTGGAGAGGGAGCAGGAGGGGGGCTGAGGGAGCAGGCGCCGGCGCTGCCCGGGGTGGGAGACGCTGGGCTCTGGGGCACGGAGAGCAGCCCAAGGCTCGAGGCACCAGGCCCCTGCTGCGAGGGCACCAGCACCAACGCTGCGCGTGGCACCCGGAGACCAGCTGAAAGCATCACCCTCACACCAAAAAGACAGGAAAAGTAGGGGAAAAAGAGAAACAGGCAGAAAAGGGCCGCTTCGAGTACTCAGCGCCCAGACGGAGCTGGTGTGGGTGCCCTGCTGCTGGCGGGGCAGCGGCGCAGGCTGAGCCCCACACCTGGCACTGTCACCGCGCGGGAGGCTGGTGCTGCCTGCAAGGTGGGGGGGCTAAAAGCCAGCTCCAGCTTTGCCCAAAATGCTCCATTGCAGAAATGAGTCGCAGGTAAAACAGGGCTTAAGGACACACAAAAAAAGAGCACCTTCCCCAAACCCTGCATTTAGTAAGTGGTGTTGGCAGCACCGTGGGTCTCTTGCAGAATGGCTCCGGGATGCGCACGGACCCACCGGCATGCGGCGAGGGTACCTGGGGCCACCACGTCGTACAGTGCTTGCAAGGCTGCTTGCAAACGCCGCAGGAGAGGGGGAAGCTGGCGGGCGTTTGTACAACCTTCTGGTTACAACCGGCTGGAAAGCACGCCTGCTGCACGCGTCCCCGGGCACCACCGTCCTCACCCGCCTCCGCAGCTCGGGGAACGGGCTGGGATGGGACACACGGAGCTGCGGATCGGCCAGGCTGGCCGGAGGCTGCCCGTGGGGAGGCTGCAGGAAGCAGCTCGTCCTCTGCACCCAGCACCGCCCTCACCTCCAAAACGAAATGCTGAGCAGGAGCAGCTGGGCTCACTGCCCCATCCGGGGCTTGCAGCCCGGAGGAAGGGGCTCGGTGCCGGGACCGACCACCAGTGGCCCCTGGGCCAGCATCGCGACCTCGGCCTTGTGCTGCTCAGCTGGGGGGGGTTGGCTGCATCTTCAGCTGCTGGCCCCAGGCAGCTCTGAGCCATGCAGGCTGGGTTGCAAGCCAGGACGTGCTGCCACACCAAATGGAGGAAGCAGGAAGGAAAACACAGACAAGGCTTGGTTTAACACCACCAGCGCATGCACCAGTGGGCTGGCAGCTCGGCCAGGCACTGGGTTTGTGTTAACCAAAGGCTCTGGCAGCTCCGCATGGGACGAGAGAGGGCCGCGTGGAGAAAGCCTGGTCCTGCACGTGCAGGGAGGGGGGCAAACAGGGGTGGCCTGGGGCTGGGGGAGGCTGCGTGCAGCTAGCTGGGTGCTGGGCTGCGGCCCCGCACAGTGCCCGCAGGGGGACAGGCTGGCAGCGCCCAGGGTATTAGGAAAAGCTGCACCTGGAAGGACTGCTGGCTCCGGCAGGAGATGGGGCTGCCGCGGGGTGCTCCCCATGCACTCACAGCTGGGATGGAGAGAGAAGAGCCGCGGGTCTGCAGCTGAGCTCGGAGCCGGCTGCCCCCAGCCCCACCCCCTGCACCCAGCGTGTGAGCTGCATCCAGCGGGGCTGGAAATCGCCCGGGTTTGGATTGCTCCACTCATTAAAACTTGTGTCAAGTGGCGTGTCGCTAGGCAGGCTTTTGCCCAAGCCCCGTACCCACATACTGAGGGGAAACACCCCGCACAGCCCGGTGCAAGCGGCAGGGCAGGGCTGAGAGCTGGCACCACGGCACCCGGGAGCCGGTCTGCTCTAACAGTGGCGCCTTGCAGCTCCCCGCCAGCCTCCGTGCTCCCTGCCACGCAGGGGACTTGAACCCCCTGAATCTAGGAATGATACTTGAAATCCCCTGCAACAAGGACCGTGCCGTGCTCCCCCTGGCACGCTCGCCCCGCTCCCGAGCACTCTCCCGGCGCTCCCCGTGCGCTCTGAGCCCCGCGGCACAGGGCTAAAGCAGCGCTTCCAGCGGCAGCACGCCGGACCGCAGCCATGCACGGGGAGAGGACTGGGGTGAGATGAGGCAACGGGGAGGGGAGCCACCAGCTGTTTGCTTTGTTCCTTTACTTGCAAGATGTTCTCGGGGGCAGGGGGTGTATTTTTGTTTGGCTGTTGCTGCTGTTTTCCTTTGCGCATTTTATGGAGAGGATTGTTCGGGGGGGGAGGAATTAAAATTAAAGACAAGTGCGGGTTCTGTCCCATAAAATGCCGCTGGGGTTCAGACTGCGGGTACGATGTACCTTCTATGATGAATGTTCTTGACTTGGAAGAACTAAATGGGTCCCCTGGTGATAAAAGAAAGATGTAGAGAGACCAGAGGTTACAGCTGCCGGCGTATCACAGCGAAGGGCACGACGAGGGGCGTGGAGCTGGGGGCGCCTCCAGCACCGCGGCAGCAGCCTCCGGCTGTCCAAGCGTGGCCGGGGAGGCTCCTGGCACCGGGCGAGGGAGGGGGCGTTCTGCAGAGCTTTAACTTTGTGCCCGTGCTGAACGCATTGACAGAGGGAAGGATTTATGCTCAGTAATGGAAAACACGCTTTAGAAGAGAAAGCCTGCCACACAAAGCATGATTAAAACCCACGGATGGCAATGAAATACAAGACGCACGATGCGATGCACAGCTGAGGCTGCCGGGAGGCAGCCCTCCCGCTCGGGACCAGCAGGTCGCCGCCTCTCCGCACCGCCGAGGGGCGAGAGGGGAGGAGCGGGACCTGGGGGCAGCGGGGCGGTGGCGCTGAGGAAGGGGCACGGCCCCGGGGACCTGGGCTGGACGCCTGCTCCCGCCCGGCACGTCCCGGCACCCGGATGGCACGGCGGCGCCGGCGGCACCTACCTTCCATCGGCGTGTTGGGGTCGGGCCTGTTGGCGAACACCACGTCCACGTAGTCCAGCTGCAGCCGCTCCAGGGACGCCTTCAGACCTGGCCGCACAGCACAGGGGCCGTCAGGGGCGGTCGCCGCACGCCGGGCTCTCCGCGGCCAGCCGGAGCCGGTGGCGCCGCGTCCTGCCCGCTCCCTACCTTCTATGATGTGCTTTCGGGACAGCCCCCTCTCCGTCTCTGCTCTGAAAGAAGAGGAAGCACAGGTCAGGGCCCGCCGTGCGCTGGCCGCTCTCTTGCAGGGCAGGGTGGGTGTGCTACCTACTTTCCTCCCCAGAAGATTTTGGTGGTGATGACCAGGCTGGATCGTCTGCGGGGAGAGGGGAGAGTCACTGCCGTGCCTGCAAAGCCCCGTGCGCCCTGCCCCGCACCCCGCTTGGCCCCCTGCCCGCGAGCAGCAGTGTCCCCAGCCCCCAGCTCCTTCCCCAGCCCGTAAGCACCGCAGTTGCCAAGGAAATCTGCTGCATGAAAACGAAGCGCTGTGAAACGCCTGACCCAGGGAAAGTCATACCTACCTCCACCCCTTCTTCTTGATAATGTTTCCCAGCACAACTTCAGCCCTACAGAAAGGGAGACATAAGCCGTGAGCTCTTTAGGCTGGTACAGGAATTAGGTCAGGAACGCTTCGGTAATGAGAAGCGACTGCGAGTGGCATTGGGGAGCAGCAGGAGCGGAAGGCGAGGAGCAGGTGAGCGCCGCGGGGCTGGGCAGAGCCCGGTGGGGAAGCCCAGGACCCGGTGCCTGCCCCAGGGCCGGCCGTGCTGCCCTTCTCATGGTCTTAGCCCCGCGCACGCAGCCCCAGACCCTCGCCCCTGGGGGTTGCTAAAGCCTCCTGAGGGCGAGCAGAAGGGGAAGGGGAGCGCAGGTGTCTGCGAGAGGGCTGAGGCTCGGCGAGGGCAGCTCCGCTCGGGCAGGGGCGCCTCGCTGGAGACAAGCCCTCTGGAGAGCCATTTCCCGGCTCCTCCGGCAGTGCTGCTGCTCCCCAACAAGGAGAGCTTTCTATTTTTAAGTGGCTGTGTGGGCCCGCTCCTCGCACCGCGACGCATCGGGGCCATCCCTCCCGCGGAGCAGCCCTGGCACACGGTGCCCTGGGAGAGCCGCCCGCTGCCCCTGCGTCCCGAGGCACCGCACGCCGCTGTCCCGGTGCAGGCGTGGGGCTGCGATGGGACCAGGTCAGCACGGAGGGGGAAGAAATGCAGCCCAGCACCACCCGGGTGGGCCGTGCCTGCTCTGTGCCCCGGCACCGGGGCTGCTCGGGGTGCTCCCTGGCTGTGGTTTGTGATGGTTGAGTCAGAGGCGGTGCGGGAGCTGCCGGCACAGCCTCCCCGCCTCCTGTCACCCCTCTGCCGGCACCGCGTGGCCTGGACAGAGCCCTCACCTCCACGGGAGAGGGCGCGGCGAGACGTAATGTTTGAGCAAATGTGAAATGACTTCCGAAAACGAGAGCGGAGAAGCGGAATGATTTAATTATTTCCACTCTCCAAACTTTCAAACCAACCTGCATGACAATGGCTGTCCTCACCGAGCTAATGGAGAGCAACGCTCGTTGCAAGGAGGGCGAGCAAGCCCTCGTTACTGCTCTCGGGGGCAACGGGCTTGCCGGAATGCTTAAGATCACCTACCCTTTCAAACTCTCTTTCAAATATTTAGAATCCGGAGTGTCTGCAGGCACGCTGTACCGAAGAGCTTTAATACTGCTCGCACAACGCTGTGAATGAGCACGGCTGTCTCTGAAAACCTCAGGTACAAGGAAATCCAGCGTGCCTGGAGAACTGGGCTGGACGGGGGCTTGGAGGGATGGTTTGCAAAGAGCCACGAACCCAACGAGTTATCGACACCCGGTGAGCGCGGGGCTGCAGCGTGCGGCAGAGCCTGGCCCTGTCCCGGTGGGGGCTCTGCGGCGCCGCAGTGCCCGCACGGCAAACCCACGGCACACGGAACCCACCGCCCACCAAACCCACTGCCCACCGCCCGCCAGCAGCTGCAGCCCAGCCCGGCAGCTGCCACGAGCAGTGTTGAAGGGCTCCGTAAATTCAGACGTGTTTGCCTAAATCACCCAACGAGTACTGAGGGGCTCTGTGAGGGCTGGAGGCTGCCTGGGGCTCTTGCACCGACACACGGGACTGAGTTTGCTGAAGGCAACACTGTCCTTGCCCAGGCTTCTGGGTAACGCAGGAGTGGGTTTGAGGGAAGAAAAAGGAGGTTTTGCTATTACGTCGATATCCGTGCTGATGCTTTTAATGCTAAATATACCGCAGCCTGCAGCTGTGAGAGGATTGAGGCTGCCTCAGCACTCTCCAGCCCAAAGCCCAGCTCAGCACCTCTCTGCCCCGTGGCACCGCACGGCTCCAACACCCGGCTGCCCAGCCTGGCAGCAGCTCAGGAACACTGGAGGAGAGCTCAGGATGCGGCCCGGGGTGAGGAGGAGTCAGGGAGAGCCAGGTGAGGAAGGCTCACGCAGCACATGCAGCCCCTCGTGCCGAAGCGGGGTACTCACTTGCCAGCAGCGTAGACCTCTGCTGTGTCGAAGAGATTAATGCCATTGTCATACGCTAAAGTCATCAGCTGCTCGGCCATCTGCAAAGACAAAGCGGGGGTGCCTGGGGGGGATGCCCGAGAGCCGCGGCCGTGGCCACGCGCTCAGAGGAGCCCGAGCTGAGTCCTGGTGCCCCGGGGCGGCTCCGCAATGCGGCACCCTGCAGCTGGGCCCATGGCCCTGGGGGAGCCCTGCCGCTGGGGAGCGAGAGCGCGTGCCGTGGGGCACAGGCAACGCCAGTCGGCCCCGTCCTTACCTCGTCCGTGATCTGCCCTCCGAAAGTCACCCATGTTCCTGCGGAGGAGAGAAGTCGCACGTTGAGCACAGCGGCCGCAGGTGCGGACGGGCGGCAGTGGGGCCATGCCATGGGGGGGCTCTGTCCCGTCCCCGACCGCGCCGTGCCCCGACCGCGCCGTGCCCCGACCGCCCACCCCAGCTACCCTGGCACAGCTCCCATGTGCGGTGGCCACGCTTTGCACCAACGCATGTGGCAAAGCACTCGCAGCACATACCGTTCACTTTCTGTTATGTCGGGGGAGAAAAAGAGAAAACCACGTGAGAACTTCTGGGCCACATCGCAGCATTGCTGCCAGCCCGGAAGAAAGCCCCCTCTTATCTTATCTTCACAAGCGAGTGGTAACGTTTCAGTCACAGAAACCCATTGTCGCCAGCGACAATCGCAGAGCCGTAAATACATCTCTCCGTGCTTTGTAAGCGGCTCACAGGGGCTGGAAGCCCACCGGGCCGCTCGTCCCGCGCACGTTCCCAGCCAGATCTGAGGCCAGCAGCTGGCTCTGTGAGGGCGCTGCCCCCGCCGCTGCGCCGAGCCGGCGTGCGTATTGAGGACAAAGCAGAAATTTTTGGCTACAATTAGCTGCTGGGAGTGCAAGAAACGCCGTGCCAGCAGCTGACCGTCCGCTTTTTCTCCCCCACGGAGCGCGCAGGAGCCCCGCTGCGCGCCCCCGAGCCAGGAGCCGTGCAGGGGGCGCGGGCACTCACCCAAGCCGAGGCAGGACACTCGCAGCCCAGACTTGCCCAGATTTCTGCAAGACAGAGACCCATTAGAATAGCAATCGTAAATCCTCACAATGATAATTAATTAAGCTAATTAAAAAGACGACCCCCCCGGCACTGCCCGGCTCTTGGAGGGCACAGCCTACGTGAGCTCCCCGCCTGCACACTGCGGGGCCGGGGCTGCGTTTATTCACATCCCCGAGCGGGAGGTGAGGGGCAGCGGGGAGAGTGAAACCCACCCAGGAACGGGCACCGGTGACGAAGTGAAACGCACAGCGGCCCTGCGTGCCGTGGGGCGGGCGCAGATCCGCACCTTGCTCCCTGCGTGTCCCGCGCATCGCTGCACGACACGAAGCGGTGCCAGCGGGCCCGGAGCGCCTGGGCTGCCCCGAGCTGCGTGGGGACAGGCAGCAGCTGGCCCCCAGAGCCCCCAGCCGGACACCCCGAGGTGCTGGTGCCCCCCACCAGCGAGAGAGGGGGAAAAGCCCAGAAAAAAACAGGGAACTGCACAGCAGGGGGGTGGGAGAGCAGCAATGGGGACAGAGAGGCACACACAGCACCAGGGCCCACGCTGCGTGTAGAGACACCTGCAGAAGTGACCCTCTGAAAGGAGAACCCAACAGACGCACGTCTCTCCTCTAAACCACAAATCATGGCTGGAAAAGTCAGGCATTTATTTTAACATAGGAGGAGGGGGGAAAGATGAAACAGCTGAGCCCAGCTGAAAGCACCGAGACCTAACCACAGTCACTGCTCTACTTCTGCAACCAGGAAAAACCGAAATAAACCTGGGGCTGTCGCGAGCCAGAAGGTACAAGAGAAAGAACAACAACGGTGGATGCGGCTCCCCCGAGAGACAATAATTGCTGATGAAACCAGAGATCACTGAGCAATAAAAGTTGGCTGAGCGCACAGGGGCATGCCGGCAGCAAAAGCAAACGGGAAGTGCCCAGCCTGGCCCCGTAACTGTGTCAGCAGCCTCCGTGCGCGTCCTGGGACAACGCGCCACGGCTCGGGAAAAAGCACGCGAGGGGCAAGGCGGGGAGCGCCTGCCGGGGGAGCACCCCCAGGGGGGAGCGCGGTGCCCAGCCCTGCCCTGATGTGGGACGCTGCCCCCGGGACCGCCGGTCCTCGCCCTGCCGGCATCGCCGGGAGCTCGCACGGGGAGAAGCGGCTGGCGAGCGGAGCAGGTGCCTGCAGGCACGAAGCGCCCCTGCACGGCACTGAAAATTCGGCTGGCTCAAAGAAGTGGAGAATATTCTTTCGGGAACGAATCCAGGCTGGCAGACGTCTTTCCTGCCTTTGCCACGGTGATTGATAGCGCATTTTTAAAAATCACAAAGGTTCAAACAACAAGCATTAAAATAAATAAAGTGTAGGTGAGCTGCTGCAGCCCGCCCGCGTGCGGCTGCCGGAGCCGAGTCGCGTAGCAACTGCGAGGGCCCGCGGCCCCCCGCGCCCCCCGGCCCCCCCGGCCCCGGCCCGGCCGCCCGACGCGGGGCTGAGGGCACGGGGACGGAGCAGAGCCGCAGGACGGCGATGCCGTTTATTAATTTCAGGCTGAGATTAATCAGGACGCTTTCCTTCTGCGCTGCTGCATCATTGTCCAACATCTGGAAGGCACGGGCTGCTCCCGCGCCACGGAGCAGATGCTCCGCGTCTCAAACCCATTTTATTTTTAGCCTGCTTAGCAGGGGGCAGCGGCGATCGCCGCGGGCTGTCAGCACGGTGAAGGCCAGGGACAGGGACGTGGGGCTGTGACATGGAGAGGAGCACAGCCGTGGCTCGCCCGACCCGTGTCACGCCGCACGGGCACCGCTACTGCTCCAGGAGCCCCCCCCGAGCACGGGAGGCAGCCCCTTGGCACAGGAGCAATGGGAGTGCCTCTGCCCATGGCTTTCCTGCCCAGAAGTTTATGGATTGGTCGCCAAACCGAGACACGTGCGGCTACCTGGGGAGGCCACGCACGGGAATTTCAGGGAATGGGCATCCCCCCGCACGGCGGAGGGCCTGTACAGCGCCTGTTTGCAAGGAGCCTTTGTATGGAGGAGAGCGGGGGTGTCTGGAGAGCTCGGTGACCCCGGTGCAGGTGCCGTGCCACCATCACCATCACCTCCTGAGGCTCTCGGAGGGACCCAGGCTCCGGCAGCCGCCCCAGCAGGTCACTGCCTGGCAGAGGGGTGGCCCAGGGAGCTGGAAGAGCGTGCCTGCCTGCTCGGAGAGGAACCGGGCAGGGGGAGAGCGGCGCACAGGACGCTGGCGTATGCATTGTGTCTGTGTGTCTGTGGTTTCACCGCCGGGAGACCTGGCTGTGGCAGTGCCCATGCTCGCCCTCCGCACCCCGGGATGGCGCTGAGCCCACCCTGCCCAGCGCCGAGCCGAGCCCTGCCACACCGGGCACCCCAAGCCCCGGGCAGTGCACGCAGCCACGCCAGGCGAGGGGGACGCGGCTAATTAGGAAGATAACAGAGGGCGACGGCTGATCTCATTCCAGCGGTACGCCTGCCTGATGCATTTTGCATCCCAGCACCGTTCGCATCTGGGCTGGAGCGGGAGCACGCTGCCGCGATCAGCTGGGGCTCGGCGGGAGCTCAGCTACGTGGGGAACCCCTGCCCAAGCGCGGGGCGCTGAGCGCGCTAACCCAGCCTGTGCCGGCCAGGGCACGCGGTGCACACGCCGTGCTTCATTTCCAGGCCCGCACACACAGACAGGGTCCGAACACTTCTCGCAGCTCAGCACACGCTCCCTGGGGCTGTGAGTGAACTGGCAGCGCTGCAAAGCCCCCGATGCCTTCACAGCCCACGAACAAGCGTGTGCCACGGAGTCTCCAACTTCCCCAGCTCAGCCACTGCCCGCTCCCGCAGGCTCACCAGGCACCGCGAGTCCTCCTAAACCCCAAACTGCATTTCTGGGTTACTTTTTCCCTTCCCATTCCACTGTTTTACATCAGGTTGGACCGAAACCATACTGAGAGGGGAAAGACAGCAAACTGCGAGGAAGGAAATGAAGGCGAGCAATGCACACACGGAGCAGACCAGCACTTGTAGCTCCGAGAAACCTGGAGCAGGAAGATGGGAACAATACACCCCCAGCCCCGAGCCTCCCTCCTGCACAAATCACAGCGCGGGGTATCACACGCACCCGAAGCGGCGGCACATCTCCCCGAGCGAGCAGCGCATCCTTCTCCTACCTGTATTTCATCCCCGGCTGCTTCACGCTGGATTCGCTGGACGACGGGGCGTTCTGCACCGAGAGCTGCCCCAGGCTCCGGGCGACCATGGCCACTGCCCGGAATTTGCTGCGCGTGCCGAGGCTGGGGCTGCTGGCATTCTGCCGGTTCAGCCGGTCCTCCGCGCTCCGGCTCTTTATGCTGTGCTCAGAGCACACAAAGGAGACCTGCATGGTGCCCTGCGGCTCGGGCTGGAAGGCTCCCTCCCTCCCCGGGGCTCAGCCGCTCCTCCCGGGCGCGCTGCGGAGCGTCAGGGGTGAGGATAACGGGGAGGGCTTCCCCCAGGAACGCGCAGGTCCCGGAGGAGAGGGCAAAGCGCAGCAGCCAGCAGACGCCGCGTGTTCGCTCTCAGCCCGCGGCAGCGCCGGTGCTTGCCTGTCCGAGGCTTAAAGGCAAACTTGGGGACGTCGCGGTGCTGTCCTCCGCCTCCAGCCCCCTCCCGGACACACAGACCCCGGGGTCTCCGCCGAGCGTCGCCGATGCTGCCGTTGGGTCCAGCCGTGCCGTGCCGTGGGGAGCGTCCCTACGCCCCGGCTGCGCGGGGGAGAAGGGTGCGTGCCCCCCGGGGGGCCGGTGTCCTGGGCACCGCGCGGCCAGGGCTGTGCGCTGCGCTGCAGCCCCCCGGCATCGCCCGCCGGGCGCCCCTCGCCTCCCGCGACCCTCCCGCGGCCGCGGAGGCGGCAGGGAGCAGCGGCAGCAGCCTAAATTTAGACGGCAAACTCTGCGAAGCAGGGCCCTCCTCCTAACGTCTGCGAAGCATCACTCAGCCAACATGACGGCTGCGGGGCTGGATCGAGAGACCCAGCTTATATCAGCTCCAGGCCATCAATATTTGATGAGATTTAGGAAGCAAACAAACCATGTCGGAGCAGGTGGGGAGGCAGAAACATGACCACTTCCAGCCGCTCCGTGCCGGGAAGGCGCACACCCCCCTTTATTTCTGAAGCGCGTGCCTCTGCTGCGCAGGGCTGCTGGAAAGCCTCTCGAATTCTCTGCCTTCACCTTGTCCCTCTGAGGCTCTCTCCGCGGAGGAGTGCTGACAGCAGTGCATTCACGACTCCTGGCCAGCACAGAGACCAGGGGGCTGCCCCCCGCTGCCACCGGGGCCAAATCCCTGGGCAAATCCCTGCCGGCTTCCACCCCTGCCTCCACCCTGCCCTGCAGGCGCTGCTCCCCCAGTCCAGCCGCAGGACGTGGGTTTTGGGGTGCAACAGGCGACGATGGGGAAGGAAGCCCCTGGCCGTGAAGGGATCTGTTGTCTTCCTTCAGCTGCGCAATAACAGTGCAGCGTCTCTGCTCCTAAGCTGATCCAAGTCAGATTTAAAAGCTCTCACAGGAGTGTTTGCACATTAAAAAGTACATTATTACTGGGTAAACGCACAACCCATGGAGATGCCACCAGCCCTCCCGCTTTCTCCTGGGGCAAAAGCCTCGCTGGGTTTGAAGCTGGTGCTGTGTGACTCTTCCCTGAAACTTCCCCACGGAACAGCTAAATCAATCAAGCCGAAACCCAATTCCAGCATCTGCTGAAGGAAGGACACGAGTGGCTGTGCTCACGGGCCATCGGCCGTGGGCTCCATGGGCATTTCCGCGCCGGGGGGACACGCGGCAGTGCCCCAGCAGGCAGGGCTCCGAGGGCCGGGGAGTCGTGGTCGGAGCAGGAGAGGAACCACCGAGCCAGCCTCCAGCCGGGCTGCCAGTGCAGCGCTGTGCAGTCATTTCTGGAGCACAAGGAAAATGGTTCGGGGCTGGGGACTGGCTTACGGGGGCGTGCAGGGGGATTACATAAATCAGCCTCCGATGCAACGAGACAACTTGTGATCCGCTCGGGCTTCCCTCTGCCTCAAAGCTCCTTAGCGCGGGCGGCGGGGCTGGGTAATCCGCGGGCGGCAGCGCGAGCAGACCCCGGCCCCGGGCGGGGGGAATCCTGCTGCGCTCCCCTCCGAAAGGACTCCTGCTGCTCTCCTGTGGCCGACCCAGGCGGGCACCTTCCCCGGGGGCACGAGTATCGCGGGCGCTCCTGCATCCCCCAGCTGCGGGCGGGAGCTCCGTGCCCCCAGCAGCCCCGTGCTAATCTCCCCGCAGCGCTGAGCCCAGATTAACGCTGCCGCCAGCTTTCGCCCACAGCCACCAGCGCAAGGAATGGCCGCGGGTCTGCGGGAGCAGCCCCAGCAGCTCTCCCGAGCCGCCCCCGTCCCCTGGGCTGTCCCCTGGGCCACGGGCGGCCCCGAGCGAGGAGGCGCCCAAGGGCCGTGCCTGCTGGTGCACTCCATCAATAAATAACTGCCGCAGGAATATTAAATGGGCTGCCGCGACGTGTAAATGCTACCTCCGCTTTTTGTTAAGCGGCCAGGACAGCTCCTCGCCCTTGCTGCCCTCTCCCCTGCGGGGGCATGAAGGCTGGGGGCCGTGCTGGGAAGCTGCGGGTGCTCTGCGCATCCCCCCTCCGGCAACGGTGCCGTAATGAGAGGGACAAGAGCGAGCTGAAACACCGATACGCCGCTCACCGCACCGCGCCCTGGACCTACATGCAAAATTAATGGTGCCAGCTGTCCCTGTGCTCACAGGCAGCTTTCCGGCTCAGCAGGACATTTTCTCAGCTTTATTCTACCCCCCCCCCCCACGTCAGTGTTTAATTTTGCAGCCAGAGAGGCCGGGGGAGCACAGGGCACCCGGAGGCACACATTAAATCCTCCTGCAAACACTGCAAAAGGCCAGGGCCGCGCCGTTGCACAAAATACATTTGCACTTCCAAACTTCCCACCGACACTGAAGTAAAAACAAAAATAAGACGGGAAGCTTAAAGAGCACCATCGACCGAGCGAGACAGCAAGGCGCTGATTTACTTCAGCTTCCCCTGCAAGCACCACGCCAGATCTCCTTCCCTCGAGGGACTGCAAAGGATCGCACCGTCATCGAGAGAGAGGCCGCGTCCCGCTACGTTTGGCCGGGCGGCGTCGGCGCGTCGCCTGCAGGAAGCGCCACGCGGAGCCGGCTGCGACGCCGCCCCGCGCCCGGGCACCGCACCGAGCCCGGGCACCGCACCGAGCCCGGGCACCGCACCGAGCCCTGGCACCGCACCGAGCCCGGGCACCGCACCGAGCCTGGGCACCGCACCGAGCCCTGGCGCCGCCGGGATTTCTGTGCCCGGCCGGCACGCCTGGTGCTCACGACGCTTCGCCCGAGCGGCCGCGGCCCCTTACCTGTACTTCATGCCGGTGGCGCGGGCCGTGCAGCCGTCCAGCGAGAGCCCGTGCGTCCGCAGGAACTCCTCCAGCGTCTTGGCCTGCGCCGCCGCGCGGACGTCCCGCAGCCGCCGCAGCTCCAGCGCGTCCGCCCGCCGCGGCTGCTGCAGCCCCCAGTCCGGGTGGTGCCGGCTGGCCACGCTGCGCAGGCTCTCGCTGTACGTCATGGACAGCATCCTGCTGCCCGAGCGCGGGGGCTGCGGGCCGGCCGGGCGGCGGGCGCTCAGGGGTGCGGCGCAGAGAGCCGGGCAGCCGCCCCGACCTCCCGCAGCGCCGTGGCGCCCCAGGGCCCCAGCCTCGTGCCCGGCCTCGTGGGGACCCGCAGCAGGTCTGCCCCTCGCGCGGCCCGGGGAGGGGACAAGGGGCCCCGGCGATAAATGGCAAAACAACTGGCTTAAGCGGAACAGAAATCTGCACAGGAAAGCCAACGAGCAAAAGAAATGGCAAATGCAGCGCAGCAGCAGGGAGGGGAATGGAAGGGGTGCTGCCAGGGCTGGACCGTGCTGCTGATGGGGCTGCATGGGGTGCTCAACGTGGGGCTCAGCCCCACCACGCTGCCCTCCTGGCATGGCACGGCATGGGTACAAGCACTGCACGATGCAGCGGGGTCCTGGGGCTCCTGCTGTGATGGTGCGGAGCTGGGTGCACCACTACAGCCTGCCCGCCTTGAGGCACGGCTCTGCTTCCACGGGGGGCACCGACCGGGCTGCAACCGGTTTGCGTTTCCCTAAGGAATGCACAGCAAAGGGACACGGGTGGCCCCTGGAGCTGGCTGGGCTGGAACGGGCAGTGCTGCAGCTCCTGGCGGAAGCCGGTGCCTGCACATGGGCCACGCTCGCTGGCCAGCGAGGCCGCACGGCCACGCGGGGCTCCCGTGGGGCAGGAGTCCTGCGGAAGGGCCGCAGGCGCCGGGCGCTCGCTGGCAGCCCTCGGGGTGCCTGTGGTGCCCGCAGCAGGCGGCTGCAGCCCGTGCCGCCAGCCAACACCTTCCCTGCAGCAGCAGCGCGGCGCCGAGCGCGGCACTGAACACAGCCTGCGGCACTGCGGGCGCCGTGCACGGCCGGAGGCGCCCAGCGCCCCACGGCAGCGCCTGCGACCTCGCTGGTGGCGGCACCGAGGAGGTGGCATTGATTTCCCTGCTGCTCTCTGGAACACCCACTGCTCTTAGGGCCTGAGCGAGCTGCGCGTGTCTGGGGGCTCCCAACGGGCCCTGGATGGGGAGAGCCCAGCACAGAGCCTGGCTGTGCCCAACACCCCACTTCTGGCATTGTGGTTTTTTTTCTTTTTTTCCGGAGAAGTTGTTTTACGGCAGCACAGCTTGAAAGCAGCGTGCGCTCTTCCAGTGAAGTGTGACCTCAAGAAAAAAGCAGAAAAAGAGGAAAAAAGAAAAAAAAAGAGCATTAACTTGCAAGGAATTACTGAAAACCCTGGGGAGTTTCTGGGATAAACAATGTGTTTGAAAATACCGTAGAACTCCTCCTGCTCAGGAAAATCAAGCAGCAAGAGCTCCTAAAACGCAGGGAAATATGAAAAGAGGATCCCCTCTCCTGAGGTCAGCCGGGGCTATGACAAAACAAAACCTGAACACCTCGCAAACACCAGCTCTGGCGGCGCGCTGACCGCCGCTGGCTGGAGGGGCAGCGCTCCCCGGTGCCCCAGCCCCTGCTCTGGGTGGGGGCACCCAGCGGCAGGCAGCGGGCACGGAGCTGGGGACAGCGGCGTGGGAAGCAAAACCCCTCCGACCGCCTGCGCCCACCCAACACTTTCTGCTGTGCCTCGGAGCTGGGGCCTGCAGCCGGCAGTGCCGGCACGGAGCCCTTCCCCGCGGCCGAGGGATTTCACCCCGCGGTGCCGGCAGCCCCCCGGCCCCAAGGGCTCCCTCGCTCCACAGCAGCCAGGAAAATCAAAGGAGCGCACAGCGCTGCCGCACACTTCTCTGGCTTCATCTCGCTGCAATTAAATTAAGGCGGCGGATGAAGTCGGTGGGGGTGATGTGAGCTGCTCCAAGGAGCGAGGTGGTAATTAACTGCATGCCCTGCTTTGACACCTCTCTGATTTTTGGCTGAGCAACATTACCAGGCGGCAGGCAGAGCAGGAAAGCACTGGGTGCGTCCACGGGCAACTTATTAGCAAAAACTTTGTGCTAGCTGAGCAACGAGAAGCAGTGCCCCAGCAGGGGGGCTGGAAAAGCTGCCAAAGCCCGGGCAGCGACACGCCAAAGCAGGAGCTGCTGTTCTGCGGAGGATTGCAGGCAGGACCCCCGAGCACCCCCCGTCCCCAGCCCGCGGGGACCCCAGCACCCAGAGCCGAATGTGCCGCAGGGTGCTCCGAGGGCGCAACGAGCGGTGCCACGGTGCCAAAAGGCAGCGGTGAGCCCGAGGCGGGTGCCCCCCTCCAGGGGCAGACAGGGAACTTTCCAGCCCACACCCGACATCTCACACCCTGCCTGCAACAGAACAAAAGCACCACCACAAACGAAAACACCCCCAACCAAACGAGCCCTGCGTTACCTCGGGAGGGAAACCCCTCTGACCCCCGTCAGGCCCCGCTGTGTGGCCGGGGGCACGCAGACCCCTGCCCAGACAAACGCACCCCTCGCACACCGGGAGCCGCCTCCTCGCCACCCGGCCCCGTGCGCATCCGGCCCCGCGCCGCCCGGCTGCTCGGACTCACCCGGCTTCTGGGGATCCTGCTCATTAAAATGAAAAGCTCTGGGTTGTTAGGGTTCCCTTGGACAGCTATAAGACATGCACAGCTGTGTTTTTTTTCATTAGGGGAGTGTCGATGCTTAGCATCCAAAGCAATTGGTGAATACAGGTCCCTCCAGAGTCAAGTTTTTTAGCAGCGCTCCATTAGCCCTATTAGGGTATTTTCTTCCTAGCGAACAGGAGCTCAATTATTCATGACTTCTTCTCTAAAAGCCTGTGGATGTGCAGCTGCTTTATGAACACTGGCATCGTTTCCCCTGCCCGGAGCCGCCCCTCGCCGGTGGCTGCAGCGAGGCGCCGCGCAGCGACAGGTTGCGCCCCGCCGGGACGCGCGTGGCGGCGGCACCCGGGGTGCCGAGGAGCCCCTCGGCATGGTGGCAGGGCTCGCAGCTGGGCTGCCGAGGGACGCCGGGTCCAAAACGCAAACACCTCTGGGCAGACACGCTTCTCCTAAACGGAGATCTGCTCCAGACCCTGTCACCCTCTCCTCCACCCACACGCCGTGCTGGGGGATGGAGGGGGAGGCCACGGCGCATCGCCCCTCGCACCACCGCGGGCTGTCCTGGTGGCGGCCAGGCCGGATCCGGCCCGGCACCGCTGTGTACGGTGTCCCTGGAAGCACTGAGGTGGCTCCCAGAGCCCTGCTGGCACCATGCGCCAGGGAAAAGTGCCTTTTTAATTTTAGACAGTAAAAGGTTGGAGAAAAAAACATGTGTTGTCTTATGTATCAGTTAATGACATTTCTCTAAATGGAAGGAGCAGATGAAAGGGCTGGACGGATTCCTGGCGCAGCCCTTGGGAAAAGCTAACAGGCTCAGGCTGTTCTCCGCACAGCACCAGCCGAGCCAGGCTCGTCAAGGGTGAGGAGACGACGGCGTGTCCCACCCCCCGCTGGCCCCCGCGCCGGCCAGGCCAGAGCCCTGCGAAGCGGCGGCGTGCCGGGGCCCTCGGTGCGCGGTGCCGCTCCCCAGCGCCCCGGGCAGCACCCAGCACGCGCAGGGATCACGGACCCGACGGACAGCACGAGTCTGAGTTCAAGAAGCATTGGGACAGTGCCCTCAGATATATGGCTCGGTTTTGTGTGGGGCTGGGAGCTGGGCTCGATGAGCCTCGTGGGTCCCTTCCAGCTCAGGATACTCTATGGCTCGAGGATTTAAGTGATGGCCGGGCCCACCGGGGAACGTCCCGAGGGGTTCCCTGAGCCCTGCGTGGACGTGGGGCAGCCACAGGCGAGGGGCTGCCCTGGTGTGGGACATTTCTACTTCCCGGGGGCGTTTTTAGGGAGAAAGAAAGGACTCGGTTACCTGTAGAACTGGAGCTGGCGCTTGGGGCTCCCATACCTAGCGCTTCCGACAGCAAGGAGGAGAGAGAAGAAACATGCCACAAACCGCGTTAGAAAGGTGGAGGGCCCGGCGGGACCGCGCGGCCGAACCGGGACCGGTGGTGGCAGCAGGGATTTGGTGGTGCCCCCCTGTGCTGCACCCACCCGTGGGTGCCCGATGCACCGGGCACCGGCATGCTCCCGGACGGTAACCGGAGGAATCAGCTGTTAAAACGAGGCCCTGGCGCCCCGGGGCTGCCCGCGGTCTGGCAGTCCTGGAAGCGGTTTTCCACCAAGCACACCAACGGCCGCGGGATCGCTGTGTCCTGCCGAGCCCCTGGGGCCGCCCGGGCCGGTGCTCACCTGTAGATCATCCCGGGGGAGCCCGTCTGCCTCAGCGAGAGTCGTGCCGGGGAGTCAGTGGTCGATTCCGGATACATGGAGCCAGCCTCGCGTCCCAAGCCCCGCTCTCTGCCTTACCCTCTGAAAAAAAAAGAGGAAGAATAAGCTGAACCAGACGCAGGTTTGCCGAGCGTGCGAGTGACGGCGTTTCCTGTCGCTGAAGCCTGCGAGCCGGATGGGCGTGCGGCAGGGGCACGGCGCGGTCCCCGCCACCCCGCGTGGAGCCCCCCTGCGACCCCAGCACCCCAACCCGCTGCTGGCTGCTGCTCACCCCGTGTCCCTGCGTCTCCCCCAGACCCGTCCCACCCTGCCCTGCCCAGTGCCACCAGCTCCCCTTACTGGGTTGTCTTCCCCAAAATTCGGGGGCTGGTGGCTTCCAAAAGCCAGCACTCTCTGAGAGGCTGGGAGAACACAACCCAGGGCGTGGGGTCATGGACCAAGGCTGGGGGCTGTGTGCTGGGGCAGTGAGCAGGATGCTGTGCAAGCCTGCGCTGCCGGCGTGCTGCTGGGTGCTGAGCAGGGCTGCCTGCTGCCTGCGCTGCTGCCTGCGCTGCTGCCCGCAGGAGGCAATCAGGACACGCCACGGCGCGAGCCAGCTCCGGGGCTGCAGAGCTGCACTGGTGAGGCCCAGCCCTGTGCGGCAGCAGTCTTACAACACAGCAGGAAACAGTGAAGAAATTCAGGGCCTGAAAAATTAAACATTTTGCTGACAGGGAAAAAAAAAAAAAAACAACCCTGAAACAACCCCGTGAGGCTCCCTCTGCAGTGTATGTGCTATTCCCAAGCACAACCAGAAAAGAAAATTACCCTGGCTTTTCCTGCAGTCTGCTTGCTACCGCATGAGGGGGGTGCAGGAGCTCCGAGAGAAAGGGGGGGATTTCAGTCTTTTAAATTTAAACGACCTTTCCGCAGGCCCGTGAAACCCAACCTTTACACTGCAGGCAGCGAGCTGCTTTGCGCCCTGGATCTGGAGCGAGACGTTTCCGCGCTGCCTCCCCAGCAGGTGCAGGGCCTGGCGCACGGCGCGCTCGCCTCCCGGCACGCATCCCGCGCGCATCCCTGCACGGCGCGCACGCAGCCCGCGCGCGGCGGCGCAGCCCCTGCAGCCCTCGCGGCCCAATGGCAGCGGCTGCGGCAGCCGGGGCCCGTCCCCGCCGAGCCGCTCGCCAGCACGGCGGGAGCGCTGCGGCCCTGCGCCAACGGCCCCCCTCGCGCAGCAGGGCCGGGAGCGCGGCTCGCAGCGGCTCAGCGAGGACAGGATGATTTTTCTAGTGGCAGGAGGCAGCTGCCCTCCCGCTGCTGCGCCGCTCCCTGCGGCAGAGCGGCCCGGGCACCGCTGCGGAGCGTGACCCCCAGCGGGTGTGCGGCACCCCCGTGCTGCCCACGGGTCCTGCAGCACAAGCGCCTTCCCCCAAAGTACCCCGGGAGCCCCAGCAGTGCTCTGCAGCCCGCAAGGAAAGACCAAGCACCATGGGCAAAGCTGGAAGCATCCCCAGGGGGCGAGAGTCCCTGCAAAGGGGCTGCGGGAAGGGCAAAGCGGGCAGGAGCGGCAGTTCTGCTCCCGGAGATCAGAAACCCTGTACGCACAGCACCTCCCGCTGTTCGGCAGCGCAGGGCTAGCCGCAGCCGCCAGCCCAGGCGCTGCTCCTCCCGCACAGCACCTCCTGCCCGCCCCACCAAAGTCAGCGGGAAGCAGGGCGATGAGGCCGAGGGGAGCTGCACCGAGGGGACCCCGCTCCGACCCACAGCTGGGGCAGCGGCACCGCTTCTGTGTCTGCGCGAGCAGAGGGAACGGAGAGGCCAGAAACAGGCTCAAAACTATTGCACAGCTTAGGAGCAGCTCTTTTCAGGCGTTGTGGATAATTCTGGTGAGCCAGCCCTGCCGCCTCTCAGTGGGGGCCCCCAGCCACCCCCTTGGTGCCGGGTGCCCCCCAGCCCTATTTGAGGAGCTCAGTGGGGCAGCACCGCCGACACCAAAGGCTCCGCTCCCACCACAGCAGCGCGGCAGAGCCAAGCTGTGACCGTGCTCACTGGGGAACCGCTGGCAGCCCTAAAATGTGGAGAGGGACGTGAGGCCCACGAGGCATCTTCTGCCCGGGTGGTGCGCGGTGCCCCAGGGACCTGCCCCAGATGCAAAGCAGAGCGGCGTGCCATGAGGGGCATGCACCGTGGGGCAGCACGGCATGGCAATGGCACGGCATGGCACAACATGGCATGGCACAGCATAGCACGGCACAGCACTCCACAGGGCAGCACCAATCCCCAGGACGGGGCAGCTCTGCCGGGCCACCAGCGCGTCCCACCAGGTGCTCGGAGCCAGAGGCGCTGCCCAAAGCCCCGTCCCTCCGGTGCCGGCACCTTCCCGTTTCCCTGCAGGGAGCCCGGGACAACTCCCGCAGCTTCAGCTTCATCGGGGCTAAACCCAGCACAAATTTCTGCAGGGTGATGTGTGGAAACAGAAGGAAAGAGTTCTCTGCTGTGGGGTGTTGGGTATAAAAGCGCGGGATGCGCCTGGGACCCGGGCATGAGGGGTGCCCTGAACGCTGGCTGCCACCCAGCTCCCATCCCCGTCCCCATCCCCAACCCGTGCCAGCACGATGGGTCAGGAAAGAGTGGCTGCTGAGATGCTGCAGGGATGTAGGGCCAAGGTGGCCCAGGGCTGAGGCTCTGCTGGTCCAGCCGGGTGGACGGTTTGAAGGAGGCTTTAAGACTCGCTCATTAGAGCGTTAATCGCCGGGATCTAACTGCATGGCTTTACCCTGGTCCTGACCAGGCGTGGTGCGGACATGGGAACGCGCTGACTGAAATCGAACTGCCCCGCAGATGAGCAGTGATGCTGAAAGTGCCAAAGCGAGGGCCTGCGCCTACTTCTTGGCAAAAGGGTCTCCTTCGGGCAGAGCCGCCACGTGAAGCCTGAGCGCCCCAGCCAGCCCCGAGCACGGCACCCCGAGCACCCCCAGCTCCGGCCGGCTGCGGCCCATGGGGCGGGCAGAAACCTGGCACCTCTGGTTCCGCCCGGACCTTCCCTGGTGGCAAAGCCGGCACGGGGCGTCCCGCGACGCCCTGCCCGTCGGCGGCCCTGATCTCGGTGGGACAGCACCGGCTGTGGGCGGCTGCTCCACCGGGAGCCCCCCAGGCACAGCCGCTCTGCTGAGCCCCGGCAGGGCCGAACTGCTGCTTCCCCCTGCCCAGGCCCTCCCTTCCCCACTGCAGCCGCCACTGCTGCGGCTGGGGCTCGGCGGTCCCCGGGCTGAGCACCCCGAGCATGGGGTGGGAGGAGGGCTGTGGGACCCCCGCCATGCCCGTGATCCGGCACAGCTCCCAGCCCTTTTGTGGGGGTGCGGGTGCGACCGCACAGAGCCTCTCCCCGCTCAAGGTGCCTGTCCTGGTGATTTGTTTTTTTTCCTCTCTCTTTTTTTTTTTTTTTTCAGGGTTTGGTAAACAGCGTCCTCAGTGAATTCCCCCCCAGCGCTCTACGGAAAAGATGACTTCAGGACGATTAGTCATATTGCCCTACTGTGACTTGCAAATGCTTTGCTAGACCCAGCGCCTCCTGCCATCGCCTCCTTCCTCATGCCCTGCACGTCCCCGGCACAGCCAGGTCCCCGCACCCCCCGCGCCCCCCGCCCGCAGCGGTGCCTGCAGGGGTGCGTGGGGCAGGACCCCCCCTGCCCGCACGGGACCCTGCAGAGCCCGGCCGGCCTCGGCTGCACCGCAGGCTCCTTGCAGCAGCCCGGGCATTCGGGTATGTTTATAACCCATTCATTAAAATAACAACAAAGCCGCCCGGCAGGGGTCTAGCTGCAACACGTGAGGTCGCCTGCAGTTTTACCGTGTGCTCTGAAGCACAGGCACTCGGCACTGCTCGGCGCCCGGAGTCAATGACAAATCCTAAAACCACATGTGGCACACCAAGCGGGATTGTTTCTTTTCGCATTCACGCATGCAAGCAGAAAAGTAACGCTGCCCGTCACGCACCCGAGCACACGCAAGCCCCCGATGTGCAGCCCCGCCGAACCATGCCGCCCTCCGCAGAGCCCGCGGCCGGGCTCCTGCTGCACTGCACCTGCGGGCGAGGCACCCACAGCCCGGCGCAGCGGCACTGCGGGGCCGGCCGGTGGCACGCCGAAGGGCAGCAGCACCCCGAAGCCGCGCACCTACCTCAGCTCCACGGTCTGCAGGCACGCAAAGCCAGCCTCCCCCGAAAGTTTTTCTTCCTCGGCGGCGAAGATGTGCAGTTGGGAGGAAAAAAAAATGAGACGCAAATCAGCTGACGGCAGAGAGCAGCCTGGCAGAGATGGAGGCTCTGCAGATTTTGGAGAGCGGTGCCAGGTGCCGGTCCAGAGCGACCGCGAGCACTCACGCACGCTGGAGGCAGACGCAGCGGGTGTTATTTTTTACCCCATTCCCCTCGGCTCCCCAAAAACCAGCCCTTCGGAGCAGAGCCTCGTGCCCGCGGAAGCGCGCGGCGGGAGGCGGGGGAGCCCCTGCCAAGCACGGATGCAGCAAACACGTCCTCACCGCGCTCACATCCTGACTCGGCAAGTTTTGCGCCGCACCGTGCCGACGAGACGAGCCTGGGCTCCCGTGCCCGCCGGATGCCGCCGGTGCCTTAACCGTGTCGCTGCCGCCGCTGCGGCCCCAGCCCCGCGCCCCCCAGGAGCGCAAGCGTGCGCAGAGTGAGCGGCGGCTGCGCTGCGCCCGCCGCCCCGGACGTGGCACAAAGGCAGGCTTGGTGCCGGGGCTGCTTCAGAGGGAGGGGAGCGGGACGTCTCCGCCGCAGGATGCTTTTCAATCATGCCGGAGGCTTTTCTTAAGGAATAAAAGAAGAGGGAAGTGTCGTGTGGAGCAGGAGCAGGGCCGTTTGAGGCCAGGGTGCTGCTGGCCCCACGGGATGGTGGCAGTGGCCCCTTCTGGCCTCAGGAGCTGTGAATATCCAAGGATAACGGCGGAGAGCCTGGGGAGCTCTGCGCCAGGCAGCGAGCAAGACTTGCACCAACTGAGGCAGCGGCCGGTTTGCGTCCCGCTGCTGCATGGAGCTGAGAACAGCAGCAGCAGAGAGAAACCCAGGATGCTGCCAGCACCCACTGCAGCCGGGGGGGAGCGGGACGGTGTGCCTGGCTGTGATGGGCAGGGGTCCCCAGCAATGCCCAGGGGTGCAGAGCCACATTTCGGGAGCGCTGTGGTGCTGGGTTGCCTTCCAGCCTGTGCCCCACGTGGCTCTGGGGGACTCTGGGCAGTCGGGCAGTGGCTGGTACCACAGCACTTCAGCCTGAGCCGTCAGATGCCCTGAGCACCAAGCCTTCCTCCTTGGCACTGATAAATAATTTGTGCGTTTGTCTCTGCAGAGACACCGAGAGCTCCTGGTGTACGTTAAGAGATGGTTAATAACGACCTGGCTGGCAGCGGTTGCCACCTTTTAATTGACTTCTGCTTTTTTTGCCGTCTTGGAAGGTTCCTCCCCGAAACACACGGTTTGGAGGCCAAAGAGGCACCCGAGGAATTAGAGCAGGCTTGTCCCCAGCCCCATTACAGCGCTGTATCACTGGGGTGAGCAGAGCTGATACTGCTGGAGGCTTGGTTGAACACGAGAACCAGGGGCCAAGTGAACAAAAAGGGTCAGGGTTTGAGAAGCAGGCAGCTCGCACAGTAGGTTATTTTCATTTAAATCAGGAAAACTGGGCGCTCCCCGGCACCCCCAGCGAGCGCTGACCACTGTGGCTCGCGGGGCACGTGGTGCCAAGTGCCGCAGCACAGCTGCGCTCCCAGCGCCTGCACGGATCTGGGATTGCAGCTCAGGAAAAATGGGGAAAGACATCTGCCTCAGGAGTCCCAAAATAGCCAGGAATTGAGCCTGCATGCAAATTTTGTTCTGACTGTAACCACACTTGCCTGATGAAAAAGCGAGCAAGTTTTGCGCGCAGACGCAGACGCGGTCCTGCCGGTGGCGGGGCCACCAGACGTGGTGCCACTTCCCAGCGCACCAGGACTAACAGGGACCCGCCTGCCAACACGTGCAGGGGCAGCTCCAGAAGCACAAGTGTGCTGGCCAGCACAAAAGCACTTGGAAAAAGAAAAAAAAAGACAAGCCAATGCCAAGATTTATTGAGAGTGCCGAGCACTGCAAGCTCCCCTCGCCGAGCTGCAGGATTTCGGGCAGCAGGGTGCAGGACACGGGGCAGGAACCCAGCCCAGCCCTTCCACGAGAGCTTTGCAGCACCGGCCTGGCAGCTCTGCTGCTCCAGCAAGCTGCGTTCACCTGCACGAGGAGTTATTCTGCTCCCTGTGCCACGTGCCTGGCCCACGGACCTGCACACCGAGAGCGAGGAGATGGTGACGGTGCCTGGGACACCGCGGCCCTGCTCCCTGCCTTACAAGCATGAGGTTAAAAAAATAAATGTAAAAACCACTGCTCTCCTGTACCTTCGCTAGCAGCTGCAAGCAGAGGCTTTTCTTGTGAACCAGCAGGAGAAGCACCGCATACATGTATATGCGATTATTATATAATGCATATTCTCATTGCATACATGAATGTTCTGTATATTGGCCACCCTGCCTCTCCTGGCACTCACCCATGACACAGAAATGTGGCTTGCAGCAGTGCAAGGTTTAGAAGCGACCTGCGGTTTTGGAAGCCTGGCTTGATGCACTCGCATGCACAACGCCAGGGGCAGTTCTGATTTCTGGAGGCGCGGCGTACGTGCTCCTCTCTTCTGCCAAAAGGCTTCTACCAGGACAGGAGCCCCAAAGAGCCTGCATGAAGCGTCCCAAAGAATCTGCGTTACACGCAACAGCAAAGGCACCCGGGGCTTGCTGGCTGCCTCGGGGCTGTCCGGACATCCCCACCTTAAGGAGACGGCCCTGGGAAGTACGGACCTGGGCGCCTCACGGACCTGGGCGCCTCACGGGAGCCTCGGGAGCGTCTGGCAGCAAACCCCAGGGGCACGCAGAGCGGCGGGGCCGCGGGCAGGCAGGAACCGTCCCTCAGCGCGGGGACGAAGGTCGCTCCGTACGGCCGGCCGCGCACGTCCCGGCACCTGCGCGCGGGGTCACCTGCCCTGGGCTTAGTCCTGCCGCTGCCACGTCCCCTCTGCCAGCGGCAGGGAGGGTGTTCGGGGAAATACTTGGGAAATATCTGGGCAAACGTTCGCACCTTGCTGTTCGGTTTGCCTGCTCGTTCGGCAGCGGTTACCCGGGCTTCAACGCCCCTGCCCTGCTGCAGCACCGGGGGGCCGCGAGGGGAACGCTTTGGGTCTGCGGGGAGCTGCGGGAGCGCCCCGCTGGGCCCGGGGCCGCCTTCAGGAGGGCTTCGGGGGGCAGCGCCGGCGGGGGCGCGCAGCCCCGGGGGTGTTGGCGCCGGGACCCGGTAACGCGCCCTGCCCGGGGGCTGGCGCCGACTTCACAGCCGGGCGGCATCGGAGTGACGGCGGGCACGGCTCGGCACGGCTTGGCTTGGCAAGCCACGGTACGGTACGGTACGGTACGGCACGGCACAGAATGGCCCGGTACGGCTGCGGCACGGCACGGCACGGCACGGGGTTCAGGCACGGCACGGCTCGGTACGGAACAGTAGGGCACGGCATGGCCCGGCACGGCACACCACAGAATGGCACGGTTCAGGCACGGCACGGCTCGGCTCGGCACGGCACGGTCACGGTCCGGTCCGGTCCGGTCCGGTACGGCACGGTCCGGTACGGCACGGTCCGGTACGGCACGGTACGGTACGGTACGGTACGGTACGGTACGGTACGGTACGGCACGGCACGGCACGGTACGGTACGGTACGGTCGGCTCAGCTCGGCACCGCTCGGTTCGGTACGGCTCGGTACGGCGGTACGGCTCGGCTCGGTACGGTACGGCACCGCTCGGCTCGGTTCGGCACCGCTCGGCTCCGTTCGGCACAGCTCGGTTCGGTTCGGCTCGGTACGGCACCGCTCGGCTCGGTTCGGCACCGCTCGGTTCGGCTCGGCACCGCTCGGCGCCCTCGTGGGGGGCAGGCCCCGCCCCGCCGCCGCTCATTGGCTGCGCCGCCTGCTCCTCCGGCCGCATGCAAATCGCGGCCGCCCCGCGCGGCGCCCATTGGCTACAAAAGGCGCAGCCCCGCCCCCGGGCCCGACCGGGCCGCCGGGAGCCGGGACCCCCGCGCCGCGCCGGGACCCCCGCGAGCCCCGCGCCCGCCGCCCCCCGGCCCCGCAGCCCCCGGGCCGAGGCCCCACGCGGCCCCGCTCCGCCGCCGGCCCCGCGCTCCCCGGCCCCGCATCCCTCAGCCCCGCGTCCCCCGGTCCCGACCCCGCCGGCGGCCCTTGCCCCGCTCCCGTCCCCGCTCACCGGCGCGGGCGCAGCGGGGCCGGCCGGACCGAGCGGCGCGAGAGCGGGACCGAACGGAGCCGAGCGGCGCCTCCCCCGCGGGGCGGCGCCCATCGCCCCAGTAACCCGACGCCGAGCGGGGCCCGACCACCCCCGGCACGGGGGGAGCCGCTCCCCGCCGTCCGCCCGGCCCCGGCCCCTCCGCTCCCCGCCGCCGCCCGGCCCTGGGGCCGCGGCCGGTTGCCCGCCGCCGGGCGGTGCCGGGGGCACGGGGGGGCTGTGGGCTCCGGGCTGCGGGCGGGGCGGCGGGCGGGGGGGGCACCGGCACCCCCCGGGCCCGCGGTGGTGGCGCCCGGGAAGATGGCGGCGGGACGCGGCGGGGCCGGTGGGTGCCCGGCGGGGCCGGGGCCGGGCGGCTCGGCACGGCTCGGCTGGGGGGGGAGCTCCCGGGCGGGGCCGCAGCCCCGTGGGGGTGCACGCAGCGGCCTCCAGCCCGGGCTCGCGGCGTGGCCCCGGGGGTGGCGGTGTGCGGGCACGGCTGGGAACGGGTGCGGGGAACGGGCAGCTCCCGGCTCCGGGAGGGCACGGCGTGGCCCGGGTGTGTGGGGTACGCGGCGTGGGGGGGGTACGCGGCGCGGGTGGGTGTGTGTGTGGGGCACGGGTGTGTGTGGTACGTGGCACAGGTGTGCAAGTGCACAGCGTGGCGTGTAATTACATAGCATGGGTGTGTGGGGAAGTGCACGCCATGGTGCGTGTGGTAGATGGCACAGGTGTGTCAGTACGCAGCACCGTGTGTGATACACGGCATCGTGTGTGAGCACGTGGCACGGTAAGTACACGGCGTGGTGCGTAAGTACCTGGCACACGTGCGTGTTTGCACGTGGAGCTCCATGGTCCGACCTCTGCACTGCCAGCACCGTCTGTGCGTGTGCTACGTGCACACGTGGGCTCTGTGTGCCGGGGTATCCAGCCCTGGTGTTTTCCCCTGCTCCTGCTCTGGCCTAACCCCGCTTTGCCATCCCCTACGGTGGGGCAGAGCCCCCAGGGAGCCCCCGGCCTGGGTGTGCGGCAGGGGGGCAGCCCCAGGGGGGCTGCAGGGCCGCCAGCAGCAGCAGCTCGCCGTACCCTTGGGTAGCCTTCAGTGGCTCCTCGCAGCCGTGCTTTTGGCTCCGCAGGACTCCGGCTCGGCTCTCCGAAGGGAAGGCCAGCATGTCAGCCATTGAGGGTGGCGGAGAGCCCAGGAGTTCTATAAAACACGCAGTATTGGGAACGTACATCTGTGCTGCTCTGCCACTTACAAGTGTTTTTCCGTATGCCAGCTTTCATGTGCCATCTTCTGCGCATGCGCTTCCCTGAAACGGGCTTCCTTTTCCAGATGAACGTTCTCTGTAGCAGATGCCTGGAGGAAGAGGTGACCTTCTGAGCATCAAGATGAGCGAGTGGGAAAGGATTTTTCTGCAAAACCTCACTGTTCCTCCCCACTCCCAGCGGAGGCGGAATATCCCGAAGGAGTCAACGGCTTTTCAGTGTGTCCTGAAGTACGTCGAGGGGACTGTCATCACGCAGGTAAAGGAGTGCTCTGCTGGTGCCCTTGGGCTGGCTGAAAAAACAAAAGAACACACACACCCCAAAGCCTTCGCAGAAAAATGCCATGTTGGTTCAAAATCCTCTTGTGTACCCATTAGAAAAATGGGACGCTGCTTGGTCTGCTCCAGCGACCCGGCGCTGCTGCAGGCTTGTGAGGTTGGAACTTCTCCGGGTGAGGTTTGCAGTAGTGGGGTTTGGGCAGGAGGTGCTGCTGTGCCCCTGGACAGGCAGAGGCAGCCCGGTCTTGCCTGGTTCATTCTTGATGGCCTGATCCTGTGCTAGCTGAAAAGGCAAAGCCATGCACAAATTCAGGTTCTGCGGCTGTTTTTTTATAAAGATTTTAAAGGTAGGAACTGAGCTCAGAACTTAAAAACATTCTCATTTTCAGTACTGCTGCTCACAATATTGAAAATCAGAAATGACAAGCACAAAATGTGTCACTTCATCTTGGCCACGAAAGTCACTTAGTGCTTTACCATCAGTGTTTGCCTGCTAAGCCTTTGGTTTCTGCTCATTGCGGTGCCAACAGGAGGATTGCACTTGCTGTGTTTTCAGGCCAGAGCTCAAAGAGATTGAGATTACAACAAAATTACTCTTTCTGGCAGGGGAACTAACTGTGAATCTCCCAGTAACATCACTTGGGGCTGTTTCTAAATTCCATGCATTTTTGTCTGAGTTAATTTTACATGTTGGTTTTTAATGCAGGTAAACATTTTTACATGAAAATCTCTGGGTCACATTTCAGAAATATTTTCTCACTTTGAGGTGTTTAACACTCAGTGTCCAGCTTTTGCTTGGCTTTTTGTAACCTCTGGCTGTAAAAAAGATTGTCCAGCTGGCTGTAGAGCAGCAGTTTCTGCATGCAGGCAGAACGATGGCAGTTTGTTGATGGCACACTTGGCCACACACCTGCTTCTTCAGCATCAGTTAGGAAGCAGGAGTTCGCTGTGCTTTTGTGCAGGGTGTTTTGCCTGTGTCTGGGGGCAGGGAGGGTACCGTGCCTGCAGAGACCCGCAGCCCACGCGCCTGTTTTCCTCTGTGTTGCAGCGAGCAGCGGGCGGCTCGGCGGGCGTGGAGTTCCAGCTGCGCCTGTCCCTGTTCGATGTCGCCTATCACCACTTCTTCGGCCGGACCTGGCGGAGCAGCGCCAGGACCCCCCACAGCGCCCCGCAGCAGCGCCCCAGGGTGGTGTTCAATGAGGTATGGGGTGAGCACACGTTCCTGGGCGGGCTGGGCTGCAACATGCGGCCAGGAGAGAGGTGTTCGGCAGGGATTTAACCTGAGCAGTCTGTCTTTGCACTGGGGTGGAGCAGGAGGGCGTGCTGTTTTAAAGTAGCATGAGCATTTTTAAAATAGCAATTCCCAAGTGTTTATGGGCTCTGGTTCATTGTCTGTCTTATGCCGTGCCTATTTTCCCTGCTGAGCTTTTTCTGCAGCAGTTTATTTTACCACTGTTCTTCTCTACGTATGCCTTTACTATAGGAAACAGCAACAACCCCTTTTTCCTTCTGGTGCTTCATAATCTTTTGGCTTCGTACATCTCAGATGTTGTCCATTAAGGTGCAGTTATTAATCTTTTATGTACAATTTATTCTTTTGGGGAAGTTCAGGCATCCTGTGAGCTCAGGCTGGGCAGTGCTGTGGTAGCAGCCGGTGGTTCGTGCTGCTGCCTGCTGTGCTGCTGTGCCAGCAGCAGAGTGCAGTGTTTCTTCAGACGTGGAAAGGGGCTGAGCAGCAGTGCCAGCAGCAGCTCTTTCTCATTACCTGGTATTAAACTCGCACAAAGCCATGCTTTTATCTGTCAGGATTATCAGCAAAACACGGCGTCCCCTGTCCTGCCCGCTACCCTGAGACAAAACCTTGCACGGGTCCTTGGGTGTGCAGCTGGCGGCATTGCTCCTGTTGCTGCTCTGCACAGCCGGGGGGAGGCTGCAGATCCCTGCAGCACGGACATCGATTGCAGCTGAGATTTCATCTCCTTGGTCAGGACGCTGTCTAATTATAACCTTTATTTCCACTTCAGTCAATGCATTGCGCCAAGGATGAAGTTTAGCATAGATTAGAGCTGTGCTCCTTGATTTATTTAAATCGGTAATGGCATCTGAGGGACACTGGCATATGCATTTCTTCCTGGGGTGTTTTAATCATCACTCAACCCGTGCTTTTTGAATAGAGATGGAGGAAGCTATGGCACGGAGTGCTGCAAGGAGAGAGAACCACTGCACTGTTGCACGTGCTGCCAGTGCTGCAGAGCCCGCACTTTGAGCACCATCCCCGTGACCGCGGCGTCACCAGAGGAGCGAGCTCAGCAGCGGGTCTCTGGGCAGGGCAAGTGTGGCCCCACGAGGGTGGCAAACGTGAGGTTACCTCTGCTGGGAGGAGGATTCGTGCTGCCTTGGTGTAGGGCTCAGCAGAGAAGAAAGCGTTATTGAACCTGTTAGCTTTTAAGGAGACAACTGTAAACTTATTTTAACAATGGACTCACTTTAACGACTTTTTCCTTTGCAAGTCATAGCATCAGTCTCCTGCAGCCTGACCACTTGTCAGCAGCTGGTGGTCATTATTTCAGCATTTTGCAATAAAAGATAATAGAATAACGATTTATTTCTCTGGGATGATGCGATAATGTCTCTCTCTGTTATCCCTTCCTGACAGTCTGTGATTACAGCAAATGTTTTCTCCGGGACACCGTGATAATGAGTTTTTAATAGAAAGATTAACCCCACTGTAAATCCTGTCCCTGGGAGGTGACCTGTGTCCCGTCCCCTTCACCCCTGCCTTGTGCTGTGCTGCTGGGGCCTGGGGGCCCCCGCCAGCTGGTGAGCCCAAGGGACAGGCTGCTCCTGCAGCCCACGGCACACCCAGCCCGATGCCTTAGCTGGACCTGGCACCATGCACATCCTGTGAAACGGGCATCGTCGTCGTCTCCTCCCTGTTCTTTTTGCAGTGCTCGCTGTCTGTGTGACATGCCCTTGCCAGCAGCTGCTGCCACCAGCTCTGAGATGCCTTCTCTCCCTTCTCTCCCTTCCTTCCTGTCTCTCCTCCAGGCCGTTTACTTCCACACCTCGCTGAACCACCCCAGCATCATGGCTGTGGTGGAGGTGGTGGCGACAGCCCAGACGCCGGAGGGGCCCTCCCGGGATCTGTCGTGTGGCTTTGGGCTCATCCCCCTGTTCGACAGCAGGTGGGATCCCACGGACCTGGCCGCCAAGGACAGAGTGTAGGTACTGCTGGCCCCAGGGCTTCCCTGCACCGGGGCCTCTCTGAGAGTGGGGCACAATTGCTTCTGGGGGGAGAAGAGGTGGTCCTGGGGCTGCAGAGACAAACCTAGCTTTTAGAAAAAAGGTTTTTCTTATTAGAAAGGCAACGGTGGGGTTATTAAGTGATGCATATTTTTCCCCTACTGTTTGTATCATGTTAGAGAGTAGGAACTTGGCTTCTTTTTTTGAGCAGAAGAGTTGCAGGAAATGTGCTTCAGGATGGGTTTACTGAATGCTTCACGTTTGGTTCATGCTCTTTGGTTTCAGACTCAAGCTGTACCATGGGACACCGCGTGCCTTACTGCATCCACTTTTCCAGGACCCTGTAGAAAGTAAGCAGCAGCAAGATACTAGTATCACTCCTTTCTTTGCAGTTTTTGTTATCCAAATAGGTATCGTGTTTGTTTGCTGGAGGCAAAAGATGCATGGTCTGTGCCCTCGCAGTGCTAAGCAGAAGCGTGCCTTCTCCTTTCAAGCACTGGAGTTGCATGGTGGGTTTCAGTACCACGATAAAAAAAAAAATTGAGAACATGAGTCTGAGATCTGATGCAAAAAATAACTGTTTGAATACATGGTTATTACTTTGGCTCATTTTGAGAAGTGATGTCCCCATTGCATGGTGAAAGCAGACGAAATTTTGTACTGTTTTGGCACATTTCAGGGGAAATGGGTATAGAGTTAGAAATGCTTTCCTAAGCAATGCAGTAGAAAGAAAATGTAAGGGTTATGGGTTTCTGTTCCAAAAAGACGTGTTGGATTCGGAAGCTGATAGCTGCATTGTCCCCAGGTGAGGCTCCTCAATGAAAGTCACCTTGTGCGAGATGCTTCTCTGTCTGGCAAAGCAGGGAAGTGTCCTTGCGCTGGAAATACACACATGCCTGCTGGTGCTGAGATGCACTGACAAGTGACGGGGACAAATTCTGTGCTTACCCTGTACTGATGGTTATTAAGGATGTTTGAAAAATGGTGAACATTACGCCCGCCCCTGACAGCCCATCGAAAAGCTTTCTGCTGTCGATACATTGCTTTTTGTCTGGAGAAGGCATCTTGGGTCTGGTGCTGTTGGAGAGGAATAATCTGCTTCTGAGTAATGTTCCTTCCCAAGCACTCAGGGTGTCAGCACAGTTGCTAGAAATAGTGTATGTTCCTTGTAGCCAGAAAGGAAGAGTACCTCTGTTTTTCCATTTGATATGAAAATGGTTTAACTTCTTAAATCTGAGAAAATATTCACGTTTCTTCTCTGGAAAGCAGAGATGTGTCTTAAGATTCTTCCGAAAACCCCGGGGCTGTGCCATGTCGATGCACGGTGCGGTGCCTTCTCACTGCGGTGCTGGTGGGCAGCATGTGCTTCCCAGCGACTCGGGAGCGAGTTGGTTGTGGTCAGAGGATGTGCTGTGCTGCCCGGGAACATGCACTGCCCATCGGAGCTCACATAGTTTTGGTTTTCCCCATCTTGTGCTTTTGCTGCCAGACTCCCATAAATTTCCTGGCACGGGGGAGTTTAGGGGAACAGGGAATCCGTGTTCAGGAATGTGGTGTATTGTCAGCAGGAGAAACTTGTCAAATTCAGGTTTTGCTTTGCTCATGACATGTGCCTTTATTGATAATGGTTTCTTCAACTGACAGCAGCACTGTAAAGTTCTCTTCCCATTGCTTTTTTCATTTCATAATGTTTTCTCTTTAGAGAACAAATACATGACAATAATGGAGAACAGCCACCTGCAGTACACCCTGAAGCCCCACCCACCCCTGGAGACGATATTTCACCTCCTGCCTGAAAACCTTCTGGTGTCTGGGCTGCAGAAAATCCCTGGCTTGCTCCCTGCGCACGGAGACACAAGTAAGGGCCCCTTGAGTCCCACTGCTGTGGGTATCAAACTGCAGGGTGATGCAGGGCTGCTTGGGGCTGCTCCTGCAGTCCTGCTCGTGCACCTCTGCCTCCCCGGCCGTGAGAGTGAGCCCCTGCGAGCGGCTCTAGTGTGTGTCTGTTGGGAGCCAGGCTCGTGCTCCCTGTTGGCCTTCTCTCACCCTGCTCTACTTGCAGGCAGCACTGATTCACTTTTATTGTACTAGCAAAACCCGCTGGCAGCCGGAGCAGGCAGGCATCCGTACCTCGCTGCTGCTGCATCCTGAGTCGTGCATCAGTGATGTGCAAAAGATATTGGTAGAAAAAAGTGACAAAAGAAAGGTTTGCAGTGAGCTTGGTTTGTGACTTCTCTGCGATGTCAAAGCCACATTGGATATTTTCTGCTTGAGCTCCGGTGGTGCTTTCTGCCTCCATATCCCTTCAGCGTGGTGCTGTGCATGTGCTGGCAGCGCAGGCTGCCCGCTGTGGGTACCCAGCCTGGAGCCAGTTGTGCTCCGACTCCCCGGGGTCACCAACCAAGCCAGGTGGGCTGCAGGTGCCTGTGGGAGGCTTTCCCCCTGCTGCAGGCTCAGTCTGTGCGTTGGTGGAGGGTGGGCTGCAGGTCCTACTGCTCTTTGGCTTTACAGTCTCTCTTCTGTGCTCAGGGTGTTAAAAACAGCCCCCAGAACACCAGCGTGACCTGTGGGGCTCATTCTCTCTGCTTTCCACTTGGACAGAAATGTCACGGACTTCTCTGGAACTCCCCTGTGGTGGAGAAGCAATCGTGGCATTTGTATCCAGTCCTGAAATATGTCTGCGTGGCTTCATTCTGCTCTCTTTTCTGTTAATTGCTTTGCTCCTGGGAAAATGCAAGGGATAAATAATGGTTGGTTTAATTAGAGTCATTCAGAGGAGTCTTAGGAGAAGCCCGTGCAGCTTGTTTAAGATTGTCCTTGTTCGTGGTGGTGCTCTGGGTAGTTAGAGAGCTGGCAGGTCCAGAGGGATGAGCTTCTCCCACACGCAGCCCTCATAAATCTTGCCTTATGGATGCCAGCCTTGCAGTTCGCGTTGATCTGACTGAAATGACGTGATCTGGAAACTCAAAGAACAGAAAGACAGTACCATCAATTTGGCAGAGGAATTATTCTTCAATTTACTGCATGGAAAACCCTGCTGTTAACCAGTTCCTGGGTTGTATCAATTAATGTTAAAGCCGCACATAGTACAGCAAGGTCTCCAAAGCAGGTGGGTCCCTGGTGCTGCTGAGGGCGCTACACGAGAGTGGAGCAGGCAGAGGCTGCAGCTGGGGATGGCTGGAGGAGCCCTTGACTTCAGACAGAAAACTGGCAGCAGGATGAAACCCAGCAGCTCTGGCACCTGTTACACATCCATGTGTCCCGTGGCAGGGGTCTGTGTGTATGGAGCTGTGTGTAGGCACAGAGCAGCGGTCCCACCTGGTGGTTGACAGAAGAAAACCTCTGGCACTGAAATCCCACCCAGCTTTCCTGGCTTGTGCTTGCACATCAAAATGGTGCTTCACTGGCTAGGGACGCTACCTGTTCTGTTCATTTCTTTGTTGCTGTTAAAAAGCCAGGGCTGTGTGGGGTGCCGGGGGCACACTGCCGCCCTGCGCCCATCCTGGTGCTGTTTGCTGCTCAGGTTTGGTCTGACGGCTCCGAGCCAGCACTGCCCCTGGCTCTGCAGCGTTACCCACGGCCGGCCTCTTGTCTTTGCAGGTGACTGCTTTCTGAAACCGCAGCTCATGAAGTCGGTCACCTGCTACCTGGACAAGCTCTCCATCAGGCTGTACCCTTCTCTGGAGAAATTCGAGGAAGAGCTGCTGGAGTTACTGAACAGTGACCGCTTGCTTAAGGTAGTGCCAATATAATTACCCTGGGAGAAAGTACAGCAAATGAGCAATATGCCACTGCCGTGTTTTCAGGAAGAAAAGAGGAAGCATTCAGATAAATTGCACAGGAGTGTTTGTTTTGCTTAGAATGTCCATTTTTTCTGCTGTGAAAGCCTTTTTCTTGCTTTATCTTGTAGATTCTTTTGGATTAGTAGTACACAGGTGCTTTATGTAGGTTTTGTGTTGAATATCCAGACACTAATCAGCAGAATTTTGGTCAGCTCCGCTATGGAGAAGGCAAAGAAAAGATTTAATGCTCATTCTTGTGAGCTTCATTCTGCATCACAGTGCTGTGAGCAGGGAGGCCCCCTGCCAAGGCCTGCTTATTTGTCAGGCCTGCACCGGCTGCTGTAAAGACGGAACACGTTAATACCTAGCGCTCGCTCTGGGGCAGGGTGCATTTCTGTCGGTTTCTGACTGACCACACATGTCCCAGTTTCAGGTGCTGAGTGTCCCTGTGTCATTGTGCACCTGGCCCCGAGCCATGCAGAGCCCCTCTTGGGGCTGGTTTCCCACTGCGATATGGGAGGTCTCTGCTCTGGGGCCTGGTGTGGGCGCAGGGCCGCTGTCGGTCTGTCCCTGACCCCTCCTGTCCCCCTGGCAGGTGAGCGCCCGGCCCGCCGGCAGCACGCTGTCAGTGCAGGAGCGGCGGCTGCGTGTCGGCGTCCACAACGGCCTGCGCTTCGTCCAGGTGCCGCAGGTGGCCGTGCTGCTGCCAGCGGCGGAGGTGGCCCGCGGACGGCCTGACGGCCCCCCGGCCAGGTAAGGGTGCCTGTGGCCCCCTCCCCGTGCTGCCCGTGGGGCTGCAGCCCGGGCCTTCCTCCACCTCCTCCTCCTCTGCCCCTCCGCAGCGCGGCGGGCCAGGCCCTGCTTCTGAGGAGCCGCCTGCAGCTGAGCGAGATGGTTCCGCACCCCGCCTTCGGGGTCTGCTTCCAGCTGGAGTACGTCGTCTGCGCCGCGGCCGGAGCCAGCAGCAAGGTAGGGCAGGGGTGTCGGGGAGGGCCCTGGGGGCAGATGGCTGTGCTGTGGTGTCCCCGTTGGTTATTAATGGGTAAAGTCTGCCCCGGCTGACCGGAGCCTGCCTGGGCTCCCTCAGGTGCCATGGGGGCTGTGATGGGGGCAGCCTCAGCACCGTGCTGAGCCCCGTGGGGTCAGTGCAGGCACCGGGGGGCTCCTCCACCACGCGGCCCCGTCCCGCCAGCTGGGACGTGGGGTGCAGAAGACATCAGGGCAGCCTGAGCACGGCACTTAGGAATGATCGTGAGCAACACATTCAGTAAGGACTTGGGACAGACAGGAAGGGTGTTGGAGGTCCCACCATTGGGTAGCGTGAAGAGAATGGTTCAGATAAACTGTACGCTGTGGCATCTGTGATAGAGAGATTTTTTTTGAATTTCATAAAGAGAGACCCTTATAAATGCCACAAACAATGTAATTTAGGTTGGGAGAGAGATTTTTCTGAGCATATTAGAAAATTTTGCTGTCTTTAAAAGTGGTGGTTATTTTTCACTGTTTTCATCCCCCTGTTGTAGCAATCTTATGCCTTATCTTTTAAAAAGAAAGCACAGTGTTTTCCACAGAAATGGTTAACGCTGCAGAACAGCATTATGTTGTGCCCTTGGGACTTGATTGACCTCAAAAATCAGAGAACCAAGGCTCAAAACACTTGTTATTTCTGTGAGCTATCTCTGGGACATGGGTTGTAGAGTTGCAGGATTTTCTGATTCAGAACTCCTGTTTCTGCAGGGTTTCAGGATTTTATGCATTTTTCTTCCTTATTGTAACACACTGCTGCCCTTTAGTTATTTCTGAAAAATGAAGTGCTTTCCGTGAACCAGAACCGTCGCAGGATCTTAGTGCTGGGTGAATTGCTTCGTTGCTTCCCCTTGCTTTTCCCCACTGTCCCTCTTTGCTGTGGCCTGCTCTGCTCACCCATTAAGTGCTCTAGGGGGAAACCCAGTCATTTGGCTTTTACTAATTCTTGTTGGCTAGTATGTCAGATCTGCAGGTGAGGAACATCAAGGAGAAGAGAAAGCACTCCCAGTAAAGGAATGCTTCCAACAGCAGAATTATTCATCTTGGTAAAAACTACTAAAAATATGTGAGTGCTAGCTAGGCACTACTTTTCTATGTGTAATTATTCAGTGCATCCTTGGCCTTCTCAGTTGGAATTGTGAGTACCTGTGGCTCGTTGATCTCTCAGCATCTTTTAGGACGAGCCCAGCCCTGGCCAGCTGTATGGGGCTTGCTGAAGGACCAGGGCTCTGCCTTGGTGCAGCTCCTCCCAGCACCAAAATGCCTCCGGGCAGCCCTTCTGCTGCCCCCCTGCTGGCCCGCAGCGTTGGAGGCTCATCAGGCTGTCTCACAAGCGTGCCTCTTTCCATTAGTTCTAACGACTGCTGGGGATCTCTGCTGCCATCACACTTAAATATCCGCTTCTGCGTTTGAACAGTAGAAAACTTTGAGGTAGGGGGAAAATTGTTCCTGGCGGCACAGTGTCTTCCAGGATCAAACAATAGCTCCTTTTGTTGCTCGTGAAGGGTATCTAAAGAACTGCCTCGCTCTGTAGGAAGAGAGGCAAATGTCTCCTATCAAAATGTCAGAGTGCTTTCTGCAGCACTATGTGTAATGTGTTGCAAATGGGCTTATTAAATCATTTTAATTATATGTTGTTAAATTTTTCCACTGTGTATATGTATATGGAGAAATTTAGCCTGCAGCAGTCCTGGAGTGTTCTGGCAAACCAATTTGGAAAACTTCAGCTTTTTTAATTTAAAAGAGATTTTTCTTTAGAATTTAGCATTTATGCTGAAAAGAGATTAACCCCTCATGTTCATTTTCCTCTGAAGTGCCGAGGTTTTTTTGGGAGCTGATATCTGATGTATTCAGGATCTTAAAACCATGAGAAATCTCTGTACTAACTGCACTTGCAGAGATCGTGCCCGTTACTGTGAATTTACTGATTTATAAGTTGTTTTTTTTAGCTATATCATTCAGTGGAGGTGCTGACAGCCAGGCTGTGCCATGCGACTCCGCACAGATGGATGTTGCCCTTCGGTGGCTTAGTGAGCGGCAGCTCAGATGGGATGGGGACGGCCTGGTTCTGGGGACAGGAGGTTGCTGGGCCAGCGGGGAGCTCGTAGTGAGACATGTCCCTGTCCCTTGGTGAGCGGGGCTGCGGGTGCACTTCCCTGGTGCTCCTCCAGAGCGCTGTTCCAGCTGCGTGGCTGAATCGATAGCAATTGATTCGTTATGAGTCCCTAATTGTCCTGCTAAGGCGGCAGGGAGGGGGCCGTTGGTAATGCAGTAAATGTCTTCTCTCATTAGGGCTGTCCAGAACAAAACGGGAAAATGGATGTTTTGAAAAGTGGCACGTGTGTGCCAGGCCGAAGGGATTTAAAATTTGTATTGACTGGGGGAGGAGAAGCAGAGAGGAGCTGTGCCATCGGAAATCAGGTGTTGAATTCACCTCGCTTAAAAAGCTGAAACCTGAGGACCTGCGGAGATGGGGATCCAGGTGCTTGGCCGTGCAGTGTCCCTGCAGTGCCAGACCCGTGTGGGCCCGCGGTGCTCCCTGCCGGGGGGCACGCGTCCACCCTGCCATCGCCCCCGCTCCCTCTGCCCTTCCTGTGTGCACTTAATCCCAGAGCCGATTGCGGGGCCATAATTAGCAGCCGGCAGGGAGCTGTGGGAGTGATTTCAGGTGCTGGTGGAGAGCTGCAAGTTCGGTTTGGTGCCTGTCTGTCCATTTCCCTCGGTTTAAGGGGAGGCTGCTGAGGCGTTGGGGTAAGTGGAAGCCTTCGGCCTCTGCTTAGCATAGGTTTCCTGTCTTCAAGGAGCAGATGGTCAAAAATCTGTCATTTAGTGCAGCTATTTGGGTGAGAGGGCTGCAGGGTAATGGGTGTTGTGTCCTTGTGGAGACCTGATTACCTGCTGAACAGGGGCGAGTTCTTGTCCTGTGGAGCATTGTCCTGGTTGTTATGGCAGTGGCGATGATAAATTCCCAGTCAAGTCTGCTAGCTCTTATGTTTATCTTGCTGGGCTGAAAATGTTCATCTGGAGGCAGACAGTGGCCAAGGAAAAGACTTGCTGCAGAAAAGGAGGGGTGGCGTTGTCTTTATTTATCCCAGCCTACATGGGCTAAATATATACAGAGGACGAAAAAACTCTAGTATTTTTGAAAAGCATTTTATTGTGTTTTGCTGATCCATAATATGGAGGTATAGTCCTTTGTGTAATTTTGTAAAGGGATAAGGTACAATTACCTTGAGTGTGATTGCCTAGCCTTCTGCAAGTGTAGCATGCAGGGAAGGGAATCATTTCAGTGATATGCTTGTTAAGCTGGGAGAGAGCAGACAAAAACAAAAGGTACTCAAGGAGGAAGAATGGTGCAATAATTACAGCAAGAAAGCAGGATTCATACCTGCGTGCAGCTGTGGCCGAAATGTTGTGTTTAACCTTGAATGGATGAAGTCATTTAGAAAGGTCCTGTTCCTGCCTGCCTTCCCGGAGCTGACCGTGTCCCGTGTGCCCCGCAGGCCGAGGCTGGCAGCGCCCTGGGCCCAGCGGCCGACATGCACGCGGTGCGGTGGGCGCTCTGGAGCCCCTTCCTGGGCACCGACTCCTCCCCGGTGGTGCTGCCCCTGCGTGGTGGTGCTCGCCGCAGCCCCGGCCAGGCCTTGGTCTTCAGGGCCCCCGCTGACAGCGAGAGCTCCGAGGAGGTAAGGGATGCTGCTCCGAGGGGGTAAGGGACGCCGCTGCCTCTCCCTCTGCACCACAAATGCCCTTGAACACCCCGAAGGCTTTCCCAGACAGGCTTTCCATTACTAGAACCTTTCCAAGTGCCCGGGTGATGGGGAAGCTTTTTGCAAGTCTGAGTGAATAAAGAGTCATGCGAAAAGGAAGATAACAGCCCTCCACCCCTTGCCCGTGCACATGAATACTTGTATATACTGCACTTAGTGTCAAGCACTGCTTTGCTGTAAGCACACGATGGAGCCGGTGCAGAGCTGGTCAGCACACTTATTTATTGCGATGCTTCTCAGAGGCCTCCGTGACTTGAACCGCTTTATTCTGAGCGATGTACATGCAAATGAAAAGAGGAAGGCCTTGCTCCAGCATGTTTATAGTTTATCAGTAAAAGCAAGTTACTGCTCAGGTTGAGACCTCGCAGAGGAGAGTCACAGAGATGTGTTCAGAACTGTTAGTGTTGAACTGCACTGATTGCTCTCTGCCGCAGACAGACGGGTGCCTACATAGCTTGCTCTGTTGAAGACTGGGTTATTCATGTACACAGTTTGGGGGGAAAGGCAGAGCACCTGTGTCTGCACTGCAGCGTGCTTTTAAGTAACTGATGGCTGTGTGCGTGTGTTCTTCACTCAGAGGAATCTGATACCTGGGGTGGCTGCAGGCAGAGTTTACAAGCGTTGGTGTGCAAGGGCACGGGTGTCTGGGAGCTTACAAACCATGCTGGCTGTGCCTGCATCTTGCAGCGTGGTTCTTCTGGCAGCAGGGGGAGGGAACTGGGTCCGCTTTCAGAGGTATGAGTATGTATGTATCAAGCCTTCTCTAAAAGTATTTAATTTCAAATATTCAGGTGAAGCTAGTTGCATCTGGTACTGTCCAATTCCACGTTTCCACTGATTCAGAAGAAAATCTTGCAACTTCTACAGATATCTCAAGTAAAGCCAGGAAAGAGTCAGAGAAGCCTCCTACACCATCTCTGAGTGAGTGTTTTCCATGTTGGTGACATTTAAAATATAGAGTGTAGCACTAGTATCTGATCAAGAGAAAAAACAAACTTCATGTGACTTTCAGTGAACAAGTTTATGAATTACTGTAGTGAATGGAGTTTACATTGGTTTGGTTTCAGCTCTCACTTCTCCTTTTTACCTTCTGAAATTCACCTGTGATATTAGCACAGGGCCATGTGCAAGAATTGCACTAATTTGCGGTGTGCCAGCAGCCCACCCCCATTCTGGTTCACTCTGACAACATTTGGGCTTCAGTGCTAAAGCACCTAAAACTCCTGGAAGGGCCTCGCAGCCTCACCAGCAATGCGTTGCTCCCTGCCAACACTGTTACTTATCTCTTTGAAATCATAATCCTTCCAGATGGTTGAGGACAGAAGAGGTGTCAATTATAGGCTGAGTAATAAATAATCTCGTTGAGCTGCAGTTCCTAGAGCGTGACAGCAACACACGTTTAATCAGCACACACCTCTAACGCAAGGGGTTCTGTGCCAGTGTTGAGCTGGGAAAAACCAGGCTGCGTGTGTGTGTGTATGTATGCATATATATAGTACGGGAGTGCCAGATGGTAGGATTCTCAGCACCGATCTATGTCTTTTGGAATTAAAAAAACTTCCTTTGATTTGGGAATGGAGTTTGGTCAGTACCCAGTGCTCTTGGAGACCCGCTCCAGTTCACACTGCTTTGTTTCTCTCAGCTCTCCCCTTTCCTGATCAGTGGGAAGAAACCCATAGATCTGTTTTAATCTGTGCTTTCCACCCCACAAGGTAGGACTGGGAGCAAAATAGGCCTGTACAAGTTTTCTTATTTGTCCATTCTGGAGCAATTTGATGTTCCCCTGTGTGCTCTGCTGAGGAGGGTGCTCCTCTTCCACCGAAAGCCTCTCAGCTCCCTTGTTTTTAATCTTTTTCAATTTATCTATGGATGTGCAAACCAGATTGCTCTCAACTTAACTGCCTGTTTAAACATCAATATGTGAGTTTATTACCTTATTAATGGGGTGTTGTTACTGAAGTCTATAGGACCGTTTGTGCTTGAGGGACTGCCAGAAAAGTCATCTGTTAGTAAATGTTTTGCTGTACAGACAAGTGCCAGTTTTAACCGTGTAATTGCCTGCTCAAGCAGCCAGGCTGTGTCAAATGACTGCGGGGTTCCCTCTGAATATTTCATGAGCTCACAGGGCTCCTTTGGTGAGCCTAGCAAGGCTGCAGCTGCCAGACGGGATGGAGCACGCTGGCTGCAGGTCGGGCGATGCAGTTGGCGTGGGAGCTGCACGGTCGGTCCTGCGCTCGGCTCCGGAGCTGCGTCGCCTCCACGAGATGGCAGTGGCACCATGGGTTTGCCGTGGGAAATCCCTGACCCACATCCAGCTTCAGGCTTGCTGCCTCTGGGGCTGTCTTTGCTAGTTTAACGGGCTTTAAAGCAGAAATCTTTGAGGGTAGAATTAAGAGGTTTAGCTCTTGGTGTTGGAGTTTGCTGGGATACGCTGGATTAGGCTGCCATCGACATTGCTCTGAGGCTGTTCTTTTCCTGATGTTGCTTGAAAGATCTCTTGAATGCATTTCAGCTGGTATCAGTCAGTTCAGTGAATTGCAGCATGGTGAAAGGAGAAGTCTGGCTGAATGTGGTCTGACAGTGACCCTCTGTGCCCATGCTTGGGGGCTGGAGATGCTGGGCTGCCCGGACATGTGAGAGCAGCGTGCTCGGGGCATCCTGAACGCGTTCCCCCCTTCTCTGGGGGATGGCCCCAGCTCCCCTGCGGCAGTGGCTGCATCTTCAAGATTTCTTGATCCCGGCTTCCCCACCAAAAGCAAATGGCTTCGGAGGTTGGTTATGTGGTCAAGTGGCAGAAATGTTGAACGAAAGCTGGTGGCTGTGTGCTCTGACAAGGACCCTGGGCACGCAGCTGGCATGTGGCCCTTTGTCCTGCAGCGTGCCCGGAGGTGCATTTGTAAGGTTTGGCGTGGGAGTTGTGGCCCCACGGCCACTGCTCCTTTACTCCTGTGCACTGGCTGGGATGCAGTCAGTTGCCTCTGCTCTGCAGGTTAACTCAGCAGCAGCACTGTTTAAGTGCTTGGTAGCTCCTGGGACAGGTAGTTTGCTGTGATCAGAGCTGGTGCTTGCTTTACCTGTTTAGGACATTCGCAGCAATTGTAAGCTCACAGCTGCACTTAAAGAGACCTGCAAGGCCAGGTCCGTTCTTGTGACAGCCGCTGGGACGAGCGGTGCTGCCAGCAGCCCACAGCACCGGTCTTGGAGCCGTGCAGTGAGCCCAGCAGCTCCCCAGGAGGCCATGACACCCATTTTTGACAGAGCCTGGCAGCTTCTGTGGGTGTTTTTTTCCCCTGGGATGGGATGGAGCAGGAGGTTTGTCCTGTAGCATTTACAGGACGGTGCAAGCAGCTTAACAGTGTGTACGGCTAAGTCCACGGTCGAACAGATGGGCTGGAAAACCTTCTGCTGTACTGACAGCTCTAGTGCCCCTTGTACTTCTGCGCACGGTCGCTTAAACAACAGCCAAAGTCATTGTAATTGAGGGAAAACATTATTTTTGACATAAGGGAAACAGGGCAATTTCCGTTGGACAATAGTCAGAATGAAATAGCTGAAATATATGCGGTCGAGAAAGCAAAATAAAGTCCCAACGTTGCCAGAAAACATCTGTGTTCCTTGTCTGCTGTAAAGGATTTGCTGCTTACTGGAACAGCGAGTTCATCTGTGCCAGCAAGCGAGCAGACCAGCCAAATATAAACACAGTAAAACTCATACTGTTTCAGGGCATGAATGTACGAACAGATGAAAGTAGTGACAAGAAATAATGGAGGAGCTATGAAAACCTTAAGTATCCTAAAAACTTTCACGTCTCATTAAGCAATCCACTTAGCCAGTGCCACATGGCTTTAAGGGAAACTGCAGCACTGTCTAGAGATGGAGGAGCTGTGTTTTACAGCAGGAAAACTCTCCCTGGCAGATTTAGCCTAATTCCCAGCAAAATAACTGATGAATCTGGAGATGGGCTACATGTTCCCGCGCCAGGTAGCACTCTTATTGGAAAAATAAGTCAGGCAGGGGGTTGAGAGGCAGCAGGCCACCTTGCTGAGCTGGTTCCATTCCTGAAAAATAGACCGTGGTGAGGGCTGGGCTGGATGCGGGTGCAGCAGACTCGGGCTGGGCGACGGCTTCAGCAGAGCATCTCCTTGTGCCTCTCCACAGGTCTGCCCTCCCCGCTGCGCCTGGCGGCCTCCCCGCGGGGACCAGGGGTAAGTGCTGCCCTGGGGGTCTTGTGCTGCACGTGGGCCGTGCGGGGACCAGCAGGAATGTGGGGCAGGTCGTGGGGTGGGGAGCCCAGGGGCACGGCCCCAAGGGTGGCTCCTCCGATCCACGCAGACCACTGGTGCTGGAGCAGAGGAATTTTAAAATACGTACCCCTACTACTTTTTTTTCATAATTTGTTACTGGTAATGCTAACGAAGATTGTTACCTTGGTATGTTTGTTTTGTGGAGATTTTCTTCCCCTGAAGCCGTGCTGTGCAAGCCCTGCTGGGTGTGTGCCTTGCCTGCGCGGTTGTGTTGCCGAGCTGTGTGGGCACTGGCAGCAACCAGCGGCATTTCCACATCACGTAATGTGGTCCAATTGCTGAGAACATGCTCAAAGTCCTGTTAACTGCTCATTTTCAGGGCTGCCAGGGCCAAGTAACACCAAAAATGCGGCTAAAATCCACTTTCGCAGAGGGAACAAAACAAATTCTGCACATAATTTGCTGGGCAGAATTTTCTGAGCTGTTTTCACACCCCAAATACCTTTTTAAGGGCTGGTCTGGTTTTTGATAACCCAGATTTGCTGGGCACTATTGTCCACGGTACGTTCTGACAATGATTTCTTCACAGAGCTATCAGGATTTAAGATGAGCTATAAATACTGAAATCTCTGGTTTTTGTATCTTGATGCAGGGATCAGTGCACACAAATATTTTTGATGAAATGAAATGCTTCATAGGACCGCATTGAACTCTTTGATCTTTCTGCTGCATTTTCTTATTCCTCCCTTTGCAAGAGAAAGCACAGCACAGCAGCTAAAGCAAAAAGCAGAGGTGTGAACCCACAGGCAGCCAAGCTGTGCTGCTTCTAAGCAGAGCAGAGATGCTGCTGAGCCAAATCTCAAAGCAAACAGCATTTGAACTGCACGGACTGCTTGAAAATAAGTGCTTTCTGGCCCACCTAGCCCGTGGAGACTTCTTGCAGTGCTTGCAGCGTCGTGGTGTTTTTTCCCTGGGCAGTGCCAGCATGCTCACAGTATCCTTTTCCTTTCCAGTTGTCGCTCTCTGAGCTCTCGGCCTCGCCGTGCGGTAAGGGCGAGCCCCCTCTGCCGCGGAGCAGCAGCGCCCCGGTGCCCCGGCCCCGTGGGACACCACGGGACACCCGCATGCTCAGAGCCCCCGGCACCGCTCGTGCCAAGCCTGCCGTGCCCTGGCACGTGGCAGGGATCACGCACCTGGAGGCCGACCTGCACCCCGGCTCCCCGGACCTGGACCCCTCCGGCAGCGAGCAGCTGCGGGAGCTGCCCTTCGCGCCCGCCCAGGCGCCCATCGTGGCCGTGGGGCTGCCGGCAGGCAGGTGGGGCTCTGACGGTGCTGGGGGGGTGATGCCGTGGTGGGGCTGAGCAGCCTCTCCGGGCACCGCAGCACGCTGAGCGTGCCAAGGGAGGGCCTGGGTTGGGGTGGTCATTATTGCAGAACTCAACCCCGTTTCTCTGCCAGTTCCAGCACCGTGTGCTCTCGTGCTTCCCTGGCGCTCCTGCATGCCTCTGGCTTTCCAGAAATCCTGGACTGCAACAAGGAGCCTGTGGAGATTGCAGAGCCCCTGGACTCCACGAGCTTCAGTCCTCAGCTGGAGGAAGCTGATGCTCTGCAGAGCAATGAAATAATCCTGCAGTTCCTTGCTTTCAGTAGGTAAGATGCCAAGCCTTTGTGGTGTGGTCTGCAGGTGGATTTGAGGTGCCTTTCAGGAGAGAATCCCTCCCCAAAATTGTCCACGAGCTGCTTTCATTCTCGAGCAGGAGAAGCCCTTGTCAATGTGCTGCTTCTCCCAATGCCTGCCATGGAAGCAAAGCCCTGGAGAGCTTTAAAACAACATTATTGTTCTTTTAAGGCACTCTTAAAACACATTCCATTTTTTTGTTGTATACATTAGCCACAGTGTGACATGAAACCAGTTAATGCAGGATTTCTACTTAAATGCATATCACATTGAGAAGCTGAGTTTGGAAAGCCTTTCTGTGAGGGTGGTTTTATCCTGCCAAGGCGCTGCTCACAGCTCTTCTATAGATGGCAGCGCACTGTGCAAAGGTAAAATGCTACTTTTGCTTGGCTCTTCCATCACAGCATATGGTAGAAGACAGCTGGAATTATGAAGCTTTTGGAAAGCAAAGGCAAACCATATGCCCGCTGTCTTCAAAGAAGTCCAAATACTTTTGATAATACTGATCTTCTCTTGTTCTTCTGCTTCTTGGTGGGTGACAAATGCACGAGAAGCTTATGATCAGGAGGAAGCGCTGCGTTACAGGCCAACCAAACCCACTCTTCTCTTGCTCAAGGGCTCCTCAGGATGGAGTGGAAGGGACGTGGCCCAGGACCGTGTTCCTCACCTTCCAGTTCTACCATTTCCCACCGGTCACCACACCACGTCTGCAGCTGGTTGACATGGACAGCGAGAAGGCAGCCAGGTCAGCTGCACCGCCTCAGCTCCTTGTCCAGATCAACAAAGATGGGACTCCACGCACTGGTGAGATCTGGTCCTGACATCCTTTAGCATCCTCGTGTGGCCTTTCCTCTTCAGGACTGAACAGGAGGCGTGTGAGAGGGTGGAAGGAGGAGTGGGAGGAAGATTGCACTGTCTAGGCAAAAGGGTTGGTTGTGCAGTTAAAAGGCAGCGTATTTGGGCACAAGATATAGCGGGCGCAAGGCAACGAGTCTTTTCATGCACTTCGTGCACAGATTCAGAGCTGAGCTGGGCACATGTAGAAAGCCCTGCAAGCTGCCATCGCTTGCTGAGGGTGTACACAGAGACCCAGGTGCTCTGGGAAGCGTGCTGCCCCAAAAGGGGAGCAACCGGAGGTGCTGGAAGGCAGAGCAGCCTGCCGGCCCTGAGCAAGCTGGCCAGCCAGGCTGTGAGTTTGCTTCTTGTGTGGCCTGCCTTGTGCCTTCCTCAGAAGCATGTGATGCTCATGTCAGGAGATGACGTGCCTGGTTTGAAGGCCTGCGCATGTTTATAAAGCACTGAATTCTCATTGTTCACCAGACCTTGCCCAGGGGCTTATACATCAGTCCTGAAGTCTTACTGACGTTTCACGTGGTCCTTCGCAGGGTTCATCAGTAAACTTTTGTGTGTGTATGGGCTATACTATTATGTTACTGTGCGAGGAATAGCCACCTGGGAGGTTTAAACAACATTTACTGGTTCAAGTGGCATTTCTGTCAATCAGATTGAGGCTTGCCTCCAGGCCAAGGGAATGGACTGCTATCTGCTTTAGTAGCAAACCTCTATTAGTTTATGTGGCACATAATTAAAAATGTTCAAAATGTCAAACCATGAAGTAAAACATCAATAAGTATTGGTGACATGATTCAGACATCTAGACTGCTGACTCCAGCTGTAGTTAAGTACATTTGAAAAGATATGCAACACATTAAAACGAAGTGCCTAGCATAATCTAATCTGATTCTCTGAGCAGAATGCTTTCTTTTCTTTCTTTTTGTGTCTCATTAAATTCTGGTCCCAAGGGACACTGAGCAGTTTCAGTTGATGAAGCTCCTTCTCCATCTGGAGTTATTAATGGTAATGAGAGAGGTCTGTACAGACTGAGCGTTTCTGTGCAGGGGGTCATTCCGAGGGTGAACCTGGTTACTAATTTGACTGATGGGTTTATTAAGTTGAAAGCACACTGCACAGGAGAGGAGGGGTCTGGGTGCTGAGGATGGGTGATATGGGTCCAGTTTCTGTTGCTTGATGCACAGGGCTCCTGGATTTCCTTGCTCCCCGTGACAGTGAGCTTGTGAGCAGGCGGGGCTCACCGGTCCTGGCTCTTGCAGGCACAGCCTCTTGGATTTGGTTTTCATCACCATGATCCGTTTCCTGCAGGAGCTCCGGGACTGCAGCTGAAGTACATGGTGGATCCCGCCTTCCTGAAACCTGGGGAACAGCGCTGGTTTGTGCGCTACCTGGCTGACCACAGCCTTCAGATTGACATCTGGGATGGAGACTCTTTGCTTCTTGTTGGGTCTGCAGCAGTTAAGTTGAAGGTATAGAGCCTTTTTTTGTTAAGCCTTAACGGCTGCTAACAATGAAGGAGAACTTCTGCTTAGAATGCAGGATTTTTAAGGAAGAGTCCTGACTTTTTTCTGTCCTGTGTAGAGATGCTGTTAGATTACCCTTGAGTCTTTAGTAATCAAGTTTTTATCAGCCACTCTGTTTAACTGAGACTGATGTCAATCTGACAAGCCTGTAATCACAGGATTTGTCATCTTATCCTTGAAAGCGATGGCAAAGCATTAACTTTCTTCCCTGGAACTTCTGCAGTATGCTAGGGCTTACTGGATAAAAAAATTAAAGCAGACCTAGGAAATGCAGAAACATCTTTATCCAGATCTTTTAATCTCTCAGATCTGAGTTGCCCTAGTAACTAGTTACCCTAATGCCTAGCTGTTATCCTTTGGGGAGCAGCTGCAATGGAACAGTTCCACCTGTGGCAGCCTGTGAAGGAAATGCATCCACTGCTGCTGTGAGTGGGAGAGGGGTCCTTGTGCCAGGGCTTCCCGCAGACCTGGGAGCGCGGCAGCATCTGTCCATGCTCTGGCTGGGGGCCACAGGGGGGTGGGTGCTGCCCTGTCCTTGCTTTCTTCTCCAGCCCCTGCTGCGCCAGGGCCGGCTGGCCGTCAGGACCCTCCATGAGCTGGAGGTGGCAACCACGGAGTACGAGCAGGATGCGGTGGCAGCGAGCAGGGACGCGCTGTGGCACGGAGCGGTGCGGCCCGTGGACGTCCGCGTGGCAGTGAGGGGTCGCCTCCACCTCTGCCTGGCCAACGTGGGTAAGAGCACTGCCTGGCGTCCCTCCGAGCCCCTTCCTGGCTGTGCTGACAGGACACGATGCCTAGCTGGAGCACGTGGCTCTGTAGCTGTGTTTTGAAGTCCGGCAGTCGGTAGCAGAACTGAGCTAGAAGCCACTGTGGCGGCCTTTGCTTTGGTCTCTGGTGATGCTGGTGATAGCGTGCAGGAGTCTCTGCACAGTAGCAGACAGCTCGTGGATGGACCAGCTGCAAACCTGCAGGTGGAGGGTTTAGGGTAGAGGCCACCTCTTGGTGGTCTTTAAACTGCTTCTGACCCCATGATCTTAGAACCTCGACGTGGTGCAGCTCTGGCAGCGCAAAGCAGCGGGCACTTGGCTCAAAGTCTCGCTGTGGGCCTCCCTTTGGTTGGTCTCCCAGATTTTGCCCGTGACTGGGGAAGGCAAAATCGGGATGTGCCCTCGTAGAGCTCTGACTCGGTGCTGGAGTGAGCTCCCGGGCAGCGGAGCCACAGCCCCATCCCTGCGTGTGGGCTCGGGGGATGCTGTGGAGGTGCTGTGATGCTCCTTGCTGTCTTACCCAGGGTAAGGCAGCTTTCAGGCCGATGGGATGGAAATGGTGACGCACAGACGGGTGCTAACAAATAGCACGGAGGAACAGGCGGCATGCTCAAAACTGTCCCTGTCAGAAAACTGAGCTTGTAGGGACATTATTCTTCCCAGAATGTACTGGGTACTTTTTTTATATTTAATTCACCATCCTATAAATGTGCAGTGACTCCAGGTTTTAAACTCTTATCTTCAGAAGAAAGATTAGCTCCATTATAAGATATCTTAAATTGTCATTTTCATACTTTGCCTGCAAAAGGACGATAAGCTCCTGGGAAGGAGAATCTGAGATCCACAACCCGAAGAGAGGTTTAACTCAAACCTGGCAAAAGAAGGGAGAACGAAAACACACTGTTCCAGGACAAAAGCTATCCTTTGATTTCTCTGCTCCCCTCCCCTTTTTTTGCCAAATTTATTTTCAAATTCAGAACAATGTCAGTAGGTTTCTGAGAGTTATTTATAAAATTTGGTCTAAGGCATTAAGTGGCAGAGCTGTTTTGTGAATGCGGTGGTGTTGATTGAGCTGTTTGGAGAAGCAGCATTCGGCCAAGGAACAGTATTTCTCATTGAAGCCTTCAGCTGAGGTGCCTGTCTTGCACTGAACATATTTCAGGTGGCAATGTCACTTTGAAATCAGAATCTGTTGCAGAACAGGAATGCAGAATAATTGCAATTGGTGCTCCGAGTCCTGTCACACAGGTCAGAGCTGTGCCTTCTGGCCACCTGCTGTGGCTGCAGAAGCTCAGGTACTTCTGCTGAAACTTCACAAAATACAGATTGAAATTGGAGCTGGTTACAGAGGTCAGCGGTAAATCAGTCACGATGTCCCCATTGCTTTTTAGTAGGAAACAGCTCTGTCACTTACAGAAAAGATATATGGAGTGCAATAGCAGTAGGATTCCAGAGGGATCATCATAAAATGCAGAGAGCATTGTAAGCAACAAGATATTTGCTTCTGCCTTCTTTGTAAATTGTCTACAGAGATCTGCAGTGGGGATAAAATTTTCTAGTAGATTTTATGACAATTTAAGAAATTTATGACAATATAAGGAAAAAGAAGTGGGAAAGTTATTTTCTGATGAATCCTTGTGGGTGAGTCTGTGCTGACTGTCTTCTTTCCATGTTGGCCTGAGCTTGCTGTGCGCTTTTTTTGGAGTAGTGATGACCTGAGGGGGGAGCGGGGGGGGGGGGGGGGATGCTCGTGGGGACAGGGCAGGCTCCAACACTGCCTTGTGCAAGGAGGAGCCGTCACCAGTCCTGCCTGCTCGGCGTTTGCTTTGCTCGGCCACCGCCTCCTGCTTGGTGGCAGTCCGCTGCTGCGCGCTGCTGGTGTCGGTCCTGGGCTGGAACAGCCGAGGGGGAGGCTGGAGCAAGCGATCCCAGCTTGGCTTCGTGTCTCGGCTGGCAGCTGTACAGCAGGGGCTGCTGCTGGGGCTCCAGGGGGAGCACGGCAGGAAAGCCCTGCTGCAGGTGCGCGGGCATGGAGCCGGTCCGTGCGACGGGGGGCTCACCCTGGTGTCTGTCTGTGGCAGGCCACTGCTGTGAGGAGACCCCGAGGATCCCAAGGCGCCCATCGCCATCGCGTGCCCGCCTGGTGCCCTCGCTGGACAGCGTCAGCAGCCTGCAGGGCGGCAGCTTGCTCTCCCTGCATGCCGGCAGCGGTGAGTCCTGCTGGGGTGGCTCAGCCTGTGCTGCCCCCGTGTCCCCAGCTGGCTGGGGTGGTGGGTGCAGCATGGGGACACTTCACACACACCCCCGTGCCACACCGGTAACCCAAGCTCTCTCCCTTCAGGTCCAAGGGTGTCGCGGGCACGCAGGCTGGCTGAGGTGGATGGTGAGCTGGCAGCCACGCTTTGTAGCCACCGGCCAGAGGTGAGCCCGGCCTCCCCGCGTGCCCCCCGCGAGGCTGCAGACGTCCGGCGGCGCAAGCTGCGGCGCATGGCGCTGGTGCGGCAGCAGGAGGATGCCGGCGGGAGCACGCCCCAGCGCACGGTGAGGGCAGGGGCCGGGGTGCCCTGGCAGGGCTGTGGTGGCTCCGGGCTCACTGTCCCCTTCCTCCCTGCAGGGCCGGCACGAGCAGTGCCTGCAGCGCTTGCGGGACCTGCAGGTGATCAATGCCTACCGGGAGCGTACCAAGAGCGAGAGCATCACCCAGATGCTCAGCCAGGCCATCACCGCCACCCACACTGTCTATGCCGTGCTGGGGACGGCTGAGTTTTTCGAGTTTGCTCTGAAGAACCCCTACAGCGTCCAGCACACGGTGACGATCGAGTTTGACCACCCCGAGCTCAGGTAGGGGACAAAAGCCATCCCCCTGTGTGTGCTCACAGTGCCTGAGCTGGGGTCTGTCCCCGCTGGCTGGGGGCCTGTTCTCACAGTCCCCTCCCCAGTTTGGTGCTGGATTCCCCTCCTGCCGTACATCCGGAGCAGAGGGATGAGGGGGTGGCACCCACTCCCATCCAGCTCTCACTGACAGCTCTGCCTCTCGCTCCTCCAGTGTCATACTGGACCCAAGGGAGTGGCGGCACTTCAAGGAGCTGACGAAGGCGGCTACACCGCTGGAAGAGGACATGTTCCACCTTCGTGATGACCTTAGGCCCCAGGTCTACCTGCGTCCCAAGGAGACCGTCCACATCCCGTTCAGATACCAGACGTTCTCGGCAGAGCCGGCTGTCGCAGCGGTGCCGGTATGCTGGGAGCTGTGCTGTGCTCAGGACCACTGCGTGCCCAGAGAGCAGAGTGAAGGGAGGCTCCCTCCTCCTCCCTGCAGGGCTAACCATCGTGCCAGCTGGCTGTAGTGCCCTGCCTCTCTTACCCCCATTTTGTGCTGTTTCTGGTAGGAAGCGAAGAATTGTATCCTTAATTGTTTCCCTCTGCTTTATTTTCTTATGTAGTGTAGGCCTGTTCTGGCTGCGTGGTAGAATTGCCAAGGAAATATTGATTACGTGTAGTGGGGCTTCATCCTGAGACAAACTGCCCTGTGTCCCGCAGGGGCCGGCGGGGCTGAGCGCCGGGGACGATGCAGCCACCACCTCCTGGCAGCCTGGGGCCATGCAGACGAAGCACATCCAGGTGGGAAGCAGGGGAACTTCGGGCTGTTGGCTGCCACAGCCTGGGAGCCGCGGAGGTGCGGTGCTGAGCCCTGGGAGGTATTTCCTTGCCTGCTGCTGAGCTGCTTCTCCCTTGGCAGGTCACCTTCCGCGTGAGCGGGGGGAAGCCCATCGCGCTGCTGCGGGTGAAGGTGGAACCCCGTCCCCACGTGGTGGACCAGACCTTCAGGTTCTACCACCCCGAGCTCACCTTCCTGAAGAAGGCCATCCGGTTGCCGCCCTGGCACACGCTGCCAGGTGACGCCTGTCCTACCGGGGGGACCGGGCTGCGCGGGGCTGGGGCTTGGAGCCTCTGTGGGAGGAGGGAATTAACCCAATTAGTGAGCCGGCGTTAATATGCAGGGCTCTGTTACCAGGAGGCCGCCTTGGAAGTGCGGGTGGCATCCAAGAGCAGATTTCTACCATCAGAGACAGTTTCTCTGCTTCCTTATGTCTTCAAGGCCTTTCATGATTTTTGTTGTGGCCTTGGGCTCCCCTGCTTGGTTTTTATCCATCTGCTTCTGTTGATTTATGCTTTGTTGAACCAGTGTGACCCGGTAGTTCTCTGGTAGCGTAACATAAGGGATTCTAGCTTACAGCTGCATGATAGTGTAGAGTAAAACATAAACAGAGAAAATGCTAAATATTGTTTCATCTGTCTTTCTCCTTCACAGGCGCTCCGGCAGGGATGCCGGGTGGGGAGCCGGAGATGTATGTTCGCTGCAGTGACCCTAACATAATTTGTGAAACCAAAAATATGGTACCGGTTACACTTAGACATCAGTTTGTCTTTTGTATCCTTCTGCTGTGGTTTGTTGTTTTAATCAGCAGATAAATGCCTTGCACCCATGGCAGCATTTCGATTTATCAGTCTATAGTAATGAAATACTGGCAGTGATTAAGCTGGAATTGCCCTTTATTCCCAATTAAAATGAGCTGCATTGTTTTTGCAGCTGAAGCCTAATGTTGTACCTTATCACATCATGCAGCAGCCTGTACTAGCTTGTCCTTACGAGGAAATACTAAATTCAAAACACTGGTGAAAAGAAGCCTTTTGTCAAGGTGCTAGGTAGACATTTTCCCCTCTACTTGGGAGCATCCACACCTGCTGGCGGGCACGAGGTGCACTAGCAGTGTGTCTGCTGCGTGTGGGCAGCGAAGCTGCTGTCCGGCACTGGGCCACGTTTTCCTCTGATGCTTGGTGGAAAGGGGGATGTCATGGGAGATGTGTCTGTATACATGCACTGCCTGATGACTCCCTTCTGGTATGTTCCTGTAGAGCAAGTATTTCAAGACTAGTTCCAGCCCTTCTCCCTCCTGGGCTGGTGCAGACACTGAAAATCAATGCTGGTGATTTCCTTCCTTCATTACTCTTTGGCTCAAGCCCTAGAAGTTCTTCACCCAGAACTCACGCTGTGGTTCTCCCAAGAGCTGCTTTTGTTTTGCAGTTTCTAGCAAAGGTTTGAAGTTTGCAGGGCTTTCTTTTCTGCTGGTTGAGATAGAAATGAAAAAATAAATGTGTGCATATAAATGCAGATGGTAATGGAGGGTAGTTGCTAATTGCTAGTGCAGGAATACGTTTGTGTAGTAATTGGATTATGGCTTGTTAGAAAACTTGGGGAAAATTTGCCAAAATTTGATTACAGGTGCAGACCTGGAATGCAATAGTCATTTGTATCCTCTTTTGTAATTAAAAATACTGGAAGAGCTCAACCAAGCTGTATAATAATGTAATAACATAGGTTTTAACTAGGTCCTGAAAGCATCTGCTTTTGTAAGTGGGTTGGTAGTGGTTTTTTTTCCCTTAATGGAAAGGAAACCCTGGAGTCCTCATTAGCTGGTTTGATCTCTAGGTTAGCTATTCTAACGATGCTCTGATTTCTGTATGCAGGGTCCCGGGGAACCACAGGACGTCTTCTTAAAAGTAGCTGGAGGACCAAGCCCACAGATCAAAAAATTCTTTGTTGCTATTTATACGTAAGTAGCAGAACCCAAAAAGGCAGAAGGAAACCCAGAGCACATGGCAGAGCAGGAGGGGTGTTTGTGCAGAGGTTTTCTTGCTCATTGTTCCCAGGCCCAACTTGCTTCCTTGACCAGCAGAGAGCTGGGCAGGAGGCATCCCGAAATACTTGTTTGCAGTTTATGGCTTTAATCTTTTTTCTAAATAAGCTGTCTTCCATGGCTAGACCATTTGATGTGTGCAAGCTAATTCATTATCTCTGCATTAAATGTTAGTGTCGCATTAGCTTTAGGAATGGGTAGGACAAATTCTTCTGAAGACGCTTGCCCAGAGTTGGGTGTTGGCTTGGGGTAACGACGCTTGTCCCAGCAGAACCCTTTTGTGTTCAGTCCCACTGCTGTTTCGTTGCCCCTACCTCTGAGCGCCGCTCCGGTGTCGCCGCTGCAGGGACGCCTGGCTGGCCGCGCCGCTGCGCATCTGGCAGTTCTACCTGCACTCCCTGCAGCGCCTGGACGTCAGCTGCACCGCCGGGCAGCTCGCCCGCCTCGCCCTGCCGCTGCGCGGCACGCGGGCCCTCCGGAAGGTGAAGGCGTTCTCCTCGCATCCCCATGAGCTGAAGGTAACCCGGCTGCTGCCCTGGGCACCGTGCCGTGGGGGCAAGGCTTCTTGTCTGGGCTGAGGGGCTGTGAAATCCCACACGGCTCTGACGAGCGGTGGACTTGGCTGACAATCCCGGTGAAATACCCTCTCGGAAATGAAACGCATCCCGTTTGGAAATATGAACAATTCCTCTGCCAGAGAGTGTTGGTGATAATTACCTTTTGATTAAAGCTGCCATGTGTAGGATCATTGGTACAAAGTCCCAGAGGGCAAATTATCTGCATTAATGAGACTATCTGAAGACTAATAATGTCTTTAGAATTCATTTAGTTATAATTGAAAATGTGAATAACAAAAGGAACAAAAACTCCATTACTGTCCCATAAACAAAAGAAACAATCTTGACTCCTGAAGTCTGGAGAAAGGAATGAGTCCTGTAGAGCTGGGAAGTTTATTCACCATAGGCATTTCTTGTCTGTTTTCTTTCATGATTTAGAAATCTGCTAGTAGCCTAAAAAGTGTCACTTTAATATGTCAAAGTCTTTTTGCTGTCTCAAGCAGGAAGCTCCAGCAACGAACATAGCCTGTCCTTCCCTCTGAGCAAGCCAGGCAGTTTGCTAATGCATATTGTACTGATAGCTCTCGCAGAAAAGTTTTTTAAGCAGCGGTAGGATTTTTACAAAGACTGATTATAAAAGGATGAGTATAACCCAAGGACCCTTGGCAGGCTCTCACATACCTCCCTTTGAAAGGGAGGAAGCATCAGAAACATCATGGTACATAACATGCAGGAAAAACAAAATCCACGAGGTCAGGGGACTGCCTGCGCCCTGTGTTATGCTGGCACTGCACGCTGGCCGTGCTGATGGCAGTGCATTTGATCCTGCAGCAACATCCAAAAGCAAGCAGTGAGGGTGAGGAAAGGTCCAGCCGCTGGAACAGTCACTGTTAACACCCATTTGAATGAGCGAAGCGCAGGTTGGTGTTGGCACAGAGGCTGTACCACAGCCAGTCCCAGTTTATTAGTGTAGGTGGGGTTAAATATTTGTGTCAGAGGTGCACTTTTTTTTAAAGTGTAATCAAATCTAATTTGTATTCCCAACTGGATGTTATGGAGGTGCAGATTTGCTCCCAGTTGTTGCTTGCCAAGGGGTGACAGCCTGTTTTTCTAAAATGTTCCTGTGATGATCTGCATCCAAGTTTGTCTTAATTTATTCCTCTGCTGCCTCTAAGGCAGGGGGTTTCTAAGGATGCTGGCGATAGCTGTGAGCAAAGCATCCCTGATGCCATCTCTTCTCATCTAGGACATCCTCTACTTTATTCTTTATGACATAGAGCATTATGAACCTGAGGTCTGAGGTGCTGGTGGGACCTTCTGATCATTCCTGTTGTGAGCGACAGACAGAGGGCCACTGCCAGCCTAAAAAGATGTTTGGCCATTGAGTTCTGCTGCTGCTCCATGGTATTTGTTTTCTGCAGGTGGATCCAGAAGGAGTGTTTGTTCTGCCCCCGAATGGCGTCCTGGACCTGTATGTTGGCGTGAGGCCTCGGCGGGCTGGCAGCAGGTTCATCTACCTCAACCTGGTGGACGTGGAGTACCACCAGCTGGTGTCCTCCTGGCTGGTCTGCGTCTCCTGTAGGCAGCCTCTCATTTCTAAGGTACGGCAACTCTTGCAATGGACTGAGGGCACAGCTGTGGACTGGAGGTCTCCATCCTGCCAATAATCTGGGGCTGTCTGCAACTTAATACTTTATTTACGACTATTTTTTTTGGTACTTGTCACCCTGGCATCTGCTTTTTCCTCCTTGTGTAAGGAAGGGCGTATGCCAGGTGCTGGGAAGCAGTCCTGTGGTGTTATTGATCTCTGGATGAGTGCTTGGTCTTCTTGCAGACACTTCCATTATTTGGAACTGTCATGGGCAAGGATCATAAAGCCAATTTTTTTAAGAATTACTGACAGATTAGAGATTAACTGTCTTCTGAGTTACTCCTAAAGCAGCATTGCAGAATAACTCTGGAGCACTTGTCTTTACCTGCCAGAATTGCAAGAACGTGGTATTTCTGAACCCAGGCAAGAAACACTGACCTCTGGTAGAGCCAGAGGAATGGCTGTGATGAGGAGGATTTCCTTTTCTGTATGAACTCTACCCATTCTTCCTGTTACTATTTCTATCTCCCCATTTCACTAAGGCACTGGAGCACACATTTAGCCCTCCAGTGCTTGAATAATCTCACTGAAGACCATCATAAAATATCTGTCAGACTGTTTTGAAGGTAATTCCATGCTGAGGAATGTCAACTCTGAAGTATACCCAGTTGTGAAATTAAAGTTACAGCATGCTGCTTTCTATTAGCACTGTGCTGGCTTAGGACTTTGCTCAAAGATAGAAAATTAGATTTCCTAGTTAATGTGTTCATTTAAAAAATGTTTTCCTGGAACACTCTGTACTGGGGGAAGTTAAGATCAGCATTTAAACTGATGCTGTGCTGCCCCTGATGAGTGCCAGCCCCTCTCCCTGTGCTCTGTCATGTTATCAGTATTAGCACTATGGCTATCCCTGTGGAAATAAATTAATTAGTTGGAGAATTAGTTGGCCAGTTGCAGCTGCTCCCCTGGCCCTTTGTCACTCAGTCTCATAATTATTTCGGCGCATGTGGTGATGCAAACTGCAACTTGAAGAGGATGCTTTCACTCAGAGCTTGCTCCATTTTTTCCTGATGGAGGTCGAATGTTACATGGAGAAGGGGAGAGGGGAAGAGAGGACGCAGGGCAGTGTGTCCCCCCGGGGTCCCTGCGTTGGCAGCTCTGTCTGGGTGCTGCTGCAGGTGTCCTTGGAGTGGTTCTGTGCAGGGTCATGCTGGCTGCGGCCCCGCTGTGCCCACCTAGGCTGGGCAGCCCCAGCGCTGTCCTTCCATGAACAAAGCAGCCTGGCCTGGGTGCTGGGTAGCTCCTGTGGGGGCCTGGCAAAGTGGCCCAGGACCCTGCGCCTGTGTCCTGCTTTGTTTCATGCTCCAAGAACCAAAATCAGCAAAGGAAGTGATTCTTTGCGTTCCGCTCCTGTGAGATCCCGCTTGTATCCTCTGCTGTGGTTAGTGTCATGTGGTGCTGATGCCTTTGTGTCCTGTTCCTGTGCTCGTGTCCTGTTCTGTGCTCCTACAGGCGTTTGAGATAACGCTCCCCGCGGGCGGCGGGAAGGGGCTCCAACAAGCGCATCACCTACACCAATCCCTACCCCACTCGGAGGGTGTACTTCCTGGGCACCAGCCGCCCCGACCTGCTGCAGTTCAAGGAGGATTCCTTCGAGGTACTGAACTGCTGCGTCCCCTCCTGTGAAACCCCCGGACAAAGTCTCCTCCTGTGCCGGGGCAGCTGCAGGGCTCGCTGGTGAAGGAGGCAGAGGAAGGCGCCCTGCGGGAAGGGGCACCCACGGGGTGTACGGCTCTGCAGGAGGGGTGGGAGGCCTGTTTGGGCCACCCCGAGGGCTGGGGCTGGCTGCGTGGGTGTGTTTGTGGTTCTGCTGACGTGGTGGGGACAGGCACGTCAAGGAGGCAGTGCTCAGGTTGCCTTCCCTTCTCCTGTGTGCTTTTCCACAGGTTGCCGGCGGGGAGGTGTACACCATCGGCTTGCGGTTTGCCCCGAGCCAGAGCACAGGTGAGGAGGAGATCCTGATCCACATCAATGACCACGAAGACAAGAATGAGGAGACCTTCTGTGTGAAGGTTGTGTACCAGTGAGACTGGGCAGGGCGCTGCTCCAGCAGCGCAGCAACTTCCATGGCATCTGCCGCGCCACCCGGCAGCACTAATCCATCTCATCCGTGCCTCCTCCGGTTCTGAATCCTCCTCGACCACGTTGTCTGCAAATAGGCGATGTGCTGGACTCCTCGGTGAGCCCAGCCCTGTGCAGGAACCCACACTCCCTGGTTCTCACCTCACCACTGGTGAGCTGTGAGGTCTCACTTGCCTTATGGTGAGTGCTGGTGGTGGTCCTGGCTGCCCTCCGTCAGCTCAAAATGGGGGGATGAATGTTTTTGCTACTGTGTCACAACTGCAGAAGAATGTCTTTATTTTTGTTAAGCATTATATATTTCAGGTGTTTGATTTTTAACTTAAAGTTTGCATATCTGAGTGCAGAATATTTTTAAAATATTTCTTACTGTGCACTGAACTTTGTACAAATGGAAACAATTTTCTGGAGTTTTAAATACTTTTTACTCATTCTAGATCAATTAAACGTGCTGCACAGACCTGCCACAGTGCTGTCATTTCCTTCTGCTGGAGGTCAGAACCCTTCCAGTCCCTCTCCAGTAGCTGCTGCTGCGAGCACCGGGCTCGCCTTGCATGTGGCGTGCACCGCTGGCTGCACCTCGGTGGGGGGTGCTCGGGGTCCCCTGCCTTCCTCCCGCTGCCCGCACGGTGCCGGTGCCAGCCCCTTCTGCACGCCTGGGTCAGGGCTGAGCCTTCAGCAGTGGGGTGAGGAGAGGGGCTGAGGGGCAGCTGTGGGCTCTCTGCTGCAGCAGCAGTGCTGCACCCAGACATGTGAGTCCTGGCAATTATGGGAGAATAACACATGCGCTGGCACATCTTGGGCTGAGGAATGATGGCTCTCTCCCAATATGTTTTAATCTTGTTTGCTAGGTACTTAAAAGCTCCCACTATTCCTCACTAGTTTATACTGCGTTTATTTCTGTTAAGTCATAGTCATTAGTACTCAGAAAACATCTAGCACTACCTAATTTTCTGATCACTCCATTTTCGTTAATGGATTAGAAGGAAATGGCTGAAACGCATCCTGCTGATTGTGAGTCTGGCAGGATTTTAATTTATTGGCCCCTTTTTACAGCACTGACTTGTGTTTGGCCTTGACATATAACTATTGGAAATCCACAGCAAGTTTTACTGAGAAGATTCATTATAGTCACTCTGTGGAAGAAAAAAAGAGGCAAGAACAAAGGCAGATGAGCAAGAGAGACAGGGAGAGGTCTCAGGTGGGGGTGGCTGGGGCCTCCAGGCTGCTGCCCTGTGATCTTCCACCATAAATGTCTTAGTACCTCGCTCTTTTTGCAGAAATAAATTTCCTCAGCCAGATCTGACGTGGTTGTTGAACACTTCAATTAGATCATGCTACTGGGAGCAGAAGGCGCTCGAGCATGAGACCGGAGCGGGACAGGGGCCTGGGCTGCACCACTCGTCTTCCTGCACGGCCACGGAAGACAGCCTGTGAAATCCCAAACAAAAACCATGCAGGATAGCTCACTGGCTTTTGAGTTCAGTTTTGGGTATCTTGTGATTTCTAGCAAAGGATCAGTGATACGGTATTTTGCTATTTACTTCCCTGACAGTTATTTGGGAGTTTTTCAGTATCTGGAACACCTGCCCCATCTGCAAATTCTGGATAAGCATGTGTTTGCTGGAGGGCAGGCTCATGTTGCAGCTTAAATCCCTGTTTGATTAAGGCTTTGCCTGTTGCATTTTCACCAGCTGTTCGTGACCGGCTACCAACATCCTCCCTTCGTGTCCCTCTGCTGTGGCTGCTGGCGGCAGGCAGGGTCCTCACCAGTGACTGCTGACCCGGAGAGATTTATGTGCACGTGGAAGCCATGTGGCTGTTCCTTACGGGGTATTAGGCTGATGAATCGGTAGCCCCAATTAAGTCGTGTGCTGAGTTACTCTGCCTCCCTTGGACTGATCGGAAATGACAGCTAATATTTTAAAAATTATTACACTGTCTACAGCACAGAGAGGCCCCTAAGTTGGGTTATTAAAGTAGATTAGGTGAATAATTTTCATTACGTTTTCATATAATAATATTTCTTAAGGATTATGAATGAGTCGGTGCTTTATCCTTGGCTGCTGCAGACAAGGAAGCTCCATAGGTGTATTAAGCACCGCACGTTTATAGCGGCGAGTAAATTATTTGCTGGTAGGAAGGCGAATGCCGACGCAGGGATTTGAGCTAAACTGGCGGCTCAGCAGTCACACGGTGATGGAATGCGATCGGGCGCTGCGCTCTGCAGCTCTCGCTGGCAGATGCAATTAAGATACGTGGTGCCTGCCCACGGGCAGCGTTAGCCCTGCCCACACCTCTGGTCCTGCCTGGCCTTCTGTCTGTCCGTCTGTCTGTCTGCCTGGCTCGTATGCAGCTGGGCACGCCGCATCTCGCTGCTTTTGTGCAACCTTCCTTTTAGCCGGGGTGCTAATTATCCCGAGCTGATGGGCAGGTATTAATCCAAGGAGGGTGTGTTACCAAAGGCCGGGCAGCACGCTGGTAGCGCGCTCTCTGACTTGCAGCGCTGTTTAAGGAGCCCACTTGTCTGCGGAGCAAGAAATCATCCCTCTTTAACAACAGGCAGGTATGTCGGGAGCCGCTCTGCGTGCCCACAGTGATGAGCCTGGCCCGTGCTGCCTCCCTCCCGTCCGGGCTAGATTAATGCTAATGGCTTTGTTGCAGATGACGAAGCGGTAATGAGATTACTGAATTATTTACACACGCTTCTATCTTTAGCAGCACGGTTTAAAGGTGAGCGGGGGAAGCAGCGGGGCTGGCGTGGTTCCGGCTCTGCCCCACACACCGAGGGTCTGTGCCCCCGGGGGAAGTAACGGGGGTGCATGCGGGGAAGAGGAGGAGCGGGAAGGGAAGGGAAGGGGGTGAGGGGGCGGGCGGTGCCCCCGGGCACGGTGCCCCCCTCGCGGGGTGCTGCGGTGCAGTCGTTGCACCAAGCTGGTACGTGCGGCGATGGTTCCCCTCACTGCGGCTCTGCTTCCTGACAGTAACTGTAAAGACTTTGGGTTGTCTGTAGGTAATCCGGCACTGTCAGAACATCCCCTTAATAGCAATGAGATGGAAGCCCTCAGATTCATCTCATTTTGTTTCCAGCCCAGATCCAGGACATCTCGCAAAGCTTTGGGGTTTCCTGCTGCCCCACATGTCCAGTGAGGGGATGCAGATGAAAACCAAGCTCCCCTTTCCAGGCCAGAATACATTTCTTATGGCAAGCGAAGTACCATAAATCTTTGTAGGACTTTAATGTACCCTGCTGCTGCCTATCAGTTTGTTCTCACTACATTAGCTTTAATTAAGCAATGTACTTTCTTTGAACTTAAACCTGGGCCGAGCTGCCTGCCGGCTTTCATTTAAGGGCACCGAAGTGGGGGAGTCCCAGGGCTGGTGCCACAGAGACCCTCCTTCGGCCCTGAGGAGGCTGAGAGCCTCGGCCGAGGCTGCAGGAGGAGGAGGAGGAGGAGGAGGAGGAGGAGGAGGAGCTCTCAGCACCCGCTGCGGGCGCCTGTGCTCTCTGGGGCAATGGCAGGGGAGGAACGATTGTGCTGCTTTTGTTCATGCTTGCTAATGAAGTTGTCCCCGTTAATGACAATAAACTCATATCACCGTGCACTTAACATGCAACTTGTTATTCTCTTCCTATTTCATTCATGTCAGGAAGAAAATTGGATTTCAGTAATGACATAATTAATTCACCCTAAAAATCTCGGCTCGCATCTCATCACTGAGACATGCAGGGAAGAAACAGTTGGGAAATACTTCCTTGGTCTTCGCTCCTGTGACCGCTGTGCCCTCTCCAGGGTACGCAGGAGCCCCCTGGGGGACCCGAGCATCGCTGGCTTTGCCTCTGGGCTGCTGGGACCTGGGCAGGCTCAGTCAGGCGAGGGGCATCTCCAGGAACAGACCTCACGCGCCCATGCCTTGGTGCTTGGCACTGCAGCATCTGTTAACGGGGTACAACGGCACGCCTGGTTCAGCAGGCTGCTGCCATCCCTGCTCCCAGCCCGGGCGTGCGCTGCGTGGCAGCTGCGGTGGGACAGGTGACGGGCGATCACGCTGGTGAATCAACACGCTAATGGGCTGAGGCCTTGCGAGGCCTCTCCGAGGGGCATGCAGGGAACATATGCTCAGAGAAACCTTGTAAACCGCTGCCTTTTCCTGCTGCTCCTTCGGCGCTTTGTTGCAGCCAGTCCTCCCGCAGCCTCGCAGCGCTGATGTTTCTTGAGGAATGTAAATTGAAGGCTCCGGAGCCGCTCTTTAATTGAGCTAATTTTATAGGGGTCACGCAAAGGTTGCCGAATTGACTAGAGGTGAAAGAAGGAACTCTCTGAATCTCTGCCAGGTACTTAATCCAGCTTTTGAAGGCTTCGCATGTCTCATTTTGATTCTGCTTATGCCCTTGCCTCCCTGTGCGGCTGCGTCCTGGCTGGGTGCTTAGAAGATGCTCTGAAGCATCCAGCACGGGACCGGAAGGCACTGAGCAAACCTTTCCCATAAAATACTGAAATGTCTGGGGAACACGGGGAAGAGCAGCTTCAATGGGAGAAGACAGCTTGCAGGGACAGCCGCTGGTGTGAGGTTTCTTCTTGCTGCGAGGCAGCTTCCAAGGATGAGGGCGGTGGCAGCGGCAGCGCTGCGGTGACGTGCTGGTGATGCATCAACGGCAGCTCGTGGCGGCCCGAACATTTCAAACGTTTCTGTGGTGTAGGAGCGGGTGCTGCCAGAAATCCCGTTCTGATGATTGTATGCAGGCAATGTCACGTTTAAATCTAATTCATTTTTTTTTCATCAGGCACATCCCTTCAAGTGTGGAAAGGCTCTGTTAATTATTTACATTCGGCTCATATTTCTGCCTGTCTGCATTTCTTGTGGCCACCAAGATCTGGAAAAAAGTACAGGAAAGAAGGAACTATCCAAAGTCCAATAAAAGGCAGAATAAAGAGGACAATCCTACACAATGATCCCCTTCCCTCATCTTTTGCAGGCAGCTTGCCAGTCTTGAGAGAGTTTGCTGGAAAACTCATCAAAATTCACTTGCTTCCCTAGACGGGACTTAGCTGCACCTCACTGCTGAGATGCTTGAACTTTACTTATCACCCAGAGCAAATAATCCGTCAGGGACTATCTTTGGAACCCAAAAATGTCGACCTCTGGCACATGAACAAGCAAAATCTCTGCTTGCACCCAGCTGGCTCCTCGTGCTGGTGATGTGCTCGCTCCCCATCCAGCACCGCTGCGGTCCCAGCGGGGCTGGGGGCAGCGCTGGGCCGTGGCTGTGGCTTTGTAGCATCGGGTTTTCCACTGGGCACCTCTCCCTGACCTACGCCACCCATACCATATTAAAAATAAAAACCTCGCTTGTGCCTAGCACTTCTGTGAGCTGTAATTAATCACTGTGTGGACAAGCAGCGAGGCAGTGACCTTGGATTGCCTCTCTCAAGTGCAGTGGAGGAATTTCCCTCCCCGCATCCTCCTGAGTGTGGATGCGCAGCCCATGCTCGATGTGTTTTTGTTCAACGTGCCACGTGTGCAATCTGTTTGTGTGAGCAGGGCTGCAGGAGCCGAGCTTCTCAATGTTCCTGTGATGCTCACTGCAGCTCCCTTCACATCCCAGGCTCCGGGGGAAGCTGCGGCAGCACGGCCACAAGGGCAGTGGTTATCCCTGGGAGAGCTCCAGTTCCCAGCACACCAGCACTGACCGCATTTAAAAGGGGCTGTTTAAAGCAGGTCGGTGGAGCTGCCCCAACCTGTTGGAGCCTGGGTGCCCTGACCCCCTCCAGCTGTGCCGGGCTCGTGCTGCTCAGGTGCAAGCAGGGAACGTTCCAGGTGTTGGCAGGAAAAGCACCGAAGAGCTCTGGCTTTTAAGATAAGGAGCCAGGAGTGATGTAATTACCTCCCATCAGGTTAGAAAATAAAAACAGCATTTTCTCTGCCAAGGCAGCTGAATGCATCTGGCCTCTCCAATCAAGCCACCCTAGGAAGCTTCTCGTGGCCCCGGGTGAGTGCGGGCGGCCCCGGGGTGCTGGGGACGTGCTCGTGGGATGTGCTCGGCAGCGGGTCAGGGCTGCTGCTCCTGGAGGCTGCTCGCTCCTAGTCTAGCTCATCTGCGTTTCACCAAGAAACTCTCCCGGCGTCTCCTGGCCCCATTTTCGCCCTCCAGCCTGGCGCAGAGGGTTTTAGTGAAATTGCTGCTGATTGCTCCTGCTCTGGAGTGAGGAGAGAAACAGCTCCGGCGTGCCCTGTGCTTGGCACCACGACTGCTCCTGCAAGGTAAAAGTGTGGTTTGGCTGGGTGAGGGGCTCTGCCGTCTCCGATCAATAGGTTTAAATTAAGTTTCAAGCCATTGGGGTGGAAGCTATGAAAGACAAGTAATTGCTCAAAAAAACATGAGCCAGCTGGAGCCCTCTCCCCACTGCCTTCTGATCCGGGGCACTGAGGCTGCGGCACCAGATCCCCCCACGCAGCTTTCAAGCGTCCAGCACCACTGCTAATTACCTTGTCTAAAAGCTCCTAAGTCATTAAGTGCATCACTTCCAAAAAATCCTTAATTACTGGAGGAGCACACGTAGGGCAGACTGTGTCAGGCAGCCATCCCATAATATTAATTCCCTCGGCGCTACACATCACGCCAAGTCCTAAGATCCTTTGACCATAAGGACACCTAATCGCCCTCTTACTCAGCCCATCTCTGTCCCCTGCTGGGTCACCCCGCAGGCCCTGAGAGGTGCTGAGATGCTTGCCACGCTGGAGCGGGGAAAGGAGAGTGCTGGGCTTGAAACAGCGGGAGCTGCACTCTGGTCTTGGGGAAAAAAAAAAGGAAAAAGGTGGACATATCATTAAAAAACAAACCTGAGCAGAAACTTCCCATGAGAAAGCTTTTAGCGCCTTCCAAGGAGTGTTACGGGTGATATTTGCATGAAAAAGGGCCCTGCAGGAGGCGAGGGGCCTGTCCACTGCAGCTGTCCTGCAGGAGGAGGCCATGGGCAGAGGCTGAGCGCCGCCCGCAGCGGGGGGCTGCGGAGGGGTCGGGTGGGTGACGGGGGGCGTCCGAGCACCCCTCAGCCTGGAAACAGGCAGCGAGACCCCCGGCTCCAGGGTGGTTCTGCTCCAGCCCAAACTTTTAAAAATGCGGTGTTTTCCCCTTTAGGGGGCTGAAATGGAGACTGCTTGAGAAAACCCTAATTGAACAAAAGATCACCGTAATATTTGCTGGGAGCTTGCCAGTGTTGTAATAAGACATTACTGGGTATCTTTATTAGTTAAAATGGGTATTTAGATTCTCTGCCAAATTGAAAGATGATAGACTTGTTTGAAAATGGCACTGCAACATCAAGCAAACGTTCTCCAATCTGCTAACAAGCTTTTGCCGTGTGTAGGACAGCCGCTCACATTGCCTGCAGCCACGGGAAGCGTGGGGGCGGCCGGGGGGGTCCCTGGGCTCGTGTGCACCAGGCAGGTGGGGAGGGCACGGGGGAGCCTTCCTCTGCCTGTGCCCTCATCCCCCCCTCTGCTGCCAGCACCCCTCCAACGTGCTGCTCCTGGCAGGAAAACGCATTTGCCAGGTTCACGGCCGGGTTCTTGTCGGGCTGCTCGGAGTGGGTGGCAGCGGGGAGAGGCACAAAGCGCCTCGGCACCTGCATCGCTTCGGGTGCTGGTGCTGTTGTGGTGTCACCGGCTGCTGCGCAGCGCGCTTCACGGAGCACTGCAGGTGATGACATCCCGAGACATAATTTCATTATCAATTAATCGATGACACATGGACGGACAGTTACATGATGAATTTATTGCTATACGGTCTCTGCTCTGGGTGCTGAGTACAGCCAGCAGGGCTGCCAAAGCCCCAGGGTGACCAGCATGCTGATGGCACGCCGTGCAGAAACGCCACTTCACCAGCTCCATAAACCCCTACCGATGCCCTGAGAAACCTGGCAGGGCTGGAAGAGGGGTGCAGAGGAGTCTGGGCTGTCCGAGCAGCCCGGTGCATGCACCCGCAGTCCTTGGCGTCTCTTCCATGGGAGCGATGCTCCTGCCGCAGCAGAGTGGGGCTGGCAGAAGCCGTCCCTGGAAATCAGCAGGTGGGGTGCTGCTGGCATCGATATTTAAGGGAGTAGTGCAAGAACTTTAAGACTTGGAGAGAAATCTGCAAGAACAACTCTCAAAAATCCCTGTGGGACACCGCCGCGGTTGCACAGCCGCAGAGCTCCGGAGCCCAGGTGCCCCTCGAGGAGCGTCCCCGGGGCTGCTGCAGCTGGGGCCCGGCCGGGCCCCTCCACCCGCCCTGCCGAAGGAAAGGTGCCGCTCTGAACAGATTTTCCACATCAGGAATCAGAGAAATTAGGTGTTATAACGTGTTGCCCTGGCATTTCCATCTGGAAGTGTTGTGATTTTCAAGTCTGAAATGAGTTTTTATTTTCAAATGCATTATTCATTTTCTTTAAAAGGTCAAAATCCAAGTGAAACGCTTTAATTCACCTGAGATGAATTTATTCTGTTTTGTCTTTGGCAGGCAGGCAATAAATCAGCTCCCCTGGCACTGGGGGTGCCGGGCAGCTGGGGTGGCCGTGGGGTGCAGCACCCACACACCGCCCGGCCCCCGGCCCTCCTCCCTCTGCTCTGACCTCAGGCGGGCACAGGGCGCCTTGCCCTGTCCCCCTCCTCTGAGTGCTGGGGAGAGCTGAAGCACGCCAGAAAGCGAGGAAAGCTCCTGGAAGCCCCTGGCTGTTGTTCACAAAGATCATCTCAACACCTCCCTGCGATCCGCGGGGCCGCTGGCCTCCAGCCCTGCCGTGCCGCTGCTCCCCCTGAGCCACGCCGGCACCGAGCAGGCGCCGAGCCAGCGGTGCCTCGCAGCGTTGGCAGCCTTCATTGAGAAAACTTCGAATACATCTCCCCTTGTTAGAGAGACTCTTTCTGGAAAACTGTACCAGTTTACTCCAGGGAGTCACTGGGCTTCCTGGCAAAGAAATATTTGCTGGTAGTAATTATATATTAGCTTTAAGACAACCAAATTATTCCTGCAGTGACAGAGCATGATGGACACGGTCAGCGTTGCTTCCAGCTCTAAGTCAGGGTGCTCAGGAAAGGAGCAGGCAAAGGGGGAAACGACATCAGTTGTGGCCCAATTCACTTCCCTGCATGGAGAGCCGCAGCTAAGCTCCTTAAAAGAAAAATGCTTTAATGCAAGCAGGGCCGTGCCAGGATGGTTGCAAACCTGAAGGGAGTTGGGTTTCCCCGCGGGGCACCTGCAGGGCAAAGCGAGCAGAACGTGAGCCCTGCGCTCCCTCCCCGCGAGGTATGGCCCTCGGGGGAAGGCACCGCCGGGGTCGAGGTGCAGGGAAGGCGCCCTCGCGACAGGGGGGCCCTGGGGCCTCTTCTGCCTGGCTTCTCGAAAGTTTGTCTGCAAGAATCATTGATTTTCCTGTTTGAGAAGGGGAAAGAAAAAGGTGCTTCCGACAGGACACGGACCTGCAGTCCCTGAGGCCGTGGTAGCCGGGACCAGTTGATCTGTGGTGTCTAAAGCCGGGGGATGTGATTCATGGCTCTCTTTCTCCAGAAGGAATAAGCTAAGGAATATTTATTAGGTCAATTGCGATTCACTCTTGTCGCCTAGAAGTTTGTGCCCTCTACTTCTCTAAAGTGAGGTGTAAAATGTTCTTCTGCAGAGAAAAATCCCTTTTTGGTTATTAACATTTAGCTCAAATATGGGGAAGCAGTCCCAACATCTGAATTTGGAAGGTTTATTCCCCATTTCTCCCACACATCTTCCTGAAAGCATAACAGCAACTTGATAAAAAACTGATTTAATGGTTACAAAACCTGGAGATAAAACTACTCTTAATGGATTTCTTCAAGATCAAGGCTGTCAAATACCAGGCTCAAAATCCTTTATACAACAAGAGCAACTATATTAAGTGCACTCAATCAAAACCAGGCTGAAGGTTCTATAAATGAAACAATGGCTGTAGGAAATGCATTTTATTAGCATCTCCAGGAGAAAGGAGGACTGGCAGAAGAGATGGAAAGCCCCAGAACTGCCTGCCGTGGTACTGCAATCCATCCATCCTAGATGAATTGGAGTATGGCTTTTTCCAGACACGTCCTCGCTCCCTGACCAGGTCCTGTTCAGCAGGGGTGTGGGAGGCCTCCCGTTAGCTCCGGTGCGAAGTGTTGTAGCGGTGGCGCCGAGGTGTGGATGTGATCCCCGGGTGGGGACAGCCCTCGCTCCGCTGCCCCGAGCTGTCATCAGCGCAGACACCTCTCAGTCTGCCTGGTTTCGGCATCGTTGTGCGACGTGAGACTTCACGTCTCCCTTCCTGAAGGGTCTGCCCCTGACCCTGTGCACCAGCCGGGGCCGCCCCCGCATTGTGCCGGGCCAGGCGGCGAGGTCCTGGGCTTGCTCCGTGCACGTGGCACACATCTTGGTAGGCAGAACGTAGCGTATAAATGCAGATTAACTTTAATAATTATTCACAGCTGCATCATGAGGAATTGGTAGTATTTACAAGCTGATGGTTGCTTTAAAATCATTTCCCTTCTCTCTGTCCCCCTCTTGACACTTGATGATGAACTGATGCTCTGTGTTCATTTACCTATCACCTTATTGTGCAGAAGTGGGAAGCAGAGTCCCTGTTCGTGAAGGCCAGTGGCATCCAGTATTTACACGGCTTCAGATACCCTTAAACTCTTAAAGCGATCTGTATCAGTGTCATGTAATTAAGCGCACCGCTGCCCGGACTGCTGTCACTGCTGCAGCAGCTCCTGGGTGGACGGTGACAAAGGCTCAGCACAAAGCGGGACCAGAAGATTTGGCCTCTTGGTGAGGATTTTGGTGTGCACATCTGGTACCTGGCCCAACAAAGCACATCCCTTCCTTAATGCTCCGAGCAGATTTGGTAGGGCTGGGTGAGACACACAAATGAGCAAAGCACTAACAATCATCACTTTAAAAATATGATTAATCTTAATTTAGCCTAGCTAATCACAAATCTGGGAGGGTTCCAGGCCAAATTTCAAGGAGCTCAGAACAACACGTTAGGGAACGGGGCTTCGGCTGCTGCGGGCTGCCGGCCACAGAGCACAGGGTGGCACTTCGGCCGCGGGGCGATGTGATGCTGGTGTGCCGGGGACCTGTGTGCTGAGGCTTGGGCAGCAAGGAGCTCGGGGTCCCAGCCCCCTGGCTGGGTTTTATGATAAAGCAACGATGGATGACCCGTAGGGAAGCTCTGATGAATTTCTCAGCTCTGCCACTGGCTTCTTAAATGACCTTAAGCAAATTGCTTGAGCTCTCTGGTTCTAAATGTCCTTCAGTCTGTCTTTTCCACTTACTCTCAAGCACTGAGGAGCGTTGGTGTCTTGCTGTGTGCCTCAGTGCAGGGACTGCTCTCCCGGCCGCTCCGCAGTGCCGGCAGCAGGGCGAGCTGCCCTTGCCCGGTACATCCACGAGGATTGCCACCAGCTGGTGGGAAGAGAGGATTAGCAATGGGGAGGCACCAGGAGCTTCCGTCTGTGCTGCCTTGCACCCTTCCCCGGGTGTTATCCCGGAGGGTGCCAGCACTCCCCCAAGGAGCAGGATTGTGCAGCGGGCACAGCGGCAGCAGGGCTCCGTCTGGCATGTATCCGGCTGCACGCCCTGCGGGACTGTCTGAGAACCAGGTTCTGATGGTTTCGTTTTCCTTTGGATCCCAGATTAATACTTCATTTGCACCTTTTCTCTGGCTTATTACCCCTCTTGCTCACTCATTAGGTGTTCAATGAAAATGTACAAGTTTATCTTTAATGACTTGTCCTGGGGATGTTATTTTTTCCTCCTGCAATAAGACCTATTTATTAGCGTTTGTAAATATATTCAGCTGGTAGTGGATGCATAAGGAGAGTGGACTCTGCCAGAAGGTATGGCTTATAAAATGTCACACAGATCTTATCTTGGGGGAAAAATACTTCAATAATTAAATTAAATGAAAAGTCCTGGAATAAAAGCCTCGGAGGCTGCGGCCTTCTGTTTATCTCCAAAATACAAATAGAATGGGAAATGGGGAAGGAAGATGCCAGAAGACTATGCCAGGTCTCAGCTATTTTTACTGTGCATTTCCATATGTCATGGAGTATTTTGTACTCTCAGGCTTTTTATTTTCTCTATAAAGCAAGGTATTTCCCTTCCGTAGAAAGACTAGACCTGCAGTTTTACTGAAAAGCACGGCTCTGTGCAAATAGCCCGAGTGGCTGCTACCAGTATTTGAAGTGCTGCCAGCCAGGAGGAAACCTGCTCCGAAAACATCTCTGCCCACGTTCCCCTGGCCTCGGGACGATGGGCCCTGCCAGGTCGTGGTGCTGTGTCCCCCGGGACGATGTCCCCGTCCCTCGCTGACATGTGCATGGCAGGGTAGGTGCGGGAGGAGCTGGATGTGGGGCAGTTCCCAGCAGAGCAGTGCATTTCTTGCCCCCGCAGCACCATGTGTGCTCCCTGTGGCACGGCACCGCCACCATCCCGCCCAGCGCGGGGGTGCTCAGCTCGCTGTTCTCCGCGTGCCTGCAGAGCCCGACCAGAACCCAGGGCTGCCGGCAGGGCCGGGGGGCGTGGGGTACCCCTCCTCACCATCGCTGCGCACCGCCGGGTGCTCCTTCACCGTGCGCGGGCCAAGGCAGGCGCCGTCTCCAGAGGCACCGGGGGCAGCAGCAACTCCCACGCCTTGCCGCAGCGGTGGGCGGCCGCCTGCTCCGGACGTCACAGCCTTTCTTTTATGGCTGGAAATCTCTTCACATCTCCAGTGAGTCACCTTTTCCCATCTGAAACAATGTCATCCAGGCTTGCTGTAACAGCCATGCCCTACTGTTAAACTTGCTTTGCTGAAGAAAGGCTGTAAAGCAGAATTGATCATAAAAGCAGTCCTCCGCCTTTATTGCTGCTTTATGCTCCCTTTGGGACAGAGGCTAAAATTTACATCTGCTGCTGTGGGATAAGCGGTCCCGAGGATTATTTGCTGTGAGCTCTTCTGCAGGGCGGTGAGTCCAGGCAGAACCCCCCCCAAGGGGCTTTGTGGATGCGGTGGCACCCGCGCCCCCAGTGCTGCGGCATCTGAGTCGAGTCAGAACTCCGATCCTGGCAAACGGGAATTAATTAACCTGGGGAAAGGAGAAACTGAAGAAGGAAAATAATAACACCTTCATCTCATGGGCTGTGGACTGGGGAGGCTCTGGCACTGGTAAAGCCATGCAAGTTGGCAGCACAGGGAGCGTGGAGGAAAAGTTTGCCCCATAAACTGAGGCCTATTTCTTGAGAACAGCTGTTGTCAGTGGTTTTGCTGGCTGGAGGGCCAGTGGCCAGGGCTCTCCACAGGGTGCTGGGCATGGGACCCGTGTGGCTCGGAGGCAGCAGTGGGGTTTGGTTTGACCGGCCCCGGCGGGCGGCCGCGCCGAGCTGTGCCCGCGTGTGCCGTCTGCCCGCTCGCTTCATATTAGCGAACAAATTCAGGAAAATCAAAGGCTCTTCATGGATAATTTGCCTACAGAGAAGAGGGGCTAAATTAATAAAATAAATCATTTGCTGCGACTGGCTCGCCCTGCTCCGCGCAGTGCCTTTCAGTAGCAGGTTTTTAAGCCTAATCGTATCAGATACTCTTTTGGCACCCATTTTCTGAGAAACATCCCACCCCTGCTGGTTCTTAATGCGTCTAATCTCCTGTTGATTATTCCCAGGGTCTCAGCCAAATAAGCACTTCAAATTAAAGCTTTCCCTGCAGCTCGGGCTCGGGTTTCCATGGAGATCAAAGCGGGTGCTGCTTCCTCACCGCTTCCTCCCAGCCGATGGAGGGAACGGTCCCGGGGTGGCCCCGAGGAGCCGGGGTCAGCCCTGGGCTCTGCACCCAGCCCTGCTGCTCCTCGTGTGTGTCCCCCAGGTCACCGCCCGTCCCCGGGGCCACCTCTGCCCTGCTTCCATCGCGCCGTGCTCAGCCCACGTCCGCGGCCGTGCCGGGAGCTACGTCTGTGCGAGGGAGCTGAGGCCGGCGTGATGAATGCAGCTTGCTCTCCGGTCAGCCTTGGATGGGTTCCCGGGACCTCTCCCTGTTACCGGCGTCTGCACCTTGTGAAAAATTGCGTCTCCTCTCCTGGCTATATGTTTCCTTGTCATTGCCAGCGCCCGTTATTTCAATGTATCACCAAGCACCAGTATATCACTCCCTTTTTATTTCCTTTGTACACATATGTCTGGAACGGGCTTTCAGTTAAGTTATTCCCACAAGTCAGAGCCGATCCGGGCCGGCTCCAAGGGGCTCTGCAAGCAGGAGGGCTTACCTTCGGGTGGGGACTGGCCTGGCACTTCCACTTAGGGAGAATCGGGTTTAGTCACATGTAGTGCCTTTATTTAAGCTATGAATCATCTTCGTAGTCTGAAAATGGGTTTCCTGGGTGTCTGTGCATTGAGCGAGGCCACGTGGCCAATGCCATGTCCCTGGAGCATGGCACACGGCGTCGTGGTGTGGCAGCAGCGGTGCCCTTGTGCGTGCGCGCGCCTGAGCTAGCAAATAGCTGTAAGATCTAAGAGATGATAGTAATTACAGGAACAAAATAGTTATTAATGTACTAATTTACTTGGGAGCCAGGCTTTATGTAATTACACTCCAGAATCAAGATAAGGTTAATGCATTTACCTTCCTGGGTATTTATAGGCATTTTAAATCACTCCTCCCAGGCCGTGAGAAGTACCCGCGCAGAGCCCGGACAGGCAGAGCCCGGGCGGACCCGCGGCGCCTGCTCGCAGCCCCTTGCAAGCACCTGAACGGTGTCACCGAGGATATTTCTCATGGTGTCACATCGGGGGAAGCGGCAAGCTGCAGAAGGTCAAAGCTGCTCTAAAAATACATATATGCGTGCGTGCATTTTTGGGTTCTCTTCATTATTCAACACACATGCTGCTGCTTAAAAGGCAGAAGAGGCTGAGACTGAACACAGGTAACCTTTAAGACCAAGAGAAGGGTTTAATAAGGTTACATTAGGCCTTAAGGACCCCTTGACATGCTGTTGGCTTGGCCTTTTAATAATTTACACGGAAATAAATTTGTAAGTTATTGTTGGAAGCCCAATAGTTCACCCTTCACTTCAGATCTTTGCGGTGGGGAAATCAGATAGAAACAGAAATCTGCCAAAGAGAAACCAATGAAGCCCAGAAAATTTGAAATAATTTCCTTAAAAATCAATGTGGAGATTTATTTCTCTATTTAAATAGGAAGGAAAGACAGTTCTGGGCTATACGTCAGGCCTATTTAACCGAATCGTGTAAAACCATTTTTACAACAAACATAAGTTTGAGTTATGTATGTTATTTTTTCTAACTGTTTGCACATGGCTGAATTTCATTATGACAGAAGTGACTAACTGTGTAAGGTTATGCAAATGAAACACTTAATTAAGTAGGAGCCATCTGAAATAAATTCTAGCTCTGCGAAGTGCCCTCTGTTTTTCCTCTGAGTCTGGATGGCTCCTGAGCACCAGCTCCCGGCTGGGAAATGCTCTTCCCGAGAGGACGGCCCCGTGCTCCCAGTGGTGTTTTTGGAGAGGTGGCATCACCCCTGCCACCAGCCGGAGCATCCCCTGGGCTGTGCCCGCCTGTCCCCGCCGGCGAGGTGCTCTGCTGGGCCGCCCACCGCTCTCCTTTCTCCAGACCCCATTAATCACCCTCGAAGGCATCTCATACATTATCAGGCCCAGATGTTTCCCACTGTATGCTACAAATGTTAATTATCTCCTAATTACTTATTAGCAGAGGCTGGGCTGGCACAGATCGTGGGCAAAAAACAGCCAAGTGCATTCATTCAGAGCCTTGGATGGCCGTGCGTCAGCCAGCAGCTTCTTCTGGCAGGGAGCTCACTTGGAGTTTCTTGTTAGTTCCCCCCGGCTTCTAAATATTTACTGAGGAATTATGGATGGGATAAAAGCACCTTGATGTGCAGCAGCAGCAGGTGGATGGCTGTAGCTCGTTAATGTGGCTGTTTGCAGCCGGCCGGGCGGCGCAGAGCAGGGCTTATAAAAGCCCAAATTAGCGTCCCCTCCCTGGCAGCTCTGCCAGCAGCCCCTCCTGCTGCAGCCCAGCCAGGCTGTGGGCACCCTGGGCTCTGCGCTCACGGTGAAGGTCAGAGAGGGGCTGTGGTGCCCCCCGGGGTGGAGGCGCCCCGTGGGGACGCGGGGTGCAGCAGCACGGAGCCCCCGCTGCCAGCAGAGACCTGGCTTGTGCCATTAACTCTAAGCTTGACGTGTTTGGGCTGCCGGTGGTGACTGATAGATACTTTTTTGGGGGATTTGTCATTATCTGTGAAGATTAAAACCTGACAGGCTCAAATGATACTAGAAGTTAAGGGTCTTAAGGTTTACTTGGATGGAGCCCATTTTGTGTGTGGCAAATGGTAAAGTATTTCTTCTTGGCACCGTGGTTTTATTGATCTCTGTGTAATACACAGGGCTTTGTGCATTTAATTCCATCAAGTGAAGAAGATGGATTGGCATGTGGTCACCTTTAGGCTAGCAACACGTTGCTTTATCCAAATAAGCATCAGCTGTGTCGCTGCCTTGCCTGGGTGTTCGCTAACTGCCCTGCCTGTCACCGGCAGGCGAGGGGCCCTGAAAGCAATGCAGGGACAGCACAGATATTTGTTTCAGAGCAGCAGGGATTTTTCCCTACTGCAATTAGATATAGAAAGAGAGACGTGCAGCTCTCATTCACAGTATATTACTAATGAGAACTGGCAACTGGGAAGGCACCTTCAGCATGGGGCTGGATGTGCTGGGCCTTGGAGCAGCGCCGCGGGTGCTTGCCCCTCAGTGGGATGCTCCCCTGCAGGTGAGGGCACAGTGTGCAGGGAAATCTGCTGCGGCTCCTGCTGCTCACCCTTGGCACAGGTGCTCCAGCCCCTGTCCTCAGCCTCCTGTGCACAGCAGCACCCTTGCTCTTCTCCTTGCTCCTTCTCCAAGGTTGTGGCTTCCTCAGGGATGAGCACAGCAAACCCTCGGCCTCCCCATCTCCACGCCCGCTCTGCGCAATCCCTTTGTGCCCCCCAATTTTGCCCTTTAGCAGCTGTTGGCAGCCCCGTGCTGACTTGCAGCGGTGCGTGAAGAGCAGCGGGAGGCTGGGAGCAGCAGTGGCCTGCAGGAGAGCTGTCGCCACGCCGGCAGTCGGGGAAAGGAAAGGGAGAAGGACCAGCGCCCGGCTGCCTGCACGTGTGTGCCCTTGTGGGAAAGGAGCGGGCAGCAGGGGGACACGGCCATAGCCGAGCCCTGTAAGTCCCCAGGGTCTGCGAGCAGCAGCGTCACCTGCACTTCTCCGTCCTTGCAGAAGAACTCTGGAATCTTCCTGTGCTCCCTCCGTTCGCAAGCAAACCGCCCGCAGCCGCAGGAAGATCCGCTGGGAAGGCAGCTTGTCGGCGCTCCAGCTGCGAGAGGCTGGGGCTGATAATCTGCCAGCCTCCGAACATGTTTACAGCCGTGTAAGTCGGGATTAACTCCGTGAGAGGAGATGTGCCGTGATAAAAATCGATGTAAGAAAGTGAAAAGGAACTCAGGCCCGCGTGTCTGCTGGCAGGAACTCGGGAGCGAGGGGACCCAGGCTGTGTTAACGCCGGCAGCGGGTCTGGATCCCGTGAGCACTCCGCAGCATTAACTCCAAACACATGCAGAAGTGTCGCAGGTTTGGGTAATCTTGTCCAGAGGTTTTCTGTTGGTTTGCTTGATAATTTCACAAATAACCATTTTCCATGAAATATTGGTTCTCATTCAGCATGAAAAGACTGTTTTACTTCAGTCTGTAGAGGAGAATGATGAAATCCATTACATCCGATACTCTAAAAACATCTACAGCACAGCTTCTGTGAGATCATATTTTTTTCGTCGAGACTGATAACTTGGGGGCTTCAGGCTTTTGTAGAATATTTAATCTTCTAAAGTGCCACATAATTTAGATAAAAAGAGGCTTTGTAAATTTCTGCCTTTTTTTTTTTTTTTTTTTTTCCCTTTAGTGCTTTTAAGCTCCGGCTTCAGTGAGCAGCTGCTAAATCGGTCACGGTGCGGGGAGGTAGGGGCAGAGCCCCCCCAGCCGGGGTCTGGGTGCGTGTGCTGGAATGCCTCTCCTGGAGCAGGGTGAGGAGCTCTCCAAAGTGCCCCAGCTCTGACCCAAAATGCAGAATGGGGAAAAAAATCAGGAGAAGAGACCCTCGGAGCGGTCGTTCCACAGGCAGGTTTGGAGCCTGTGGCTGGATTTCAGACAGGGTCCCCTGGGGGGAAAACATGGCATTTGGGAATTCCCCGAATACCGGTGCTTGGTCCATCACTGCTTTGCTTTATCTTCTGCTCTAAACAGCTGAGGGTGATGTGCACAATGGTGCCTGCCTTTGCTTCTCCAGAGCAATTAATGGGTAGCTGGCAATTGCAGACTCATTTCACTTCTGATGCTTGTTTTTGAGTCATCTTGTGAAGAGAAGATACCAATTCTAATTGCTCATGGTAATTGTGATGATGCCTGTCCCAGTAGCACTGACCTAATTTTCATCCAGGCCGGGATGCCAAGAAGGTATTTTTCTCGTGTGCTTACAACGAGACAATGTTCTGAAATAACACTGCTGTGAGGATGGCTCCCTCCCTTCCCCTGCATGCTCCGGCATCAGGCGGCTGCAGAGGGATTCAAAGCCTCCAGCTGGATGGATGAAAACCAAACCAACCCCAAAACAACAGCAAAAGAGGAAATGGAAGGCTTAGGAAGGGAGCTGGGACAGTTAATTGGGGTGGGGACTATTTTTGCTTAGCTGTTAATTTAAATGTGGCTTCGCACAGATGGGAGTGGAGCAACCAAGCTGCCATGAAGCTCCCTTTGAAGCTCACTTAGCATTTTTGCGTGCTAAGAAAAATATAATCCTGCTGGCAGTTAATGGAATATTTGTTAAATATATTACTCTTTTCCTGATGTGCAGAATTCAGCATTCTTCCTCTTTTCTCCCCCTTCTCCCCTTTACAACGTTGCCTCATTTTCTTTACCCTCTGGAGGTCCTTGTGTTTAATTGCTCTGACGAATGCTGCCGTGTGCTGTGCCTGCATGGGGCACTGCACCAGCACCGTGAGGCTGCTCAGCACCCTGCCCGGGCTGCCCCGAGGCTCAAAGCCCAGGCACCGCAGCTTGAAGCACTTCCACTCCCGCTGTCCAGGGCGGAGGAGTGCGGCTGCTGCTGAGCCCCCTCTCCGTGTGGGTACTCCCAGTGCTCCCAGTACACCCCGAGGAGCCCCAGCGAGGGAGCCTGGGCGATTCCTGCTGCGGCCGCCTGCCAGACACCGGGCGCGTGTGCCAGCACTGACATGTGGAAAGAAGCCACTGCTGACCTACTTTATTTCTAACAAAATTGGTCTGGAAGCCTAAATATTCTCCCTGGAGTCTGTGAAATTAGATCTTCCTCGTTATTTTGGGTTCCGAGCTAAACCCCCCCCCCCCCCAACACACACAAGCTCCCGTTTCACTGTAGGGCTGACCCTGTGTGGACTGTGGAGAACTCATTTGCAAAACAAGCACCATTCAGGGAGCAAAGCAGGCAGCTCTTTTAATTTACTTTTCTTGCTATTCCACAGGATTCCCAAGAGTGAAATTGGAAGGGCTTAAATTGTGGAAATGGCTTGTTTGGTGAAGTTACAGCCCTAAATTGAAGCCATCTGTGATGCCGTGCAGTTTCTGCCATCCAGTACATTCCCAAGCTGTCCGCTGTGCTAAATCATCTCCCCATGCAGACGTGCTCGTATCACTGCTCTCCCTGTCCGTAGCTGGTGTTAAACAGGGAAAGGGCAGTGCAGCAGCGGGGATGGTAAGTGTGAGAAGGTTGGGGGTGTCTTGTATCCTGGGCTTGAAGGTGGCTGGTTTGGTTGAAATGGTGCAAATATTAAAAGGGGAGGGGAGCAGCACTTCTATGGAAGTTCAGAGGCTTTTATCAAATGGCAGTGTTGACTGAGAGCTTGGGTGGTGACTTTGAAAAGCAAAAAACTTCCATTGCCTTTCAAGCTGTGCTTTGTACCAAGCTCACTGCTGGTAGTGGAGCCCTTCCCACCCATGAAAACACACCGGTTGGAAACTCCAAGCCAAAACAATCTTCTGGGAAAATTTTGAAATAGATTAATCAAAGGGTAATTTTCTGTTTATGAAGCAATTGCTGAGTTTGCAAGCAGGCCTCTATTCCAGGTGATAGGAAAGGGTCGGCTGCGTGGCGGTGGCTCTGGCCCTCCCTGCCACAGGACAGCAGCGGGCACATCTCGGGGGGCTCGGGGCAGGAGCTGAGGCAGCTGGAGGGGGCTTTGGTTCTGCAGATGTTGTAGAAACTAAGGGAAGAAAACTTGATCCTGTAAAAACTTAAATGTAGGCTGTACATTAGCAGTAGTTATAGTTCAGGGACTTCTACATCAAACAGCGCCTTTACAAATTGCTTTGCTACTCCTACAGACAAGTTTTTCCTTTCCCTTTTATGTGCTCATAGAAAGGGAATTTACCAGCTGTTGGCAACCCACATCAGATCATCATTTTAAACGAGTTATTCAGGATATCATTAGAGATCCTCAACATACAGACAAGAGGAAAAAAATAGCTTTAAGACATTGTCTTGAAAGGATGCTAACGCAGGTGCGCTTATCTCAGGTCACTTTGGGAAAACACGAGGTGGCTGGGTGGCGGCACCCAGCCGGTTCCTGCTGCTGCCCCAAAGCCATCATCTGAGTGGAGGAATGCAAGGAGAAACAGAGACAGCTCTCAGCGTGCACGGCTCCCTAAAAAGGGTTGGAAATGCTGAAAACCCACAGCCTGCCCTGTTTCCATGGCAACAGGAGGATGCATCCAAAAGGACAAAGTTTGAAACACTCCCACAGATGAGCTGGGATTTTGTTTTTGTAACTCAATTATATATTATTATATCTTGTGGCTATAATTTTAATAGATTTCTAAACTTCTTACAAACATTTTGCAGGTTTATTTTTACCTCTCTCTAGTGAAAAAAAAAACAAATTAGAGGAAGTCAAAAAAAAAAAAGTGAAAAGTTGGGAGTCAAATGTCAGTACAGCTTTGATCTCCTCCTCACGCAGCTCCGGTTGTATCTGTTTAGAAGCGCCAGATTTGCATATTCATGTCCCTTAATTTGCTCTTTGGATGCGGAAATCTAATAATTAGTGAAGAAAATGTTCCTGTGTGGAGGGAAACCCTGGTTATGCAACAGATGCATTAAGAAAAATAATCAGACATTAGTGTCCATCCCCGAGAAAAGGCTGTCTGTAATTAAAAGCTTAGCAAAGACAAAAAACTCGCTTCTGTGCATATCTGGTGTCCTCACGGAGGGGGTGGCGGGGCCGGTGCCCCCGGTGTCTGCCCCCTTCCCAGGGCCGGGAGTGGCCGTGGGGCAGGTGATGGACGGCTGGATGTGCAGCCGCTGTGAACAGCTAAGCTGTCAAGTGATAAATCCCTTATGTTCACCCTTAATTAAATTTCTTTTAGAAGCACAATAGCTCGCTTTTATGTCTGCCATTTATCAACAATTAAAGTTATTGGCATTGCTGTTGGCAGCGCGATCGATGGCGAGGCAGCAGCGAGGCTCACGGTGCAGCCGTGGCGGGGGCGAGCGGCCGGCACCCCCGTCCCCCTGTCCCTCACCCCCAGGGACCCGTGTGTGTGCCAGCACCCCGTGCTCAGCCACCGCCAGAAATGCTGGAGCTGCAGCTGGGGATCCCGAGCGGCAGTGTGATGGCCCAGGATCGCTGCCCGACGCCTTGCCGTAGCCCGGGGGAGCGCTCTGCTTGGGGAGCCCCCGGCTGCAGCCCAGCGGCATTGACCCGCTCGCTTCTTGGCTTGCAGCAGAGTCTGCAACTCTGAAAAGTGTAGGTGAGAGCGTGCTCAACTTGAAAACACGTGGCTGTTTTTCCCTTTCGGTGTCTGGGGTGTTCTTCCTATTTGGTGTGTCAAGAGCTGTAATTACGTGTATTGTTGTCAGCAGCAAATAAAGATTACGTTGTCAAAACGATAAAGACTGGCGGTTTAAGACTGCTGCCTGGAGGTGAGAGCCGCGGGGTGCGAGAGCTGCTCCTCCCTGCTGGGTGAGCCAGTGATGCCCGTGCGCGGCACCAGGCTGCTGCTAAACCCCCAAAATCGGAGGAGCTGCTCACACTTACAGCCTATTTCTTGCTTTTCTCCTGCAGTCCTCTGCCTCTTCCCCCCCAGTCCTTAGAATAAGCCCCACAAAAGCTTCAACAAGCAACTTTCACCCAGTTGATTTCAAAGGTTTTCTCCGTGTTTTTCTCTGGGAATGCCAGCCTGCCTTTTCAGGACTGACGATTAAAATCCCCTTGAAGTGGCTTTGAGAAGGAAAAGACAGCCAGCAGCTGTGGAGAGGGGCAGGCAGGCTGGCTGCAGCAGGTGCGGGAAGAAGAAGAGGAGGAAGAAGGATGGCAGAGGCCTGCGTGACCCCGAGCAGCACCCCAGCCCAGCAAGGCAGCTCGGGACGGAGCCCCCCAAACAGGGGGTGCTGGGTGCTGGCCGTGCCAAGACCATGGCTAATTAAGAAGGCGAACGTGCGGAGGAAAGCTGTGCCCCTTGTTTGGCTGGAGCCGCAGTATGAAAGTAATGCCATCAGCTCCACGGCGTGTGGCAGGGACGTGTTTGGGAGCAGTCGGTACGAACACGTCTTGCTGGTGACACGCAGCGGCTGCCAGCCGCCCGGTGCCGTGCCGCGCGGGGGCTTTGCGGCGCAGCAGCCAGCCGAGGAGGAAATTAAAGCTGCGTTCCTGCTATCAGTCAGCGGCGGGCTGGGAGCCGGCTCGGCCTGCCAAGCTAATGCGCTTGGCCTTTTTTTCCTCCTTCTCGCATTGATTTTCAGTCTTGTGAACAAAGGCATCATTTATGTCCTTTGGTCCCACACGCGGCCACCCCGCCGCTGTCCGCGGAGCCCAGCGCTGGCTGCTGGCCCGCCTCGCGTGGCTCCGGCACCGGCATCGCACCGGCTACGGCACCCACGGGAGCGCAGCAAGGCTCGGGGCTGCTCGCCACGGCTGGGGAGCTGCAGAGGCTTTTAAAAGCGTGGTAATAAACAGTGCAATCCTGCGTCAGGAACTGGAACACGGCAGGCAGCCTTTTTCCCAGCCTTCAGAAGTAAAATGTTAAAATATGCAATTGGAGGAGAAAAACGGTAACGAGCACGGTGGCCACCTGTGAGCGGCAGCAGAGGAGCAGCGAGAGGTCGGGACAGGCAAGAGGCGGCCGCTGCCCCCAGGAGCCCCCTCTGGCAGCCCCGGTGCCCCCAGGAGCCCCCTCTGGCAGCCCCGGTGCCGCCGTGCTCGCTGGTTAGCCCCGGCTCGTGCAGCCCTCACAGCTCAGTTGGCACCTTCTCCTGTCTCTGCCCAGAAGGACCAAGAAAAGAAATCCTCACTTCCCAAACATTCCTGTTGTTACTGGGATTGCCACAGAAGGAGAAAGCATCTCCTTTTGTTTTTGCTGAGATGTCACACCGGGAGAACACAGCGCAGCTCCGAGCCACGAGCTCCCCGCGGCGAGCGAGGTCTCTCTGGCGGGGCAGCCCAAGCCCTGCAGCCAACAGCTAAACAACATCTAAACAACATCTGAACGGTGCTGAGGGGATGGGGAGGTGGAGGAGCCTTGGCCAGGCATTTCCTCGGTCTTTCTTGACCCAGGCATTGTGCGAGGGATGGAACCAGAAACACCACAGCTGTGGCAGCTACTTTTGGGCATCGATTTGGAGCCTGGAGTCAGAGAAAAATCATAGCATCATTAAGGTAGGCAAAGACCTCCCAGATCATCTGATCCAACCATCCTCCTACCACCAATGTCACCCACTAAGCCATGTCCCCAAGCACCACGTCCAGCCTTTCCTTGAACACCCCCAGGGACGGTGACCCCACCACCTCCCTGGGCAGCCCGTCCCAACGTCTGACTGACAGCCACTGCTCTAAGCAGCCTCCTGTGAGCATTCCCCCCCCAAAACTGCCCTACGCTGCCTTGAGTTTACCATCCTGATAAATATTGTATGGCTCTTAAATAACAAAATGCTACACAGCCTTTAAATGTGCTGGATGGCTCTTTAGCCTCCAGTGCTTTAACACTAGATGGTTTATCATCACTAATTCCTTTGGTAATTATGGTAATAACAATAATCATGGAAAGCTCGTTTAGCTTTAAAGCGGGTATATAAGGTGCTTTTCCATGCAAACTGCTCTTGGGTGAGCAGTGGTTGGTACAGCACGTCCCTGACGGCTCCGCAGCGGCCAAGGCCCCCCCTCCAGCAGCAGGATGGGGTGGCAGGGCCAGGCAGGAGCACCACGGCGGGGTTAGGGCAGGAGCATCACCCTGGGGTTAGGGCAGGAGCATCACCCTGGGGTTAGGGCAGGAGCACCACGGCGGGGTTAGGGCAGGAGCATCACCGTGGGGTTAGGGCAGGAGCATCACCGTGGGGTTAGGGCAGGAGCATCACCCTGGGGTTAGGGCAGGAGCATCACCCTGGGGTTAGGGCAGGAGCATCACCGTGGGGTTAGGGCAGGAGCATCACCCTGGGGTTAGGGCAGGAGCATCACCCTGGGGTTAGGGCAGGAGCATCACGGCGGGGTTAGGGCAGCAGCATCACGGGGCAGGCAGCAGCAGGAGCGAAGGCTGCAGAGCACGGCTTCTGCCCCATTCCTGGCCTGGGGGAGGAGGGCTTGTGGTGGCCACGCTGAGCACTGCTCGCTTCATCGCAGCGTGCCTTATCTCCTCCGTGCATCCTGTGCCTTTGCCTTTACAAGCACCCCGAGCACTTCATCAGAGAGGTATTTTTTTTTTTTTTTTAACAAGTGAGGCAGGGGAGCATGGAGTTGGGGCTGTGTTTGGCTGTGTAATGTTCATTTCATGCTCCGCAAGCAGTTACCATATTTAAATTGCAAATATTAGTAATGCTGTCAGACTTCAAGGGTGAATGTGACTTATTCATCCCAGCATGATTTGAGTTAAAATGTATAACTGGATTTCAAGCAGACAAGTTACATTTTATTGAAAAAAAAAAAAAGATAGTGTATGTATTAATGAAATTGCTCCAGATTGATTATTTCTCTTTTTTTTTCAGTGGTTCATCAGGGAAACAATTCTAATTCCTTAATAGATAGAGACAGGGAACTGTCATTTACATTTTGTCTTGCGAGGCAAAACCTGCAGGTACATGAGTACCATCAGGGCCCTGTAACAAGAACTCATGGGTCGGTTTTCACCAGACATGAGGATGCTGCTGTTAAACTCTGGTTTGGGATTTGGAAGCTGGGATTAAAGCACTTGCAAACTCGTGGCTGGGAGCCAGCTGCTTGGTGCTGGGGGTGACAGGGCCGTGTCGTATGGCCGATGCTTGCAGTGACCGTGGCTTCTGAGCTCTGCACCAAGCTGTGAAGCAGCTGAGGGATGGAAACATTTCAAACAGAAATTCCAAATTTCACTGAAAGTCAGCAATTTCAGCCCAAGTTCTGGGATTCGGTTTGAATTGTAACATCAGAGCTGAGCCTATTGGACTAAATTATCTATCCTTAACATCAGCTCCTGTTAAAAAAATATATTTAAAAAAAAACCTTTTGCTTTCTTTTCTTTCTGCTAATACATTTAAAACAAATTATGTGATGAATAATGTTAAAAGTTTAATCGGCTCCCCTATTGTGCCAAAGTTCAAAAGGAACATTTATCAGTCTCAAGTTTAGACTGCAATTTATACGTGCAGCTGAAAGCTTTTTAATTCACTCAACAGGAAACAATGAGCACAGTTGATTAAATTTGAACTGGTAATTTATTCACAAACGTCAGCATTTCAAACACTGTAAGAAAGTTTGCAACCATGGGGCTGCAGAAGAAGAAGCCGAGTTTCCAGCGGCAGCTGGTGCAGTGATGCCAAAGGCAGCAGGGCAGGACGGATGTCTGCAGGGTGGGGAAGGGGCTGGCGGTGCTTCCCCCGCTGTGGCTGGAAGAAGCAGATCGGAGAGGCCGGACGCTGTAATCCCGCCCCGTACTGAGGTTTGCAATATTTCGATTAGGCCTGAGGAATCGCTGTACATGTTGGAGACTTGGAGCTCTTTGCTTCGTTAATCTTGTTGCCATTGCTGCACCAAGTGCCCGTTCAGACAAACATTTGGAAACCTGCCATACGTAGCCCCCATTGCTAAATGAGAAATGAATGCGGAATTCTCCCCCGTGTCCAGCTCGCAGGGAAGGACTGTGGCCGGGCACACGAGGTGGTGCTGAGCAGAGGGTGCTCGCCACGACCCCGCTCATGGGGCCGGCCCCGCTGCCGGTCTCTGCTCCTGCACGGGCTGGACGTGAAGCAGGCCAGAGAGCAGCCGCTGGATGCTCGTTCTGCAGACCCACCCAGACAGACGTTATTTCCTTCTGTGTGTACGTGGGTTGCAACAAAAACCTGCTGCAGGAGCTCACGCGTGCTATTTAGCACGGATTCGTTCCAGGCGGTCCCTCCCCCCGGAGTAAGTTTAATTGGTAGCTGGTAAAGTTCCTAACAGATCTGGTGCCGTATTTTTAAATTAAAGGCAGAACACTCTGTCACGGCTTCCCCGCCCCACACAAGGATATTCCTTGTCCCGGCAGGGCTGTGGGGCACAGGGGGACCGGCCCTGCCTGCACCCCCGGCTGTCGGCTCTGCCCCGGGAGCTCGGCTGGACCAAAGAGGCGGCTAACGTTGCTGCCTCACGCCCCGTGCTTCGCTCACTGTCCTCTAGTCAAAAAGCTCTGCTCGCAAAATGTGCAAGTATATTAATAGCATTTGAGAAATTTTAGCAGATTTTGCGATAAAATTTTACAGTGTATTTTTGAATTATTAACCCTCAGCCTTACCCTTAAAAACACCTTTTTATCCTTCATTACAAATGCACTCAGCTTGGCCACACGCATTACCTTTACGCTCGCCAAACAGTCTGTCTTTCACCTGCACATTCGTTTTTATTGTCCAATAAAGAAAAGGTCAAAAACAACATAACGAGGCTCCCGGTACCGCTGCGTAAAACCACTCTTTCACCACCAGTAATTAGGGGGCTGGTACTAAGAACGCCGAACAAATACCCTCACAAAAGTGTTTCGACAGCAAGTTACTGTGTTTTAAGGAGCACGGCTTTAAAGGGCAGGCCCTGCGAGTGCCGATGCCCTGCACGCGTGCCACGAGCTGTGCTCGAGCTGTGGCCGCTCGCTGTGGGGCTGGCGGTGAGGGCGCCTGGGGACCCGCGGCCCCCCCGGGGGCTCTCCGACCGTGCCGGTCCCGAGAGGGCTTTTCTGTCCTGCTCCTAAGGAATTTAATGGGTTTCTGGTGGCATTTCCATTATAGTTTGCTAGTTGTTTTTGGTGAAAGGGAAAGGCAGCCGTGGATTTATGAGAGCTCCCATCTCCTGAAGCACGTTTGTGCCTGTGGATGGGGAGCGGGGAGGGCGACCACAGCAGGATAGGGATGGAGCACCCGAGGAGATCTCGCCTTGGCATGAGGGGTCTGCAGCACCTGGGCTGCCAAAATCCCTGCGGGACCTGGTGGTCCCAGCCCCTCCAGCCCCCCCCCAGCGGGGCAGCACCGGCTCCTCGCCTCACTTCTCGTTAACATGACACGAAGACTCCTTCCATTACCCACAGCCAGCCTTATCCTGCCTGCTTAAATGCCACTGAAGCTGCTGGTGTATCAGGGAGCTGGATAATCGTCTCAGCGGCTGTCCGTTCGCATGAGCACTTTTCCCATCCCTAATGCCGTGCAGCAGCCTCGCGGCACGCGGCATCTGCTGACACCCTGCAGGCCCCTCCCGCATCCCGAGCACCTCCGATGAAGGATGCTGCACACAGAGACGAGTACATTTTATTACAGTTATCTACAAAGTTAAGTCATTTTCCATAAGTGTTCCTACATTGTTAACAACAAAATAAGCAGTTGCTGACATCTAGGCTATTCTGGACGGCAGGCCTGCATCCATTTTAAATATTGAAAATATGCCAGCATGGTAATGTCGTCTTTTATTTGCGTCCTGCCCTCCCTTTTCCGTTCTGGCTCATCAGGTGGGTTTGCCAATGAGACTTTGGAAGCGTCAGCAGCCGCTGGATGTTGAAGAGTTAAGAGCCTGTTTTTTCTGCTGCCACTCTCCCTTCTACAGGGAAGACAAATGGTTCATTATATTCCCCATCATTTTCTCTGATGCCTGGCTGCCTCCCATAGAGATGTTGGGTCTGTACCATGGCAAGTCATTACCATGATCTCCAAGAACAGACGTGGAGAGCAGTATTTCCTATTTGTATGTGTTGATTCATGCCAGGGGCAAACCAGAGTGATCAATTCTATTTGTCCTTAAAAAAATGCCTACATGTAGAGACATAGCATGAGAATATAAACAATATAGTACATCTTTTACCAATTCAAGAGGCAAAGAGTAGAAAAAATCCATGGCTGCAAGAGGTTTTACAAGAGTAAATCTCCTAGTAGCATCTTTAAACCCGCTGATACTGAGCTTGAATAAATCCAGAAAGCTGAGTCCGACCTGGGATCCCACGAGGAGCTGCCTTCCTCTGAGCCAGGGGGATCTCAGCCACTCTGAGTATGCGTGAGTATTTTCTTGCGAGCGAGTCTTGCTAAGTTAAGAGAAAACCATTATCAGCGCTATGCGTTGGAGTGGTTAAAATGCACATTCACAAACAGCTTCATGGACAGGAGCACTCAGTTCTTATCTGCATTCCTGATGGTAAATAATAGCTTCCTCTGGGCTTTTAAGTGTTTCTGCCCCTTGGAGGGAGAGTTGCAAATGGAAAATGGTTGCACTTTTCAAATTCATGGCCGCTGAGGGAGACGTCTGCAGATATTTCTGGAGAAAATATTTGGAATGTGCATAACAATACAATACATATACTGACTATTTATTTTGGTGGCTATCAGGTTTTAGCCTCCCTTAAGGTAAATATTGAACTAATCTTCTCCTGGGCTATACCTGCCTCTCCGATCCATCAATTATAATATTCAATTTAGCTGAAGTCAGTGTCTGGCAGGCAGGGCACTGCAAAATGTGAAGAGCAAAATGAAACCCTTCCAACAGAAGCAGGTTTAACTTCCTCAGAAAGAGAAAGAAAGGCTATCTATTAGAAAAAAAAAATCACCTGAAGGCTTGGGATGGATTTTTTTTTCCCTAAAAATGTTTCATTTTCACTTAAAAGAATGACTCACTACTGAAATATATGTATGACTACATGCGGTTAAAATAATAGGGCTGGTATTTCTAAATGAAGTGATGCCTGGCTGTGCAAGGAAAACACTTGAGCTTTTGATAGCAAAATCCTGATTACTTTAGCTGGTATGAGTGAGCTGGAGTTCAGAACCTTCAATTGCACAAGTGGAGCATGCTATGGGTGCCTCCAGCAGTGCAGAAATCAGCAAGGACTTGATATTCTAAGCGAGATTTTGGCGCGTGCTACTTGCAGCGTGATGGCAGGATAACAACTTCCAGCCGACCAGAGGGCAATGTCCATTAAAACCCACAGCTCGAGAATAAACCCCGAGCCCCTGCACACTTCACAGCACGCTGCCCGAGATCGCACGGTGGTCTGCGGGCAGGAGGAGAGCTGAGCTCTGCCTGCGGAGCCGCTGGGGCCGCCGCGCAGCAGCCGGGCTGTCCGGGAGGTCTTCGTGCCGCGCTGCACAAGTGAAACACCTCGCGGCTTGGAGAGAGACAACAATAAAAGTGATTAACAACAGTGCCTATTAATATATAAAGAGCAATGTGTGTTTTATTTTCTCTCTGGAGGTTCTATTATTCCTGTTATTATTTTTAACTGTCTTCTCCTTGGCTGCCCTAGGGAAAGAGGAAGAACACACTTGAAATTAAGTGAAAATTGAGGGACGTTCAGGACACTGCCCAACTGAGCCAGGAAAGGGGCTGGGACTGCTTCAGCCTTTGCCTGCTCCCATCCATGCTTCCTTCCAGCATGTTTTTTTCCATAACTTATTGGTTTATTTTGATAGGCAGCAGCCATTCCTGTTCACACACATTTAATATAATGTGGGAATTAGTAATTTGTAATAGTGGCTGAAATCGCTTTCTAATACATAAAACATAAATACAGCAAACGCGAACAAATGAGCCATAACTCTCTCTAATGGAAAACACTGCCTCCCTTCTTTTTATGGTGTATGGAAAAAATGGCCCCACTATTTTCGATCATTAATTTTGTATTGGCCCAAACCGTGGTGCTGCTGGTTTCCAAAGTACTTTTTGCAAAATAATGAGGCTATTTATTAGTACCAACAAGGCTGCACAGAAAGAACAGTTGAGATAGTTTCTATAGTAACTCCCTGCTAAAACATTTGACATTCACCCCTGCTAAATCTGTTCTGCCGCCTTAATTGCGAGGTTCGGCCGCAGAACCCATGGCGGAGGCTTTGGGCAGAGGAGTCCCCGTGCTAATTTTTCTCCATCCATTACACGATCCGTTTTAAGCCATTACCGCTGCTTTTCTGGCAGCGGCAGGGCCGGATGGTTAACAGGGGCGACATCTCCATTTTGCTTTTTATTTCAGCCGCAGGCAATGTTTCCCTGTGAGCACTGGGTTGCTCCACGTGCTGGAGACGCGGTGGCTGCGCTCTCCCCGTGCTGGGTTTGTCTTCTCCCTCTCCTGGGGGTCTCGTTGCCCTTCGCCATGCACGCACCTCTCCCCGTGCTGGGTTTCTCTTCTCCCTCTCCTGGGGGTCTCGTTGCCCTTCGCCATGCACACACCTCCTTGGCCGTCCCTCCTCCTGGCATCCCCCCTGCCCCGCAGTTCTCTCCGGCAGCACCGGTGCCCGCTGCCCCGGGGAGGCTGAGCGAGGGGAGGAAAAGCAGCCAGGATCACGCTGGTCCTGGTGTCGCAGCCGAGTTTTGAGAAGTAATTGGGTTTGGCCCTTCTGTTACTTCCACAAATAAGGGAAAACACAATTATTCACACTCACCAATCGGATGCTCTGGGAAATAAGAACTAATTCTATTTTTTCATACGCCTCTCTAGAAATGGTCTGTATTGCGTTAGAAAACAATAAAAATCCCTGGCACTACAGAACATTTGTACATCAAACACACCGACCCTCCCACTCACCCCTCCAGGTGACCGTGACGTGATGTGTGATCCTTGCAGACGGCGGCGAGGCGGGGAGCAGCTTTTTTGCACCGGTGCTGTTACGCGGCCGTGCTCCCGTAGGACCCCTGGGACACCCCGTCCCCATGGGCTGGGGGCTGCACTGTGGGGGGGGGTCATGCCTGCAGCCAGACACCATCAAACAGGCATAGAAATTAAATTGCCAAGCTTCCCCAACACGTGTTACGGCCGTAAGATGCTCGTATGCAAAAAATAGCCCGCAATATTCAATTATCTTCTGACTGACTTTTATTCAAATATGTCTGAGGTCATCCTGGAAGAATTATTCATCAAAAATGGAAAAAGTTACCGCCACTTATCAGGAGCTTGCTGCAGGAAATGAGCAAGACAGCTTTATGAGTAAATTAACAAGATTTATAACACCAGCAAGACAGATTCAAAAATAATAGCTGTTCCTGCTGGTGCCCCGCGCTGCAGATGGGCAGATAATGAGGGGAGCACATCAGAGGGGGCGTACGGGGAGGCCGAGGTGTGCGGGATGGCAGTGCCAGAACCACAAGAGCCGAGATTTGGTGGGAGCACCCCTTTCACTCACTTTTGTTCACGTTGCTGTCTGTTCTGAGGAGAAATCCCTGCCGTGACACATGGCTTGCAAATGGCAGAAGCAAGCACACGACAGGATAAAGCATTATAGCTAATTCCACATAATTAAAGTGTAATTGGAAAAAATAATTAGCGAGGCTGCCCCTTATCCTCAGGAAGGCCCCAGCGTGCCTGCAGTCAGCTCAGGGCAGGCGGGAAGGGGCAGCGGGGCCAGGCGAGGGCAGGGGCTGCCGCGGTGCCACCTCTGCACCGCGGGGACGAGCTGCTGCCGGGCGGGGGAGCGGGGGGATTATTCTGCCCAATTATGCCTTATTACTCATCACTTCTAATCACTTTATCGTGGCAGTCTCTTGTTTACTTTCCCTCGCTTGCTTGGCTGCCCAGGCACAAGAGCGATTAGGAGTTAATGCCCCCTCTGCACGCAGATTAGCAGGGGCGCGGAGGAGATCATCTCCCACAATTACACTCGCTTTCCCTGGCAGCAGCTGTCCCTCAGGCTCAGCAGTGCCACCAGCATCCTCCTCAACGCTCCTTCTCTGGCTGAAGGCTGCTGCTGGATTATCGGCTCGAACGGGAAGCCGCAGGTACCACGCTGCCCCCTGCTCCGAACCTGGTTCAGGTGCTGGGATCACCGTGTCTGCAGGAGGAGGGCCTGAGACGCCTCTCCCCATAAAGCGCCATTTGGGTACCATGAATTCCAGAAAATCATGGATGCCTGAAGATCAAGAAGTGGCTAAATTTACCGAGGAAATTTCTCACCGACAATTATTCACTTAGCCCTACACAACAGCTAGAGAAACAGGTCTTGGGGGAGAAGCATAAATCAGCCCCAGCCCGTGGGTGCCTGCAGGGGAGCGGCGCATCCTCCAGCCCGCACCACGCGCGGGCTCGCTGGCTTCTCCCGTCCCCCTGTCAAACCGTTATTAAAGCTGGCAAGCCATCATGAGGAATAAAGATTTATTGTGGCGCAATTTCCCAGGAGGGAGAGAGATTAATGCTGAGGAGAGAGGAACCAGCGTTTGTTTTCTGTGGGGATCTGGGGAGGTTTTCATCCCCGGGGCACAGGTTAGTGGCGGGGCGAGGGGCGGCTCTGTGCATCCCCTCCCCATTTGACTGGAGCCAGCCAGCCTCGAGCCCCATCGCCTTTCCTTTGGAAATGTCCCGCTGGGAAAGCTCAGAGCTTCCCTCTGCTAATCTGCCGGGACAGTGCTGAATCTGGCCGTAAAGCAATCTGCCGGCAGGGCAAGGTGCTGAGCAGAGCGCCCCGATTACAGCCCGGCCGGGGGCTGGAGCAGAGCATCTGCCCAGGGGGTGGCTGCGAGCCCCCGGCGCAGCCCTGGCCGCGCTCCCTGTGTAACAGCACAGCGGCTCCGCCGAGCCGAGTGCTGGGCTCATTTCTGTTCTTCTGCTTCGCTCTTCAAAGACATTTGTTCCCATAAAGGCCTCCCGCTGAACGCCGCTTTGTTCTCTCCCAGCTTTGTAGGACAACAACAAATGCCTGGCACCGGTTAATAAGAATTATGCGAGTTCTCATCTGGCCATCACTCTGGGCATAATAACAGGTTGCAAGGGAATGTGCTGTGAATACAACAGTCTGGAGCAGAGAAGTTTTTTTTGTTGCTTGTGGTGTTGGTTTTTTTTTTAAGCCTTTTCCCAGGGCAGGCTCCCTGACGGCCAGCTGTAACGCAAATGATCTGCACGGCACAGGAATGAAGCGCGGGGCGGAGGCGGCAGCCTGGGGATGCCGGCAGCAGGGAGCAGACCCGAGGGCCACGCAGTCTCCTGTGCACGTTGCCGTGCCCTGAAATGCTGTGGGGCTGCTGATGGCAGCGAGGCAGCGGCTCTGCCCCTCCCTGCTCCTGCTGTCCCCTGCTCGTCCTGCCATGCGACCCACACCTGCCAACACCTGCCGGCTGCATCAGCTCCGTGAGTCGATTCTGTTTTCATTAAGAGCAAAGTAATAACTCTCCAAATGCCAGCATGCTGAAAAGCAACTGTGGCCAGTTTTGACAGTTATTAATCAAAATCAGAGGCGAGCTGTTCCACATGGGAGTGTTTTGTTTCCACTTGTTCCAGCTTTGTTTCTTCTTCTTCTGCCCCTTCCCCTCCTCGCTGCCACTCCTCTCCTAGGGGGAGATGGAGGCACTCCTTCCACTTCCTCATCCACGCCTTTTTTCAGGTTTTGCTAGGAAAAGAAAAGAGCTGGCCAGGGCTTGGACTTTCTAAACAGTCCTAAATTTCACCCCTTCAAGTCATCCTACAACAGCGCAGCCTCCTGCGCGGGAATCCCCATGCATCAGGGGATGGCAGCACGTTGCATTATACATCACGGGAGGCTGTTATGCTGATGATTTATGGCACAACCCCAACCCCAAGCACTGTCGCTCGTGATGTATTGTAGAGCAGGAACAGATCTGTGCTAAAATACATCAGCATGAATTAGTGCGCGCGGCCGGCTCCTTGCCGAGCAGGAGCAGCCGCACGTGCAGCCGGGCGCGCCTGCAGCACTGGTGCCAAACCAGCACCAGCGCCCAGGGAAGGGAGGGGAGGAACATGAAAAAATCAATGGAGAAGCTGAATCTTACAATCACGTACTGATTTTTTATGGAGAAAAAGATAATCCATGGACTAAGACAACCACCGCCGCTCGCAGACTGAGACCAAAGGGCTCCTACAAAGACCGCTATTTTTGTTATTGCTGTTGGTGGACACGCTTGGTAAGAGAAGAGGAGGGAATACTCGTAATGCATATTTCAATTTTGTCTGAAAACTTTCATGATTATCATTTCAATTAAAATTGCTCTTTGAAGCAGTTTGTCTTCAGGCTCAACCACATGAATCTTTGCTCTCATGAACATGGGAAGCTTGGAAAATAAAAATGACCCTATTTTATCCAGTGGTTTTTTTTGTTTTTTTTTTCCTTTGCACCCTGTGTGGTTCCATCCCAGGTTTCTTGTCAGGGCATGTTCAAAGCACCCTGCTTGGGCAGAGGGGCAGACAGAGAGCAAAGGCCCTGTCTTGCTAATTACGGACAGCTTAACCTGCCACAGACATCCCAGGGGCACACAGCCGGGGAGTCAATAGGTGCTGCTCTTGCAAGAGGGAGCCTGGTCCCACACTGGAGCAGGTCAGGAGGGCACTGGGGTTTGGGGTGAAGGCCCAGGCGTGCCGTGCTCAGCAGCAGAAGCACCGCAGGCACGTGAGAGCAGAGCGCGATGGCTCCCCAGCAGCAAGCTCGTGGCTGTCAAGGCATTTGCTAAGGCCATTAGTGCCAGCAAATTAAGGCTGTTATTGTCAATTTACATGACAGCATGAGTGGCTTGTGTTTTAAAAAACAGCAATATTTTGGCAGGAGAAAGAAAACACTCAGTAGAAGTTCAGCTCTAACAGCACGTGGCAGCAGCGCTGAGAGCGATGCGAAGGGCAGCGGCTGCGGTCCAAGAGAAAATGCAGCTGGTGCTGGGCAGGGAAATGCACACCTGGTCCAGGTGCAGCCCCAGTGACATCCCGGTGGAGGGCATGGCCCCATCACCTTCCGTCCTACAGAGAAATAAAGTTAAGGGTTAGTTCCAATAACGCCCTTTAGGACAGTGCCCCGGCCTGCAACGGGTTATCCGTACGTGGGTGGGATGTGACGAACCTTCCACATCCTCCTGTGGGTGCTCACCAGCCTTGCCTACCTCTGCCTGGCAATCCTGGGACAAACTCTGAATATACATGAGCTGAAGATTATTCAACATTTCCATAAAACAAACTATGTTCAACACTAATTTATGAATATACTGAATTATCTAACACAAATGTAAATAGGATATAAAAAGAGATATCAAGAAGAGGAACCTACAATCAAGTCAGTCTTCTTGATAGGGATGTGGGAAGAAAGAATGTGAAAAAGGAGCCTAGTAATTTATGCATACGTGTGTCCCGTTCTGTCCTCAGGAACGTGAATACCACTAACTGCCGACTGTCCTTGATAACTGCTCGCAATGTCATCTTTTTAATGAAAATTAAGTGCTTTGGTTGTACTAAATAGAAGCTGTGCGGACATGTTTAATTGCAGCACTGGGAGATGGCAACCTCATTTGAAAGGAAGCAAGTCCTTGGAGGATTCAGCATGGACTCTTCAGAAACAACAGACACCATGAACTTATAAGGACTAAAAATATTTTCCTTGCATCTGTGCAAGCCATTTCATTTCCTCTTCATTTTCTCTCATTTTCTTTGTCTCCAGCTTCAAATGATCTGATGCATTCTAATTACAGCCACATCTGCCTGCCCCTGCGCCGTCCCAGGCGACCCATGGGCGGTTGCCAGCGGGCAGGGAGGGAACTGGGTGGTGATGGGAGCACCCCAACGCAGCGGGCACCCACCTGCAGCAGGCACCCACCAGCCTGGCTGCAGCTCACCCTGGTGGTTCTTCCCCAAGCGGAGCGAGCCACACCGCTGGGATCGCAGGAATGCTGCTACGGAAGGCAGTAATGATCCACGAGCAGCAATAAGCACACGCCTATCGCAGCTTCCCTTCGCTGCTGTGTGCATGTTAACTCCTGTTAATGTCAGCAGGGGTGGCCCCCAGCCCCCCCAGCCTCGCAGGGACTGGATTTGCCTGCGCGAAGCCCACGGAGCTTCCCTGGATGGCCATTCCCAGCCGGGGTTCCACGGGTGCGACTCGTGCTGGCTTTTCCATTTCGGCCATCAGTTAAGAAAAGCCTGCGCAAATCCAGTTTTCGGAAGTCATGTATTCCACTTCTAAGATATTATGCTGTTTTTCATTCTGATCTTAAAGAAAAGCCATCCTCGCATTCAAGCTAAAAGCAAATCCCTTGCAAGATTAGGTTAGCCTAGAAAAACTGAGCACATAAGCAATTACACATCATTTCTGAGGTGTTTTGTCTGCTCGCATAAGGAAATCAAAATCCCCAATCAACAATTCATGGGAAGAAGCAGCTCCAACACAAGAACAAAATGCGTGTTGTGTCCTTTCTTTAATCAAGTTAATGGTCATCATTTCGCATGCTAATGTCTCCTTGGTGGTCCATCAGCTCCGTACAGCTGCAGTAGTGTTTGATCTGGTGCAGTTTACCTAAGAGACCCAATTACGAGCTTTCCTCCAAGCAGGCTGACTCTGAAACACGGCAAATAAACCCCAACCGCCAACTGCTGCGTCCACAGCAAAGTTTTCCTCTGACATCACAGATGGCAGGTGAATAATTGCACGACTTTGGGTAAAGAAACCGAACAGCAGAGTGCTTTCTGTCCCATTTTGTTCGGTTCCCTAGGAGGGCTTGGAAACCAGCAGGAGGGCACAGAGGTGCACGGGGGGCCCTGGGATAGGGATGACCTTGATCCTGGGGCTGCTTCCCACTGGGGAGCTGGCGCCTGCCTGCTCTCCCCTGCCCACCTGGCACCACCTTCCTCCCTTGCTTCCATGCATACAAAATGCATTGTCATTGGCATTGCCATCTAGTGGCAATCATTCACAGCTGCCTTTTATCCTCTATTTTTTTTACACATCCAACAATAACCGATAACAAAATAACCCAAACCAAATATTTGATGTTTGTTCTTGTGACCATTGCATCAATCTGCTGGGTGCACCATGTCTGGTGTGCCTGCAACAGAAGGTGCTAACTAAAGGCAAAGCCCAGATCTGATCAGTAAAAAAAATAAATAAATAAATAAAAGGTACACTGGTAGTCTGGGCTTGTTTCCAAAAGCTTCATTCCTGCTTTGCCCCAGCGGAGAGGCAACTGCCCTCCCGTGAATCCCTGACCACCGCAGCTGCAAACAGCAGAGTCAATTTTCTCCTGTATTATCCAGGCAATGAGCAAAACATGCACAAGAGTACAGGATATGTGAAGGTTAAAGTGCGAACAGCAGCAGAAATCCTGGGCAGTCTATGGCGATGCCGTTTCTGTTGCAAACACGAGGAATTTGTGCAGCCCTCGGCTGCCTGCAGCTCTGGCCCTGGGCACCATCCTCGCTCCTGCAGCAAGAGTTGGGAGCATCTCCTGGACAGGCAGTGCCCATTGGGAGTGTGAGCCCGGTAGCACGGCCGGCGTGTTGGTGGGATGGGGGCAGAGCGTGGCTGTGCCCCTGGTCAGGGTGCCCAAGCCCAGCAGGAGGAGGAGCTGGACGCAGCACCCGTGTGAGGGGCTGGAACAAGGCCCCTCCGACAGCCACTCGCAATCTCCAGTGGCTGCAAGATAAGGGGTCGCCAGGGAAAAGCCAAACCAGAAAGATAAGAGAGCTTATTCCATTCAATTGTTGAGCAGATAAGGCAGCTGAGGCGAGCCTGGCTCTCCTAATCCGTCCCAATGAGCCGCAGAGTGTCGGCCTCTTCCGAACGAACCGTCCCCACGTGGCTGCTGCGGCACTCGTCACGGGCTGGGCAATTCAGACCTCCCACCGACTTATTTTTGAGAATTATAATTATGGATGGCTAACCCTAAGCTTAAGATTCAATGAATACATCTGCCTTTAAAACGAACCGGCAGAGAATTAAAGACGAGATCACCCAGCAGGAGGGCGTGCTCGGTGCGGCGCTGCCCCAGGGCGCGGGGAGCCCATTGGGGCTCCTGGAGCCCCCATTGCCTCTCCCCGGAGCCTGCAGGCACTGGTTGCCAGCCCCGGCCTCCTGCTGCAGGGAGGCAGAGCCTGGCCATCCCGCTGAACCCCCTGCCAGAGACTTTATCGGTCTGGGACCACCCTCACCCATATTTCTTGTGAAATACGAGCTTGGCATTTCTTACAACCTTTGCACAAAGGTTAGGAGAGAGCTTGATGGGATTTGCCCGATGATTCAAAGTTGGGATGCGCTGTCAGCGGGGAAGATGGAGCGCTCCCCCAGGAGCAGTGGTTTGCCCACAGCTTCGAGGGCTGGCACGGAGAGGGAGCGGAGCAGCACAGACCCCAGGGTCGCTCCCTGCAGAGCTCATCCGGCCGAGGGGAGGAGGAGAGCTTGGTCAGGGGGCTGTGGAGGACACCAGCGTGACCTGGCGATTGCCCCCCTGGGATGGCTGAGTGCCCGTGTTTGTAGCACCGGGTCTGACCCCTAACACCACGCACAGCCCGGGCAGCCTGCTCCGGGTCCCCAGCACCCCACCGGGAGCCGTCCATCTGCGGCTGGCCGTGCGCACGGGACCGACGCTGGCTATCGAGGTGGTGCGGCACGCGCTGCCTGCGACTGCGCACGCTCGGGTTTGAGCAGGACAGAGATTCATGCTTTGGGGAAACTTCCTCAGATTTTTAATTATCACAGGCAATTAAGACTTTAATTCTGCCAGGCTCCAGCTGCCGCAGCTGGCAGAGCTCCAGCGGTCTGGCCATTGGCTCCGAAGTCTGTGCAGGATGCTGGGCACAGAGCAGGAGCCCTGGGACAGGAGCTGGCCACCGAAGCCACTGCTGGAGATTGGGGCTCCTGGCAGCTGCAGAGGCACGCTGTGCTCCTATCTGTGCACCAGGCCTGGTGCCCTGCCTCTCTGCACCATCCCCACGGGGCAGGTTAAGAGCAAACACGTGCCAGGCAGAGGAAGCAGGACGACGAGCGGCATGGAGGAAAAAAGAGGTGCAGGGTATGGAGGAGGAATACTGCGCTCTGGGTCTGGCTTTGCTTTTCCAGTCTCCCCTAAGGGAGGCAGAGCAAGCAGCTGGGAACAGAGCTCCGGTGGGATCCCCGCACCCACAGCACTGATCCCCAGGGAGCACCCATGGCTGGCCACGGGCGAGGGCATGCACAGAGGTTGGGGGGTGCTGGAAATGGCCAATTCTGCTGCAAGGAGCCGGGTGCTCTGTGGAAGGCAGAAGGATGAGGAGGGGAAATGACAGGCATTAAAAATAGATCAAGGCGACGAGGTGAGAGAGGCGGCTGGGGAAACGGAGCCTGAGAGAAGAGCGAGAAGCACCTGGGTGACGAGCAGGTAGTGCAGGAGGGAAGCCTCGAGCCAGGCGAGGACGGATGGACAAAATCAGGGAAACCCAGCCCAGCAGGCCCTGGGCACCCCGCAAAGCCCCTGGGTGGCCACAGAGAGAGCCAGGCTCTGCCAGGGATGTGAAGCACAGACCCAGCAGCGCAGAGCTGGGCCCTTAATAGACAAAAAGCATAATAAAGTAACCCGAGTCCCACTGCAATATCCTTTCTCTTTTCACAATGAAAACCTCTTTCATAGCTGATCTAGTTCAAGTTAATACGGTTGTAATACACACACGCGAGAATGTGTCTCTCCACTTCTGCCTTACGCCTTATCACATATAAATATCACCACAAAAAACAGAGGAAGCATGAGCTCTGCCTCATCTGGCATCCCACAATGTAATTAGTTAGCACACATCAACTGAAGCCTGAAATATGGAATACAGAAATCAGAGGAGCTCACCCAACGAAACGGAAAATGAGAAAGCCTCATCCAATGAAAGAGCTCTCTAAATATAACCATTGCTGCAAAATTATGTCAGAGGATAATTCATACTCAGAAATAGCTCTGAAACTTAGTGGAAGCATGAGCAGCTAAATAGAGCAAGCCACAAGGAACAATGAGGAAATTGCACAAACACGATGGAAGTGTTACAGCAGAGTGTAGAAGCAATGATAAAAAATATTCCAAAATAGCTCTTCTAAGCAGACCAGCAGTGCTGCTGCTCCCATTTGTACGGGGAGCGAGGAAAGCCTCGGAAAGAGGTGGGAAGTCCCCCCGCAGCCACCAACTTCTGTGCGGCTTGTCGGATTTGCTGGTGGAGAGCCAGACACCACAGAAGGAAATGCTACTAGCTCTGTATGCCCAAAGTATATGTGTAGTCCTTCTGCTTCCTGTGCACGTTACTTGGACACATCCAGTCCTGGGGATATAAACTTTTTGCCTGAGCAGTCCTTGGCTACAGGACATCTTAAAAACCCCTTGTAATTAAACGAGTTGCCCAGCTTTTCTCTCTGTTCAGAAAACTTTCACGAACGCCACCTGAGTTCAGGACGGTAAATCCGGTGACCGCGTGGAGCAGCCAGCTCTCCATGCCGTGGGCAGGTGCCCAGCCCACCTCTGTCCCCTCTCCCGATTCCCTTCTGCACAGCCTCCTGCTCCCATTCCAGCGGCAGGGAAATGCAGAATGATGAGGCACCGGCGTGCTCTGCGGGGAGCGGGTCTGTGCAGAGGCTGACACCTCCGGCCCAGGGCAGCTCCTCCCAGCAGGGCTCACCTTCATTCCTCTACTTCAGGGTTATTCCAGACGCTGTCTTTAATTTAATTTGGTGCAATTGGATTTGATTAAGAGGTATTGATTGGGGGGAGGGGAGTTAAGGGGCTAAAATTGTGGCCATTTGTCAGTAGCTGGGAGCTGGTGAAATCTCATCACTAATAAATCAGTGCCGGCACTACTCAATACGCAGCTACAGCGGTCCAGAGAAGCAGACAGTCTCTTTCCCCTCTGGCACCCCGTGACAGATTAATACCATTAAAAGTTGCAAGCATTTCCAGCGAGGAGCTGCGGTTGGATCTGGAGAGAAGAGCCCCGGGGACGGAGGGTGGGAGATGGCCAGCACACAGCCAGGGTGCCCACAGGTGGTGCGCTCTGCTCTGCTCTTGGACATGTAAGGGGCACAACCCGTGTCCCTGCAGGGACTTGGAAAGCATGGGGCACCGATGTCAGAGTCTCTGACTGCAGCCCAGCTCCAGAGAAGAGCAGGAAACCTCTCCTGAAGTGCCCGTCGTCCTCCTAAGCAGCAAAGGCTACTTAACCTGGAAAAGGCTCCTGGTGGAGGATGCTGCAGCAGGTCCCAAACCAGTGACACAGAGGAGAGCTCTCATGCCCAGGCTGCAGAGCAGGGCTCATCGGGCGAGGGGCTGCTGCAGTGTGGGCTCCTGCTCTGAGAGCACAGCACACAGCTGCTGCTTTGGTTTACGCGCCCTGTCCACAGGCAGCGTCTCCAACAGCCGTGACATAGAGAAAAATTACAGAGCAACACTTATTAGCTCTCCAGCAGCATATTGACACAACTCGAATGGAAAATGGGGTCTAAAATGAGTAGACTTAACACTTCTGATGTATTTGTATTATTTTCAGCACACTATCATAACTCCCAGAATGGGGATGTCAAATGGCTTCTTCTAAGCATTTTGTACGTCTTTAAAAATGAAATGGGCTGCGCTGATGCCTTCAGATGTCTAATAGGTTGATACAAGTGTAAAAGTGCCACTTCATGCTTTGAGATGCAGCTAGAGTAAATCAATCCTATTTTTCCTGCTTATAAACCGCAGATATTTTGTCAAGGCTACTCTTGCACTTTGTGATCAAGGGAAGACGATGTGACACCCTTCAGGGCTGTTGGTGAAGCTGAACCTTGCTGGGTCTGTCTTGTGGCACAGCTGCTCGTACCCAGCAGAGGATGTGCAAGGATGGGGGCAGCCACGAGCCCCTGGCTCTCCCCAGCACTGCTCATCACCCAGATCTGGCCTGGGAGGTTCTCCGGAGACATCCTCAGCGCCCTTTCCTGCTACAGGCTTTTGTGGTGCCCAGGAGGAGCTGTTTTAAGTCCCTTGTAACAGCTTAGCTGGAGCCAGGGGAAGCTTGACAGGTTGGCCTGGTATTAAAAATGATCTATGATAATAAAAGGGGAGGAAAAAGACCGCTAACTTAGAAGCAGCAGTATCTGAAAGGCTTGAAACAGAAGGCAATTAACAGCTCCACTGTACCGCACGGTGCACGGCCACTGCTACGTTTGGAGAAAAACTCTCCATGCTCAAAATCTGTTAAAGATAGTTAATACCAGCAGTAACCACAAACCAAACAAACACGCAGCGTCTCCAGGAGCTGTGGCAAGCTCTGCAGAGAGAGGGGCAGGCACTGCTCCGAGCTGGGGCCTCCTGGAGGGGCGCGAGGAGGGGGGAGCTCCCTGGTCCCTCGGGCTGCTGAAGGGCTCCTGGGGACGGGGCCACTGGTGCAAGGATCCGGCCCGGGGCAGGGACCCGCGGACACGCTGCCGAGGGGTGTGCGAGGACACGTCCCCTCATTAACTCCTGGAAGCCAGTGCCTGGATGCTAATCCACGGTGACATAAGTCTTTGTGACTAATGCAGTCGTAATCAAAATGGACCATAATCATTACGGCAGTAAAGCGATCCTTGCATTTTCCTATTACTAATCTTCAGCTTCTCCTTGTGACCTTTACTTTAACATGTTTCAATATAAATAATGCACTTCTGTGAATATATTTTTCTGATTATTTCCCAAAGCTCTGATTCTCCATGTGTGACAGTCCCTGAAGTGGTAATTTGTTCTCTTTCCTGGTAATTGCAATTTTAGAAATAGCTTTCTCAAATGCTCAGAGCCTGATATCTTTTTCGAAGATACTTCCTTCTTTCTCCCCTTTGTGATGAGCTCGCTGCCCGCAGTGGGGCAGCAGCACCGGGGCATTGCCCCCATCCCACAGAGCGAGGGGCTCGCGCTGCCCCAGCAGACCCCACCTTCCACGGGGCAGTCTCCCAGTGATTTCAAGTGTACTCCTATTTATGCCGGTTGTAGCAGATTCCGTTATCCAGGCAGGAAGGGAAGCACGTTATTACAGGATAATAGTACCTATTTTCCCTTCACGTAGCGATGCACAGAGGGAAAGTAACCCAGCAAAAGAGATGCCGGTGGGAAAACCCAGAGGCTTGCACTTACAAGTAGTTAATCCCTGTGATACTTAGCCAAATACACACCGTTGTTCATAAGTTAATAAAGTGATCGTTCCCACATACGGTAAATCACTCCGGGGCTCTGGATGCAGGCAGGGCCTGGCAGTGCCGGGGGAGAAGAACATCCCGGGGCCAAACCCCCCCCCAAAAGGCAGCCCTGGGCCGGGCATCGCAGCTCGCCAGGCGCTGGCAGCAGCGAGTCTCCACCTGGGGGGTCCGAGGTGGGCTCCTGTCCGGCCATGCCGCAGCCCCTGGCTCTGACCTTCGTAGCCAGTTTGGAGAAATTGTTGGTGATTAATTTAAGCTGAAGGTTAAGAGCCAACATAAGCTAGAAAGTCAATGACTAATCTATTAAGCTCCCCAGTAACTTAATTTACATGTTTTTAATGATTACTTCCTACCTGGGCACTCTGAAAACTAATTGGACTTGAATCGTTAAGTGCATTCAGAGGTGGACTCAAATTAATAAGTACCACTCATGTCTGCTTTTAGCTGCAAAAGAAAATCAACTTTGGTTCTTGGGCTGCCAGAATGCCTCATTGCTATGCAAATGTCGCAGCCTCTTCTCCATTCAAGGGGTATCTGCTCTCTAATAACAAGGATGCATTAGCCCGGGGAGCCAGCCTTTGCTGTACCCACTGCCATTTAGGAATTAAAATCCCAATTAAGGGCTTGATGCACTTCTTGAAAATTGAGTTTTTTCATCTATTGTGGAAAGAAAAAATCTGCTCAGAACTTTAGATGGGGAGCAGGCCAGACATCGCCCTGGTATTCCCAGGCATGCAGGGGATAGATAAGGCTGGTCTGGTATTTCTGTACTGCTGAGCGGCTCCCACCCCTCCTCCTCCTCCTCAGTTTAATTGCAGGTGGTCAGGGCAGGTCCCATCTCCCTGCTCCCCCAGTTTGTGGCTCCTTCTGCCTGTAGCTGGTGCCACAGGCATGGGTCAGTGCCACAGCACCACCAGGGGCTGCAGGGCACGCCGTGGGAGCCCACCATCTCTCCCTGTTCCCAAGAATAAGATTAATGCTTCTAATCAAAAGGCACCGTGGTGTGGCTGGCAGGCAGAGCCCCATCCCAGTTCTGCAGAAGCACTGTGCCTCTGTGTGTGCCTTCAGAAAGCCTGGGCAATTCACACTGGCAAGGACAGCAAAGCCTTTTCCTCAGAGGTAATTGCCGATGACTTGCAATTAGAAGAATCCACACTCAGCTCGGTTTTCAGCACCTCTAAGTTTATTAGAGACAGGCAAGTGATAACAAGCATGCATCTCAGGCTCAAAGCGAGCACGACTTGGACAAGCCAGCGTGCAGATCACCCCTGCGGGTGACGCTGATTCCCAGGGGGAGGCAGGAGCAGCTCCCAAGCCCGTGGCACCGGCTGCAGCGAGGGGCGAGGAGCTGCCAGCGCCGCTGGGGGAGGCTGCAGCACCGTCATGCTTGAGGTGTCCAAAATCTGCACGGCAAGCAACCGAGATGCCTTCTCCTTCTGTACACAAGGCAAAGCTCTTGCTCTGAGTAAAGAACCTGGTGATAAAGAAGATGTGGCTGGAATGAGAAGCACCTACTTTAGAGTTAACATGAAAGCCCTTTTAATATAATCTAATGGCAAAAGGCAAAATGAGGTTTAGAGATGCAGCGCTGGCTCTCTACTTAAGGAGAGGATGAACACTTGTATTGGATCAATCCACATAAGGATGAAAAAAAATCAGTGTGGTATTTATTTCCCTAAGAAGTCTGGCATCTTCGCTGGAGCTGTGGGAAGTGAAATGAATTCATTCCGCATCGGATGCGTACAGCTGTCCTCTTCACAGCAAGCGCTCATGACTCCCAAGCAAGGACGCTCGTTAGAGACAAGCAGGAGCCTAAACAGCGGGATTTGGGGCTGTTGGGCCTGGTGAGCGCCTGGGGTGAGCTCTCCCTCTGCAAACACACACAGGGGGATGGCAGATCCTGCACCCTCCAGCACAAACACGCTGCCAGGCCAGCTCAGCCTGCCCAGACCCCCGGCCAAACCCCCTGAGTTACCAAGCTCACAGCGGGGCTGGTGCAAGGAAAAAAGTGCCAAAGGATGCGAGTGCCAGGCTTCTGCAACCCATTGCTCCAGTCTGCACCGCACACAAGGTCTGTGCCCAGCAGCGATGCCCAGCACCACTGAGCTGCAGGCACCGCTCCCCACCCAGCACCCAGCCGTAATTGCTTGCTTAAACCAGGCGGGTGACCGGCTAGCGGCTCACAGGCTTCATGAGTTAATCATAATGAAATTGAGAATTTCACAGTTTGCCATCAATTAATAGCTGAGCAAACAGAACACAGTGGTTATATCGGGGAAGATGTTTCCCCCTAAAGAACAGTTCTTTTAATGAGGCTTATAATAATACTCATTAATTTGTGTATGTCTGAATTTTCAGGTTTGCAAACAAGAAAGGCAATAGCTTTGCATTACGGTTGAGCCACACAAACAATAGCTTCCCTCTTCGTTCCAAGCCTCAGGTGGGTCATTGAGAATTTATTTGGCTGATTAAAAAAAGTTTCTCGGAATAAATCCACAGCCCCAGTACGCCCAGGGCCTTTGCTGGGTCAGAGCAAAGGCGTCCCCTAACGCCACCTCACTGCCTCCCCCCGCTGCATTTATCCCGTGACATTTTTGATGCATTCAAAACTTTCTTTCTGCAGCACCCTGCAGCAAGGTACCCGCAGCCCTCTGCGTGCAGCAGGAAGGGGACAGCTCCTTCCCCTCCCCGTGCCCCCCAGGTGGAGGTCTCAGCTGACTGCCCGGGGGGGGACACGCTGCTCCAGCCCATGCTCATCTCCTCCGGCTGCAGGGAGCAGGATGAGGCCAGTTGGAGCCTCCCCGGCTCTCCTCCAGCACAAATAATGCCTCTGACAGGAAGCTGAATTCCCTCGGCCCTCGGAGGATGGAGCGCTTCATTGTGGGTTTTTCATTAGCTTACAATACAGGAGCTGTACAGATGCTGTCTGTTCCCCCCCAACAGCAAGCAAATTATGCACCTGGGCTAACAGCCAGCATACAGAGGATTTATGCTTTCCAGGGCCTTTTATTAACTTGACAACATACGGCTCTATCCAGAGATCTGCTCCCTCTCCCAGCCCCGGACAGGGGCTCTCCTTGCTGCTCCCGGCCTGCCCACGGGGAGTGCCGATGGCCAGGGAACGCACGGCCCCTGGGGGATGCTGGTCACAGAAAGGTTTGGGTTGGAAGGGGCCCTTAAGGATTAACGAAGCCACACCAAACAATTCTCACGTTTAAAACATTTAAATTCCTTACATTACTTTTCTTTTCCTGCACAAATTCAAAGCAGTTTTAAAGCAACATTGCTGAGTATTTTGGAATCCCCGAGATATTTATCTTTCCAGCAGGTACCTGCACTCACGTAGGTACACCAGAAAATGAGTTGACGCAGGACAATTTTTGATTCCAGAGTTCTCCATGGAAACCTGCACTGAAGATGTATTTTTCATCATACTTGGGGCACATTCCTTCATTGACAATAACCAGCTTCTTATGTAACCGAACCCCAAAGAAAATCCTGTTTTGTTTTTTTGCTTTCATATCTGATTTTTATTTCTTGTGGATGCCTGACATGAAAGCCTATAATGGTCCCTTTGGAAATGGAGGCTGCACTAGCCTATGCATATTAGCCAACGCTTGGAAAGTGGAGTCACAATTGATTTTTGTCTTTAAGATTCAGGCTGCAATTGATTTCTCTCAGACAGAAGCTTTGCATCTAATGAAATGCAGAGACACTCTTAGAAATGCACTGCAGCTGGCAGCAGGGCTATGGGCAAGGCAAATTGCCCTCCTTTTTCAAGCTTTGAGTAACTCCCAGAGAAGACCCAAACGGCTGAGTTCCTGCAGGTGAAGGGGCTGGCAGGAGGTGGGAGCAGCTTCAGAGGCGGCAGCGCTGCCAGGAAAGACCTTGCCAAAACATTTTCATATCTCAATATGTGTGGGAGGAATGTCTAACAATGTTGAACTTAAACTGGCTGGAAAAGCATCACGCTGCTGCCTGGGTTTAGATGTTTCTCTTCCCTCCCCCTGGCTGTAACACCGCTGGGTCGCCCTGAGCCAAGCCCCCCGGTTAGCTGTGGGGAATCTGGACCCCCAGGGGGGCTGGTCCCCCAGCTGGCTGGTGTAGCAGTCATCACCCATGGCCAGGGCTTGTCCCCATCCTCCTGGCACCCGTGGGCCAGGAGCAGCCCACCCGATGCAGAGGTCACTTTGATTGAGGTGGGCAGAGCCCTCAGCCAGGACCTATAGGGAAAGCCATGGGGCTGTGCCTGCCACAGGCAGGGCTCTTGGCAGGAAACACTTAAAGCACTCTCAGGAGGTGCAGCTGCGAAGAAAACCCACTTATTCCTGAGAGGAAGAAGCTTGACTGCCAGAAGCACTGCTCCTAATTAGACGGATGAGCGCTGCTTTGCTCCAAGTCAGCGCGGCAGAAGGGTACCGGGAGCCGAGATCTGATCCTCCCTCACGCCTGAGAGCCCCTCACTGAGCACATTCCTTCAGCCTCCACTGCAGGAAACAAGCACAGAAAATAACAGCACCACACCATCCTCCCACCCCGACCCACGGAGGGGGACCACCTTCCCCTCTCCCCTCTGCACCCCCACGTTTCTGTGCAGGACCCCCAGTACCTGGAAGCCCCCGGTGGGCGATGCAGAGTCCCACGGTGCTCCCCGTGCTGGGCAGCTGCCTGGCACACAAACCTCCTGCTCCATCACCAGTCAGACAAAACTGCGAGAGGCTCAGGGCACCGAGGTCAGAGCTCGCTGCTGCTGGAGCCTCCTTTGGCCTGCTCCCTGGGGACCTGGCTGCCCCACGCACCACTGCACAAGCAGCAAAGCCTGCCCAGAGGCAGAGAGGAGAGGCCCTGGGTGTGCAAGGCATGCAGGAGCTGCAGCAGCAGAGGGTTGAAGGCAGACGAGCAGCACTCACATAAAGAACCCATCCTTCCCTGTCCCAAAAGCCCTCTAGGGCTTTGCAGCAGCCTTTTATGTGCTGAGTGCCCCCGGCTGAGTGCCCCCAGCTGAGTGCCCCCACCTGCAGCTGGGGCTGGGGTGGCCCAGCTCCTCCTTTCCTCCTAGACAAAACCTTTGTGCTCCCCCCCCCCCCCCCCCCCCCAAGTAGCTGGCTTTCACTTCCATCCCCACCACCATTTCCTAGCAGACTTGTTCACATATTTCCAGTTCCTTCGGCTTTGCTCTGAGAGCCTGGCCCCAAAGCACGGCTCTGCTGGGGTGGGTGTGGGAGAGGGAGAGCATCCTTGGTGGGCAGTGCTGGGGGGGCACCATGGACTGCGTCAGCCATCCCAAGACCTCGGGTCCGGTTTTAGCAGACATTTACACACGCTGAGGCACCTGGCTCTCAGGCATCCCCTGGCAGATGTGTGAAACTCGGGGTGTTTTCATAGCCACGTTTGCAAAAGTGCTGGAAATGCCATCAGGCAGTTTAAGCTGAGATTAGGAGCTGTCATTTATATATACATAAAATGCTCCAAATCGATAGAGGCAAGACCCAAATAAGCCTTGTGTAAGCCGAAGCACAACTGCCCGCACAGCCGTGGCTGCGCTGCCTTCTCTGCTGCCTGGAGCCCGGCACGTGGTGAGGGCTGGGCTGTGCCTGCTGCCTCCCCTGTGCCCCCCTGCACCACCCCACGGACACTCACACCTGAAGGACCTTCCGCCACCTTCAGACACCAGGAGCTGCTTTTCCCTTCGTGCGCACGTGTGTTTTCCAAACTTTTCTGGAGTTGCTGTGCCCAGCGGCCAACGTGCGATCTGTTTGCGCATCCCAAGTGCTGGAGGAGTTTGTTTGCCGAAGCTCCTTAAAGTGTGGAGCATGAGGATACAATGGCATTTGAGTATTGTTGAGTGCTTTCAAGAAGATTACACCCGCTGAAGTAGTAATTAATGTTTGTTTTATTATGTTCTGGGGAATGATCGGCCAACAAGATAATTCAAATAAAACAGAACATGTTCCGATTGAACACTATTTAAACGCTGATTCATTGCAAACTAGCCCATGCAAAGGACTAATAATTAAGAGAAAAGGCACAAGCAGGAGTATACTCACCATTTGTCTGCCTTTTATGTCATTAAAATGATGGAAATTACAGCTTAATGAGTGGAAATTGGATGTACTCTTGAGAATTTTGTGTATCTTGTTTTCTTACCCGCTGCAGTTTCCAACCACGTACCCCAGCACTTCCTCAGCCCCACGGTGAATGCTAGGAGGAAGTTCAGACCCCGTGCCGGTGCACCCGGCCAGTCTTGGTGAGGTTTTGCTGGGCAGCTCTGCAGGCTGGATTAGTTCTTTGCTAATGTGTCATTAACTTATATACACGGAAATTACTGTGTCACATTATATGGTAAATAAACCTCAGCAGGGCTTGGAAGCTGAACATCCGGCACACTGAAAAACATCCAGTTTTATCTTACAGCACTGGTTTTTGGCAGGGCCCCTGCCCTGCTCCTTCCAAACTCCCCTGAACTGATGTGGCACGGAGTCTGCAAAGGGAAGGGCTGGGGTTCGTGCCCACGAGGTGCAGCTGCCCTTCGCCATTGCTGCTGGACAGGGGCAGCACTCACTGCCTGCCCTTTTGCACCCCTGAACAGCGAAAACACTCCGTAGAGTGCAGTGGAGAGGTGCAGGGCGGCCTCTCCATTGTTTTTCTGCCCTGGCAGCAGAAGCAGTGCCCTGAGCCGCAGCAGCAGAGCCGGGGCAGAGCAGAGCACCCCGAGGTGCTCAGCACCCGGTGCTGGGGCAGCGGGAGCAGAGCCCGGTGCTGCCACGCCGCCGGCTGAGGCACCGCTATCTGTTATGGCACAGCGGGACCCGCCACCACTTTACGTTTCTTTTTCCTGTTTGCTGAATCTAAATTCCCCTAAATGGGGAGAGATAAATTCTATCTGTAACGGAGCGGGCAGGATGAACACGGCATAATACACCTGCTCTCCATATAAATTATCTGCCGCACAGGGACACTGGCAAAGGGAGGTGCATGATGTGTCAGTTAAATGACTAGAAGAAAATTGTCCTCCATCTGTTGAAATAAATTCCACCACATTTATTTCTCGGAGTAACCGTACAGGGACGCAATGTGTTACTAAGCACAGAGAAGCAGACGAAGGAGCCGGGTGCCGGCTCGGTGCCGGCATCGCCAGCCCGGGGGTGTCCCCCCGGCCACGCAGCCCCTCGCGGGCCCCGCACCGAGGGGCGGCTTCTGCTGCGCACCCCCGGGCGCGGATTTTCCACCAGATGGAGCCTGCGGGCAGCCGATGCGCAGCCGGCGGCGCCGGGGGAGGTGGGTGCGGGGCCGGGGGGAGGCTGCCTGCCCGCCCGGCTGCCCCGGCGCGTGGTGGGCTGGCTGTCCGTCTGTCCGTCCGGCTCCCAGGCGGAGCAGCCTGTCTGTCTGTCCGTCTGTCTGTCTCCCGGGTGGTGCCAGGACAGGGCTGGGGAGCGGCTGCCTTGCCGTGTCTCGCTTTGCAGTGCAAGCTCGAAGAGACCTGGTGCAGGCCCTTGTGGGCACGCGTGTGCTCGTGTGTACACACATGTGTGCGTGCATCCTTCAGCCGCACAGATGAGCCACCCCCAGCTGGACCCGATGGCTCAGCTGGGGGTGACTCAAGGGGTGCTGCATGCCAGTGCCAGACCCAGCCTTTAACCACAGGCAACACCCACCAGGACCGAGAGGCACCAGAGCCTGCCCAGCAGCACTCCTTGCTCAGGTTCGGCACGGACCCAAGGGGCACTCGGCAGCGGTGCGTCCTGCGAGCTCAGCCTAGGTCTTTGCTTGGCTGTGGCACGGCCTCGAACCAAATCGGAGCTACAAGCCACAACCCAGCAGAAGCCACCTTGCTCTGAGCAAACAGCCAAAGGATCGAGCATCACATCACCCCAACCTCACCCACAGCCTGCCCTCCTGCCAGCACCTAGGGCTGTCCTGGCCGGCTCACACCCCTTTTGTTGGGTACCCCCTTGCAGCTGCCTCTGCTCCCCATCCATGCCACAGCTGGCCCCACCGGGTCCCACTGGGCACCCACTCCCGGGGCTGTGCCAGGCCAGTTGCACACTGCTGCCTCCAGCTCGGCACGGGGAAGGGAAGCACCTGAATGTGGTGCTGCCCTCGCTGCCTCCTGGCTAGCAGTCCCCTGGTTCCCAAAATGTGGGTCATGACTGGCCCTGCAGCGATGCTGGCTGGGGACAGGGAGGGGGTGTTTGTGGAGGGACGTCCCTGTCTTACAGACATCAGGTGTTTGGCTGGTCAGACGGAACGGAGAGGAACTGTCAGCCACAGCTTCTATCAGGGAAATTGGAAAAATCTTTCATCCAGGAAGATACCCCAGAATTTTTACAAGCAAAAGTCTCCCAGAAGTGTTTGAGGAGAAAATCCATTTCAGGTGCTCGGCACAAGCTGGGGCGCAGCGACCAGCGTTTCACCGGGCAGCCCCGTGGGCTGTGCTGGCAGCAGGGGCTCCTGCTCGGGGTAAATTCATCTTTACGTGCTGATGGCTCGCTCCTTTGCCTGTTAATCCCCAGAGGTAGATGTGAAAGCTGCATGGATTAAAACAAATGCCAGAGCCTGAAGAGAAATGTCAGGAGCTGGGGGGGCTCCGGCGGGAGCCTGCCCACGTGTCCCACCTCCGGAGGAAGCCTCTCACGCTTTACTTTAAGCTGGTTTGTTCCCATGCTGGAGATCAGCGGAAAAAAGGTTTGTGATCACTTCACCAGGACTTTCAGCCCCACAGTTGCTTGGGTTTATTTATTCTAAATCTCGCTTTTGCTAGAAAAACCTGAGCTCTGGGAAGCAGAGGGGAGGGAAGCACCGCTTACTGTAAGTGGCATGGGGAGAAAAATAGCATTGTGCTTCACATGATTTCCACATTATGCTAATGCACATCTGTTGAATGTCTTCTTCCCATTATGAATTCCAGCAGGTCCTTTCTAGTAAGTGGGAATTACTTCCATTCTCTGTGTTTTTTGTTTTTTAATTGCTCAGTGTTTAGGAAAATAGAGCAGCTCGAAGGCACGGCTGAGGCTGCAGCCGCCGGTGATGCTCGGCGCAGGTGGGCACAGCCCTGCCCGGCCCCCTGCCTGTGGCTGCAAGCCAGGGGTGCGTGGGGCCAGCCCGCGGGCTGGGCTAGGAAAGCTGCCAAGTAAAAGATCCTGGAGGTGCAACGGGGCAAGAAGTTGGGGCTGGCGGCTCGTTCCCCCCAGTGCTCAGCTCCTTCAGGGGACACTGCTGCTGCCAGCCCCTGGGGGATCTGCCCACCCTCACCACAAGTGCAGCTGGAAAGTCTCTTGGCCTTTCCTACCGTAAACCTTCCCCAAACAACCATAGGCACAACCACCATGACAAAGCAGCAAGAACGAGGTGAGGAAGAGACGGATCAATAAAATGTTCAAGTAGTGAAGAAAAACAGAAAAAATAATGAGAGCCCCATTTGTTTGTTTCCTCCGCAGGTCACCTTAAAGGCACAGTGACAGGAGGAAAACATCAAATAACTGGTGAAAAAGAAACAGAGGCAGATAATGTGGCTAAGCAGGCAGAAAGCCACATGCCTCACCTCTACGAACCCAGGATAACAACCGTAACTCTGGCCTTTGGCTCCACTGGAAAATTTCGATGTGCTGGTAAGTGAGGGAGGGCAGTAGCGAGATGGCGTTAGCGGAAAGACAAGTTCGTGATTGCCATGGACCTGCAATTAAGCTCCTGGGAAAACCTTGCTGGGTTGCAAAGTCGGTGTGTGCCGACCGCAGACGTGGCCTTAAGGACGTGCCGGGGGCAGCCCCTGCGCGAGGGTGCCGAGTGTGCTGGGGCTGGGTGCGCAGATCCCGAGCTGGCTCTGAATGTGGTAGGAGGTAGGAGGGAACCGCTGAGGATCTGGTTGGCACCTAATTTTGGGGGGAGGCAGGTGGCAGGGAACTCAAGCATGGTGCTGAGTGTCTGCGTTGGCAGCCAGCCTGGTGGCAGCCAGCTCGGCTGGGACCGGCGGCACCGCCCCAGAGGGTGGCAACGAGAGAGCAGAGGGAGCCCAGGCTGGGTTTCTTCTAATTCACACAGAGGGGTGAACCTGAAAAAACCTCAAATCCCAGGTTCTCCAAACCCATCTGAGACCTAATAATGTACGTGACAGCTGTGCGACTGCGCTTAATGTTCACCCTGCAGGCTGAAATGGGATTTGGCTGGTGACCGCCTGCGTGTGGGGAAGCTGAGAGCCTTTAAAGAGCATGAGGCTAGCACAATGGTTCAAAATTAAAAGTTTCTGTTAATTAAAACTAAGAAGCCAATAATCCCACGCAGCACGTGGTGTGGGATGGCGAGGGTGGGCACGGCAGCACCGCTCCTCTGCTGGAGCCGGCATCGCGGGACAGCAGCAGTTCATTAAAGTCAATATAAATGGAAAGAGGATTTGGACACACAGAGGCGACAGATAAGCAGCGACAGGGAATATGGAAACATGGCCTACTTTTGTCAGCCTGGGGAAATCAGTGCAATGGTATTAGAGAGGCAAAAAGACCGCTTTGATACGGGACACTTTTGACTCCCACCCAGGGATCAGCTGGGAAAGGCAGTGCCTGCCCCTCGAGCGCTGGGCTCTGGCCGCAAGAACCTGCTTGCCATGGCAGCATTGTGGGGCTGCATTTTAAGCCTCGTCCTTTGCTTCCAAAAGCCCCCAGAGAAGACAGGGTTCCTACCAGGAGCGCAGGCAAGGTGTGCAGGGGGTGCCCACACCTCTGTCCCTGCGAGTCCTCAGCCAGGGCCATGCGAGCTCTCCAGTTCCCACAGAACCGAGCCAGGAGCTTCAGCTGCCCTCACATCATCACAGGGGAAGCCCTTAAGCCTAAGCCTTGATTCTGAGCCTGGAAGAAGCAGACAACACAGATCTCTGTTGATGCCATTGCTGCTGAACGCAGCGCTGCCAGGCTTTGCATCCCAGCCCAGGGCTTCCCAGGTGGGACCTGGTGAGCCAGGGAGCTGATTTTCCTGTTTCACTTGTGGGAGGTTTTCAGCAGCTCACCCTCCTTCTCCTGCTTCATTACAGGGCTATCTGTCGGTGCCAGGAAGCCGGCCAGCGGGTGCGATTTGTTCCCATCAGGGCCCTTGTGCTCGCAGCTGCCCTGTGCCTGCCCATCAGCCTGGCTCCGTGCTCTGTGCCGCGATGCTGCGGGGCCACGGTGGGGACAGGGACGGGGACCTGCTGCCAGCCTCCTCCCGCCTGCTCCGACCCACTTTGTCCTGACCTTCTCTGCCGTGCTGTTGATGCACACACGACTTTATTTAGCAAACGCTTTCAGTGTGATACTCACCTATTCTGGGACAAACGCTGCTCGCGCTGTGGTGATTAATGAGTAGGACGAAGACCTTCTCCCTGCCCCATCACCCTTGAAATCTGCTTGATTGCGCATACTAAACGAAAACAAATTTTAGAGATTATATTTTTTTAGTGTTCTTCAGGTAGGTCTGTGCTGAAGTCCCTGCTGTGATTGCAGTGTCTGAGCTGGACTGGATTTGAGGAGAATTTTTATTTGAACAATAGGTCAAATGTGAATTCACCTTGCTCCAGACACAGGATATTAGCTCCAATTTTGGAGGCTTTTAGCCTTTTTAAAGAAGAGGAAAAGAAAGAAAATCCTCGCTGTCTAATTATATTGGTTACAGGCAATCAGACTCTTAGTCATATTCTGATGGCTTTTATTTGACACTGATTGATTACGCTCTAATAGCTGCCCTGAGCACTCTCCTGGGTTGTAAAGAAGTTTTTCATAACTACACCAAGTGCTGTGGGCAGGAGGCTGCTGCTGGTGGATGATCACCACCGCCTCCGCCAGGAGTCCAGCTCTCTCCCTGTAAATCCCTCCTGCACACCCCAGCTCCCGGAGCACCCCGTAGAGGGGCACAGGGCTGGATCCAGCTAAGGGCAGCCCCACGGCACCGGCTGGGGCTCCTCAGGGTGCCGGGGCCCCCCTGGAGCTGCAGCAGGACAGGGCTCTGGCAGCACCCTGGGGCAAAGGCGCCCTCCGGCAGCTCCCCAGGGAGAGCCAGGTTTCGGCCCCAGCTTTCAACTCTGCAACTGCTGGCACCGAACAGCAGCGTGCAAGCACAGCCGTCAGTTCCTGGCCGGGGACTCCGCTCCCCGACGCGTTCGGCACCGCTTCGGAAATTACCTCTCTGAAGCATTCCTGCGCTAACGGGATGCAGGGCGGTCGGACACGCTCGCTCCTCTATCCACATGGTTCTAACAAATATGAAATCAGGCACTTGGGAATCTCATTCAAAGAGCATCAGCTGAGACCCAGGAATGTATTAAGCAAAACAAAGCGCAATTAGATGGAGCCTTTCTGTGATCTGCTGCTGTAGCACTGCCACCTTGCCTGCGGTCGTAGGTTTCCCTGTGGCGGGGACTCTGGGGCTGTGTTCCTAGCACGGAGATCTGGCATTGGAAAACTCCACTTGGGCCTGAGTTTGAAAGAGAAGAAGAGCAAAGCACAGCTTTGAATATTTTCTAACATCTTTAATAACACCACAACACTCGTATAACTGATACTGGAACAATACTCTGAAGGAGAAGTCTGATGCAGCTGATAACAACAGATTTGTACTTCTGAGATAGGAAAGTATATCTGTTTGGAACACAGAGGTTGAATATATCGCTGTAGAAACACATTACGTTGATAGCTCGAAGGCTGTTCACCGCACACCCGGAGCTCAGCAGCACGGCACCGAGGCTTCCTGCGCTCTTCCCTGCGCTGCCCACCACGGTTACCATAAAGCCATTTTCTCCTTCACACGGGTTGCAGTTCAAATGGCAATTGCCTCGCCACTAACTACAGCTGCTGGCTACGGATTCGGCAGCGTGGGCGAGGGGCAAGCTGCAGCCCAGGACGGCGGCCTGCAGGAAACGTGAACGCAGCGCGCTGGGAGGGAGCGCAGCATCGCGGCGCTGCTGGAAACGTCCCTTCTGCAGGATGTCGCCCTTGGTGCTGAGCTAATCAACACTCCCTTTGGGAATCTGGCCAGGGCTTTTTAAAGTTTTTTTATCTTATGGATCTAATCTACCTTCTCTAAAAGTTTTTATTCTGCACTTTTCAAAGTGAGAAGCAACGTACGTTTGCTAATCAGAGTGAGCTGAATCACCATTGCTTAAAGCGCCTTGAAAAGTGACAGCTGTAGTTTTCCAGCTATGTTACCATTGCAGTCCATGACCTTGTAGTGGGGAAGCAGAAACATCAGGAGTCTGTGGATGGCTGGATGCACTGGCAAGGAGCATAGCTGACATCAAGCTAGAGAGACTTTAATAGACTGATAAGAAAAGCATCATAATATCCTAATATGAACATGATAAAGAATAAACCCTTCCTCTAGAATGTCAATTTTTCAGACCTGTGCCTTTCAAATGATCAAAATAGATAAGCCTGATATTTTTTAGATAACCGTGTCTTTAAAATATGTGTTGCCTTTTAATGTGGCAAAACCTGGCCTGGCCCTGGCGAGTGGGTGCCCGGTGCCAGCTCGGGGCCGCATCCCCTGCTCAGCTCCACTCGCTGCAAGCTGCACCCCCTGCACCGAGCCGTGTCCCCCTGCCCCGAGCCGTGTCCCCCTGCTCCCCCCCCAGCCCCGGGTAGGACTCGGCACTCAATGAGAGCTGGCAGTTTTATGGCAAAACACAGCCTGAATAATTTAGGGACTCAGGCGAGCCACTTTTGTAGAGTAATTGAAATACAGAATATTGCACCTAAAATTCCTAGCTATGTGTTTTAGTGAATGGCTTTAAGCAGATAATCACTTCCTTTTGCAGGGAAAGTGCAGACAGGGTCAGGTTTGATATACTGTAAATCAGCGCGTCGGAAAGAGCAGCACCTTGTTTTTACTTAGTGTGCTGTTGCCAATTTGAAATTGATGTATTATTATCCTACAGTTTGCTGCTGTAGATGCTCCTCTTTGGGGGATAAAGTATTCCCCTTGGCACTCAAACTTTAACATTAAAAGTAAACTGAAACAGCATTGCCATGCTGGGAACTGAAGACAAGGTGGAATAAAAGTGTTTTCTTTCTCTTCTGAACACACAGTTAGCAATTGGCTAATATTAGCTCCCTGCAATAACCTATATTAAATACATCATCCCGTGGTAAACACTGATTCAGAGACCTGATGTAATACTCTGCTACCAAGACCAGACACTGCCAGTCTGCCCTCGCTTATGTCCCATCTGAAAACAAATTTACTTTTTTCCTCAAGCTTCTTTGATTTTTCCTTCCCTGTGGGGCCTCTTTATGCCCTGAGGTTGGCACCCGAGAGCGGCTGAGTCAGGCTAACAGCCCCTGGGCTCCGTTCTAGCACATTTTGCATCTAACGCACGGTGCTGCCAGCCTGCAGGCAGGGGAACGGGGCAGCAAGCGAGGCAGCTGTGACTCGTGCTGCGTTTGGATTTTACGCGCTGGAACTGCCAGGCAGGGCTGGCTGCTCTGCACAGAGCCATCGCCCTACGAAGCTGCCGAGCCCGGGGCTGGCTCAGCTTCTCGCTTCGACCAGCTCGCACCGATCTGCTCTCGGACCGATTTCATATCTGATTTCACATTTTCTGAGGTTTCCCTAATTGCCTCATGCCTGTTCCTCCGCTCTCATTCCTCAGCCAATGTCTCAAAGCACTGCAGACCTCCCCCGCCTACTGGACGGGATGGACGTCAGCTAGCAGGCTGGGAGGCTAACAGGTTCAGCGTGTGCTTGCCCGCTGCGCGCCATTTCCAGGCACATATTTCGCCATCCTTGAGGGCTTCCAGGCTGCGTGAGCCAGCCCGAGCTCTCGCAGCACAGACTGGAGGCACCAGTTCCTGCTCTGAGCCCAATAACTTACGGCTGCACTAATTTTCTGTTATTGTTTGCCTCTTTCTTTTTCTCCCAAATACTGAAAAATACCCCAGGAAAAGAAACACCAAAAAATAAAAGGTCTCCTTACTAGGCAATAAATGACATCCCAGTCTGAGGGGCCCTTCAAGAGAGGCAAAAAGGCAATTTTTAATTGCCAATATGCATTACAAAGCAGGCCGTGCCTACGTAGGTGCAAATGAGGGAACACTTTAAACTTTCCAGTCTGCTGGGCGTCGGGGGAGAGCTGGGTGCATCCCACTAAATAGTTATTTCGACCTTACCCCCTTGGTGAGGGTTCACTGCGGACGGGGAGGTGAGGTCCAGTCGCTGTCCTGGTCTCTCCTGGGGGCTGACCGTCGCTCCCCATGCAGTGGCACAAAGAGATTTTCAGGACAGGCACCCCAGGGGAGCCCACAGAAAAGCGAAGACCTGGCAGTCTCCATACATCCTTCCCGGCATGGGTCTGCTCACTGGGACGGTGCATCTGGGCAGTGTAAAACTGGAAAAGAGAGAATAAAAGAGAGAATCTAGCCATTGTATTTAAGGTAGCACACAATACGCCCCTGTGTTGTTTTCCTGGAGCCAGGTGGATGTGAAAATCACAGAGAACTCCGGGACGTGCTCCCAGTGAAACACCGTGGGTAACTGCTCCAAGAGGTGGTGGTGGGCACCGCCAAGTGCCTGAGGACACTGGGGACTTTTTTGCAGAGGTTTCTGGACCGTGAGCTGTCTCTCCATTAATTATTTTGGCCTTTTGTGTCATGTCTAGCTGCAAACGATCCGATATCTCCGGCGGTGGTTACTGAGTGGCTGGAGCTGCGGTGGAATTGCTGCCGCTCTAGGCCAGACCACATCCTCCTCTTTCAGATTTGATTAATGAACAGTTAATAAAGATGTATAAAAGTTGTTTCCTCTCCTCTGTGGGAGCTCCTGGACCTCCCTGTCTTTTTCCTGGCGATGCTGGCTGCGACGGCACTGCCACCACCATGGCAGTGGCAGACACTGGAGGAGAGCAGGTTGCAGGAGAATATTTTGACGCAGAAAAATAACGGTGAGACTGACAAGGCAACAGTATGATGGTAGTAGGAGTATTTTGACCTGAAAAAGGACCAAAAATCAGCTGTACAAAAACTGAAGCAAGGACCTGGTAGAGGCAAAGCACAAATCAGACCGGGCTGCTGGGACGGTTCAGGGCTCCTCCAGCTCCCTGAGCAGCAACACGTCCCCAGCGCTCGGTGCTAGCGGTCTGCGCGCCCAGCAGCATGCTGACATCCCCAGCGGCGGCTCGTCGGGGTCAGGATGTCAAGACTTTGCACTAATAAGCCCTTCTCTAAAAGTAATATCTCGTACTTATCGTTATCTGCAGTTGGGAACACACCCAGCAACAGATATTCCAGTCTATGTAATTGAATTATTTAGGGGCTGGCATGGCGTGATGGAATAGGCTTTCTTCCTATTTTTAGGTTTCCATCTACAGAGCTGGAAATTACAGCCATTAAAATGTTCTATTAGTAATGATATATAAAGGGAAAAAAACTGATCAGACTTTCCTAGTGCACATAGAGCATTAGGATATCATTAATTTTAATGATAGAGCCCAAAATTACAAAGCTATTACAATCATACTTGAAGTTTCTGAAAAAAAGAGGACCGTTCTAAATTATTGCTAATGAGTAAAAAAATATTTAAATCATATTTAACAGACCTTAAAATTCTAGCAGATATCGCCACGAGCTAATGATTACTTTGGCTGCATTTGTTTCCTCAGGCTGACAAACAAACATCCCGACGGGACGTGCCCAGGGCCGCCGGCCGGTCCCGAGCCCAGGGCCGCACAGGGTTTTGCCACTCTCAGCACTTGGTATGGGATTTCCACCTGCTATGGAGAAGGCAGACATCCTCCTGGTGCTTGAAGGCATGCACTTGATTCACCTGGGCGATGGCATGCCCTTCCCTTCCCTCTGAGGGCTAGAAGTGGTTGCCAAGTCCACCAGCTGCTGAGCCAAGATATAACTATAGGCCCCCCAGCACGCTCTAAAGTTGCAGCAATTAATGGCCCTTGGAGGGCTGGAGATTGTATCTTGGTTTTCTTTTGAAAAAATAAATGACTCAGGAACAAAGTACTTTGACAAAGCAGGAGGAAAAGAAGAAATTAAAAAAAGAAAAATGAAATTCCAGAGGCCGGAGGCTGCTGCAGCTGCTTTTTGTGATTTTCTACCTGCTGCCAGCAGCAGCTTTACAGGAGATTCCTGTCCTAGGACTCAGCCAAGGAGGGATTTTTCCCAACTGCACGAGCCCAGGTGTGAGGACATTGCCCTGCCTGCAGCACGCCTCCGGGAAGCTGGGATCCTCTATTTATTGTGAGATGCTCGCAATAAATCAGTGAGCATCCCATAACACTGGAGCAGTGATGCATTTCAGACGCAGCCCGTGAGTCTCGCTGGAGCACGGCTGTTGAACGAGGGACAATTTACTGCCTTGCCCTTGAAAGCTTCAGTCACCTCTAGGTCACCAAACACTTCCGTGTACAAAGTTCTGGATTATCCAAAACTACTGTAAAGTTTGACTTGCGAGTTCAGATACCTCACCTGCATGCTGTGCTTTATTTTGTCAAGATGATGTAAAGCCAGGAAGAAAAACAAACTAACGCAGACGGGTATTGGAAGGTGTATTTCTAGCTGCACTAACCCGAGGGTGCAATTTCTCTCCTTCGCTAAAGCCGCGTACCCTTACTGAGCCCGAGCTCACGTCCCCACCTGGTGCTTGGTTTCCAAACAAAGCATTCACTTCGCAGGAACTCGTCCTTTATGGAAATACAGCCCCAGCAAAAGGCAGGGCCAGGCTCAGGGGCAGACCCAGGTGTGCCCGGTGCCGCCAAGCCCTGCTGCTCCAGCAGCCCCTGCCCCGCACAGCGCTGCCGCATCGCCGCCGTGCCCTTTGATGGGAAAGGCGTATTTATGGGAACACTGATATTCTTGAAAAAGAGGTTTTGCCCTTCCTGTGCCCAGCACCTCCCTGGGTGCTGCCACCCCAGCACAAAGCGTGCCCGTGTAGAGCCTGCAGGCCGGCTGGCCAGCACTTACCGGTGCCCGAGCCCATCTCTAACCCACGGTCAGCACTGCAGCCTCTTATCAAAGGGGGGAGGCACTCACAGATGGCTTCTGCTTGCCCTTTGGGCCCCGCTGCTGGTGAGACTTTGTGCTTCAGAGCCTTTGTGTAAGCCCATTTGTTTCAGGCCGAATTGCAAAAGTTTAGCAGGAGATTTTGGTCAGGCACCCACCTCTCCCAAAGCAGGCTTCCCTTCTAGGATTTATGAGCTGGGCGGGCAGGCACGGCTCCCGTTAGAGCTGCACCAGCCCCTGTTCTCCAGCAGTGCTGGCTCTCCCTGCAACGACCGCAGGCACACGCTGACTTCCACCTCCAGCTGCATCACAAAGCACCAAGCGTGCTGGGCAGGGGATGAAAGGTGTACGGGAAAGGAGCATTAGATGGAAGCCTCCCTCTAAAGAAAAGTCCTACCAGCTGAATGTCTCACTGCCTCAGCTTGCTGGCTGCGTTCCCAAAACTGTTAAACATCTCAGAGCAGAATGCCTAGAATAAATACATCGGGTTATAATAGTCTATGCAACATTAAAACCATTTTCCAGATGCATGATATTTGAGATGTTGCAATAAAAGGGTCAAAAACTTTTCAAATTCATTAGGCACTTTCTTCTAAATACCTGCCTCATTAAGTGCTGTGGAGATGGCCAATAATGGGAGGTGAAGCAGAGGGCCCTGGAGATTGGATGCGCACACAGTGTTGATAAATGGCTTCTCTGTGGTTATTCCAGAGACGGCAAGGAGAAAAATACCATCCCACGGTTGAGCAGATTTTGAGTTTAGTGTGAAAATTCAAGAACTGCCTTGGCCAGAATAAAGCATCGCTTCTTCTGCCTTGTCTGATAGCAATGTGACCTCCGGAGAGGGGCTGCCAGCTGGCGTGCCGGCTGGGCACAGGGAGCTGCCTCGGGCAGACAAAGCCCCGCCGTGGTCCCCGCTGCCCCCCATGCCCACCCCTCGCCTGGGGGCTCGGTCCTTTGCTGCCTCCCGTCCCGCTCAGCAGCAAGGAGAGGTCACCGAGGGGCAGTCACTGACCTGAGCTCTCCGGCAGAGAGGAGCCGAGCCCGCAGGTTCTGCTTCCCCAAAGGGTTTCCACTGAATCAGCTTTCTCAGCTCTGGCTCCGCATCTGGGATGCATGGCACAGAACAGCACCGAATCGCCAGCCCCTTCCTGATTAATAAGAGAGACGATGAAGACGGACAGTTTTCTTTGACCAGGGTAATAGAGTCAGCAATTTCACTCCGCTAAGCACATGGTTTTTATGATGTCCCCGTGCAGTGCTGAGCAAAACACCCCGGCAGCAGAAGATGTATAATGCTGTCTGTGGAACAGTCTATTTTCTAAATGGAAGCTTGCTATTTAAAAAGAAAGCACTTTAACACTTTGGAAAATATGAAGGTCCCCAAAGCTGAATTTTTGAGTGCTCATTTTGCAGCTTGCAAAAAAGCCGGGTTCATTATGGAACAGCAGTGAGCAGGGTGGCACCGGTCCAAGACGCACTTAGAGTATGCATAACTTCAAGCAGATCTACAGTCCCAGTGCAGTCGAAGGCATTACTCACACCCTAAAAGTTAAGCATGTGCTTAACCGAGTTTTTTTTAAATGAATTTACTTTTTTAACCAGGGCTGGCACCAGATTCGTTTCCAGACTCATTCCCACCCTGTGAGGTTGGGTCCTGCTGCAGCAGGGCTGGGGTGGGCTGGGGGTGTCGCAGAGGCTCTCCCGTGGTGCTGCAGCTCTTTCCCACGTGTTCTGCAATTAGCTTTTTCCATACTTTTCCTCACTGTGCAATCCGAAGGTTTGTAGGCCATTGCATCACAGCTGGGCTTTGCTTCACACTACTGCCTGCAATAGCACCGCTGGGTGTCATTTGTATTTTCCCAGCCCTTGGCACGGGGGATGCAGCTTGCCTCACACCCAGCTCATCTCTGAGCTGCCATTGTCCTACTGATGGATTTTTTCATATATTTCTGTAACCTCCAGTGTCTTTGCAATCATTTCAGGAGGCGCCTCGCTGCCCGCGCCTGTCCCTCCCCAGCCACCGCCGCATCGCAGCACCTCTCCCTGCGCCTTTCCCGCGGCACTGCCTGTCCTCCCAGCAGCGCCGGCGTCCTCGCTGCCCTTGTCAGGGGCTTCGGTGCTGGGAAGAGGATCTGTTGCCTCCTCTCCCCCTTGCCTCTACTAAAATTCAGGGTGAGGAAGGCGTCTCGCGTGAAGCGGGTGCTGCAGAACACAGAGGGCTCGGTCTCGAAGTCCTTCGCTACCTCTCCTTTAAGCTGCGAAATGGCAGCCTGTGCAGCAACTCCATTTCCTCCTTACTGTGGGCACGAGGCAACGGCCGCTGGGGCAGCACACGTGGGCACCGTGTCCCTTCCCGGGGCACTGCTCGCAGCGACCCCGTGCACAGCTCCTGGGGAGCGACTCGTGCCAGGGCAGGCTTCATGCAGCCAAGCAAACCAGCTGTTTTGTGAACCCCAAACTGCTTTTATCTATTGCTCTGGACTTTGCACGTCTGGTTTTGAGCCCACCTTGGAAGAGGCAAAGCGTCGTCAAACACGCGAGGCAAACACTTGGTCCAAACGCATTCTGGTTTTCTGTGCGGGAGCCAGCGAGCTCCACAACATCCATAAATTTGGGCTGAGCTTCACCAAATCTATTTGCTTGATCAAATTTATGTAGCAATTCCTGGATGAGGTGAATAATGAAAATGACTCATGAATATTTCATTTTTATAAATCACATAATTCATATCTATTCACAAATATTTGCTTTGCCTTATAAACCGGATGAATAATTTACAGAAATATGCAGCAAATATTTTAAAGAAAATATGAAATTCATTGACTACATTAATCAACAAATATTATTCAACTTATATTGGTTTAGCTTGCTCACAGATAAATTCTCTGCTTATGAAAGGAGCTGGAGAAGCAGGTGATATTTCCTGTATTAAAACACAGACAGAGGAGATAAAGCCTGTTTCTTCAGATGACAGAGTTATTTTCACATTTTCCTGCTCAGTCTTGTCTGTAATGGTCCGAGCAGGAGACTGATTTGCGACTTCAGGAGTCCCTGTCTGTCCTACAGCTGCATTTCGGGGGGACCAAAGCTCTTCCTAAGCCAGTGCTGCACCCAGCGTTGGCTCTCCCGGGCAATGATTCTGTACTTGAGGCAGGCACTCCACAAAAAAGCTTACCTTTGTCTGCCCTTTTCCTTGCCACCTGAGCCTGTGCCTCATTTTTTCCATCTGCAAAAAGAAAACGCGAAATCCTTGCCCAAAGGAAAACGGCAGCGGGGAAGTCACCGTGATGAAAGCCAAAGGTGGCGATCGGCCACACAGCAAGGCCTGGGCCAGGAGGGGACGGGGCCAGCCCACGGCCTCCCTGCTCCGCTCCAAACCCTGCGGTAGGACTGCCTTTGGGACAGCGTCGGGCCGCTCTGCCCCGTGGGGCAGCTTGCACCCGATTCCCCAAATAATCCGCACCCGATTCCCACGCCCGAGCTCTGTGACCAAGTGGCCAGCCACACGCGCTGCCTCTCCCGCCAGCTTTCTGTCAGATGACTTTTTAATATCGACCGCATAAACCCCATCGCTGCGTTGCTGCTGCAGCTTCTTTGTGCCGAGGACGCCAGGCTTTTATCTGTGTGACAGCACAGAGTGTTTTCCTGTCATCGCTCAAAGTCATGTTGTGCAGCAAGCAGTGTTTATCCAGCGGTAATAGGAGACAGCAGAGACTCCTCTGCATACAGAGCGATCTGTAAACAGACAGGGGTGTTTCATCTTTAGAAGCGCACAACAAAAACGAAGGTACGAGTGATTAGCACACAAAAAAAAGGGGAAGAGGCACCGGGCCGTGCTCGCACGTGGGCAGCACCAACACGCGGGGCGGCCGCTGCTCGGCCCGGGCATCGCCCGGCACGCAGGAGGCAGCTAAGGACACATCCCTGCCGCCACGTGCCTCTGCTTGCTGACACGAGGACAGAGACCTGTTGGATATTTTTTTTTTTATTTTTTATTTTTTGCCCACAGCTGATAAATGAATGCCAATAGTGGGGGCTGAAAATCCAAATGCTTTCTGAGCTGGCTTTGCTGCCCTGAGCACAATCAAGACAAATGAAGCAGAGTGTCACCAGATTTGTATTAACAGATGGGCTATTTGAGGAAAGACGGGCTGTAGTGAACGAAATGATAGCTTATTGATATAACTTTTGCCAGAAAAATATATTTATATAGAGAAAATAACAGTGCTTTGCCTTTTATTCAGCCACCCCACTCCCCCTTCCCCCATTTCCCTACCTTCTTCATTACATTTAAATTACAGCACTCAGCTACACCAACAGGAACTGTTACTGTAAAGACTTCATTGGCAAGTACAATTTAGGCTATTTTTTTAAGCATCAGCTGCTTAAACAGAGATTAAATGACTGTGTTAACCCACCTGTATTTGGCTGATAAAGCGATTAATCCCGCCTGCTGCTGGAGAGATGGCTGCAGAGCTGGCCCTGGCACAGGCACGCTTTGCGGAGCGGTTTCCTTCGAGGAGCCCGGTCCCGTGGGTTGGGCAGGGGACGCACGGGAACGCTCCCCCAAATGGCTGCTGTGGGAGCTCCAAACCCATTGCCCGGACTACGCCAGGGGGCTTGGCACGCTTCCCGAGTCTCCTGCTTGCCGAGGGCCCAGGAGACGGCAGGGCGCGGGGCGGTGGGCGCTCCTCGGGCTGACCTCAGATCCCACGTAACGCCAGAGGCCAGCCCCGGAGCTGGGCACAGTGCCACTGCTTCCCTCGTCCTGAACCATCTCCTCGGTGGCCCGGGGTTCTCGCCCGTAGCCCCACATTCCCTGGCTGGAGCGAGCGTTTCGTACCTCTGCCGGATCCACCACGCCAACCTGGTTTTCGTCCCAGGAATCTCTCCCGGGAACGAAAGCGGAGTGGACGGACGCAGCTGGGAGCACTTCACATTGACACATCGCGTTCGTGCTGGAGATGCTGGCAGATGAGACAGCATCTGTCAGACACGAGATAGGGAATTTAGGTTTAAAAGAACATTGTCAGATCTCATTTTTGCAACCCAAATATTTAAGCACAGAGCCAGCGCCTGCAAACTTGTAAGTGCAATTGCCCGGAAAGCCTCGGCGTGCCCACACGGGCGGCAGTCACCGCGCTTTGCACCAGCCGACGGACACCCACAGAGTGAAGAGGAGGCAACAGCAGCGGAGGAGAACATGAGAGCCCCTCGCCTTGAAGGTGCTCATTGTCGCTTTGATGGGGACCTGAGATATCTAGGGCATTTGGTGGCTGGAAGACCAGCCTGCAGTGGCTTTCCACATGCAAAGCAAATTAGCGGAGCCAGCAATCAGGGCTGTTGCCTTGATTCCTGCCGTTTTTCTCATCAGTCCTGTAGCAAGCTTTCCCCCCAGCTATCAAAATATTCAGTGCAAGACAAGGATCCGCGGGCTGTCCACATCTGCAATCCCAATACTCTTGAATCAAGCAGAATGTAAGAAAAAAATAAACACAACTTCTTAAGAAACATCCCCAACTTGATTTAAGAAGGAATCAGGTGAAAACGTCATTTCTGGGACAGGTCCCCATGGCGGGGGTTAAAGCTGACTGCAGTTCCAGATGTTTGTGCGTGTTGGTTTCTGCAACCAGAAGTGAACAAATCCAACGTCTCCTTTTGGTATTCCTGCCATTTGCAGCATGTCTATGAACTATTCATCTGTAACATTTGTAGGCCTATTAAGAGGGAAATACAATTTCATAGCCACAGATAAGAGATTAGACAGATCAATTTCTCCCCACAAAATGGGCCGAGGAAAAAGCAGTTTCCCAGTTGTGATGTAGAAGATTTTTGTTCTCTTGGCTTACTGAGCCGTGGGTCCTGTCACCAACGTTTCTGCTCATGTTTTTATTAAGAGATCAAGTTCATTGCATAAGTCATGCAGAATTGGTTACTGTCAAGGGACGAGTCTCCTCAATCTAAAAAATCCCCACGTATTTCAGGCCCTCAGTGATGGCATGCACGCAAAAGGGGGAGCCTGCTTCCTGCCACACAAGTGACAAAGTCCAAGCCTTGCACACCATGGGAAGAACGGTGCGACCCGAGCCGTGCAGGGGCCGCATCCTGGCAGGACCACTGGTGCGGTGGGGCTGTCTGCAGACCCCACCAGCCCCGCTTGGGCTGTGCCGGGTGCGTGCTCTCCCGGGGCCAGCCCTGCCTGCCCAGCACTGCCCCGAGCCCCAGCTCACCCAGCTCTGCCGGTGGTGACGGTAGCGTGGTGCTGGGGCGAGCCGCCAGCTGCGGGAAGCTCCGCCAGGCGGTGCGCGGCTGGCGGGGGAGCCGGAGGGGCTGTCACCGTGCACGACACTCCGCGTTAGGCTTGCAGAAGATAGGCTGTCACAATATTTAGAGCCGGAGTTAAGCTGAAACTGCTACATCCACAGATGGGGAAATTCTACACAATGGCTCTCAAAAAAAAAAAGTCAAATGTATGCAAAAAAAAAAAAAATGCTGCCACACTCATGCGAACACGGGCAGAGCGGTTTCCCGCACGCCGTGACGCACAGCTAGCAGCAGGCAGCCATCCTCACTGCACGCCGAGCTCAGACACACGTGTGGGATGTAGAAATAGATCTGCTGCTTTAGCTCAGACGGACGTCAAGGCAGTTCACACACAGCTCGAGCACGGAGCAGGGCACACACCGACGGCTGCGCCTGAAGGAGAGCATCGCCGGGCAGGGGTGGGCAGGGGGCGCAGGGCTTGGACCTGCAGGGAGAGGCTGCAGCCGGCCAAGGCGGGGAGAGCAGCAGGGGCGTCTTACCGAGGGCATCAACTTGGGCCCCCCGTGGATGGATGGGGCCTGAGGCAGCCCCAGGGCGTCCCCGCGCTCCACAAACCTGCACGGTGCAGCTCTGTGCTGGAGAAACCCCTGAATTATTTGTAGCCTGTTATCATCCCTTAGGTATTATTTGTGTAACCATTAGTTTCTGTAAAGTGCACAGAAGAAGCTGTAAAATACCGAGCATTTCATCACTTCGGTTTGGAGCTGATTATTTTCCTGCCTGACTTGCCAAGCTCCATCCCAGTGACCCGACCCCTCTGACAGGCAGCGGCGGTGATGAAGGGGCTCGCGCTGCCAGCCCCCAGCCCTGCCAGCCCCCAGCCCTGCCACAAGCAGCGCCTCGACCCGGCCTCCGTGGGGCTGAGCCCCAGCTGGGGCAGCACAGCAGCGGAGGAGCTGAGCTGCTCGCTCCCGAGCCGGGAGCCTTTGTCCTAATAGGATGAGCTCTTGACTGAGAAGCAGCGGCTCTTCTCAGGATAAATACATTTGAAAAAAAAAAAAAAGAAAAAGGAAAAAAAGATTTATTCAATGGTATAATGAATTCAGTGCCTTTTAAATGTGACAGTGGGTAAAATACATAGGCCTTCTGCAGGCTTAAATGTCATCTGTAAATATCAGGGTTTTCTTCCCTCGCCATCCTGCAATTTACTGCGCTCTCCCTGCAGAAGGGGCTCAGGGGCAGCCGGGCTGGCACGGCCGTGGGGATGCAGCACCCCCATATCCCCGTGCCCCTGCACCCCTGACTGCCCAGCCCGACAAAGGGGAAGGGAATCCCTCATAACGAGGGGATAGGACTGGGAGCAAGAAAAGCAGAACCCATAAAGCTTAGCTGGCTGCCTGAGAGACGAATGCCTTGTAGGGGGTTTTGGATGATGATAACGTTTTTCTTTTCATGCCCAAGTCAGCAAAACAAAGCAGAGTTACACACCAGAGTAAATTTAAGGCCAACCAAAAAACAAAACAGAAAGAAGAAAGCAGACCAGAAAATAGCCCTCAAACTCACTTAGTGCAGACACGACAAGAGGCTCTGACAAGGCTTGAGAAATTACTCTACAAGACAAGCACTTTAGAAACCAAACAGAGTATTCTAAAGACAAGCAAATACCCCAAGCAAGCCCGTACTGATTCCAGGTGCAGAACTAGAGAAGAGCTCACACGCCGGCACGTCAGGGTGCCAGGCTCCTCGAGGGGCTGTGGAGCATCACCAGCACCACGGGCAAGCCTCTCCTGGCCGTGATGGGAGCTGCCCGGTGCCAGCGCTGCTGTGGGGCACAGGACCCCCACGTCCAGGGACTTTCCTCTCTCTGGAAAAAAGCAGCTCCCTTCCTGTGTACCATTTTTTCCCATAACTAACATAACTTTTTTCATAACACCAGCTCTTTTCCTGTTTCAGGGCACCCAAAGCTTCCAGCAAACAATGCCTTCTGAGACACACCGTCCCTAATCTTGGCACTGAGAAGCTCAGGCGCTTATCTTCACGGGAGCCAGCGACCCGTCCCTGTGCTAACGGGAGATGTCACCTATCTGCGGCTGCAGCTGCCTAAATACTTTGGGGAAAATGGCCTTTAGGGAGGAAATGTTTTCCTCGTTGTTCTTTCTTTATGGTGTGCCAGGTGAATTTAGGAAGCCGCAGACACTGCGTGGTGCTGCCACTCCCCACCAGCGAGGGGTTTGGGCAGCACGAGCCCCTGCCTAATCCTTGCCCCGCTGCCTGAACCCACTCCTCACGCTCCTGCCACCACTGCAGGAGACCCATGACAAACCACCTCTCAGTTACATTTTTCCATTTCTTCCTACTCACGAGCCGTAGGATGGAACGGAAGGCCCCTGCCTGCAGCAGATCCAGCCCCCAAGTCCCCCGCTCCTGGCAGCCCTCACCGCTTCGGCTGCATTGGTGCTAACGGCACGGCGCGAGGCTCGGTACCGAGGGCAGCCCCGCAGGCACGCCTGGAACAGGGGCGGCGTGAGACAGCACAGCCTGTGCAGGGCAGGCACACTGAGCAGGCGATCCCCAGGGAGGATAACCAGCCCTTGAGGGGGAGGAAGGAAAAGGGGAGACAGGCAGAAACCAGCCCTCCTCCTCCTCCTCCTCCTCCTGCAGCAAAGAGCCCACACCGCGCCTTGGCGCAGGACGGGCACAGCGTGCCACCGCTGCGGGACTGATACAAAAAAGCCATCTGGAGAGCGAGCCTGACAAGAGGACGCACCAGTGGCAGGAGATAAGGATGCTGTTGCAGGGAATATAGATGCGCCTGTCATTTTTAGAAAGGAGCAGCCTAAAATCAAAGGAAGAGACAGATAATACCAGAAAGAGATAAAGGCAGGGAGGAAACAGGCGGAGAAAGTGAACAGAAACACAGAACGCAGAGAAAACTGTGGAAACACCAGTATAAACATGATCAGTCATTACCCAGCACGAGCATGTGTGAAGCTAATAAAGCAGAGAAGAGTAATTACCTTTGACATCCCCCCAAACATTGGCTTTTGGCGCAGTATTTCCTTGCATAGGTACTATTTATGCAGTGGCTTTTATTTATCTCTGCTTTAGAAGATATCTTCTCGTTTCCTCACTGCCAGGCTTGGCGCTGGCGTTTTGGGGAGGACGACTGCTCTCCCACTGCCCGCTCGGCTCAGCCTGCGTCGCCACCATTGCTCGTGCCGATCCCCCTGTCTGCAAGGGTGCTGCACCTAGCCGCATGGGCTGAAAGCAGGAAAAACAGGGAAAACCATGAAGAAGCACGCGGAAACAGAATGACCTCTGAAATAGTTGAAATGATTCAGTTGCTGCCCATAATACTCACAGGTCTCATGCAGGGCCCCTCCTCAGCCGGCTGGGGACCCAGCTCGGTCACTGCAGCAGCAGCAGATGCTTGGATCACAGTTTCGGGTTGTTTGCTCTGATTTCCCTTTTGCTGATGTCTCCGTTGGCTTCCACTGGCAGCAGACATCCTGTGGCTAATTACCAGGACAGGCTGCCAATCACAGCCCCACCACTATTTTTGGCCCGGTAGGAAGGAAACGTGCGGCATGGTGAGCCTGTCCAGCGCCCAGAGAGGAAGCGCAGGGCTCCGTGTAAAAGTGTTAATCGTAAAAATCCTAATTACGTTATGATTCTGAGCTTGACAAGTGAAAGACATCTGAAAGCAGAGAAGCAGCAATTGACTGTATGCTAATTAGCCAGCCTTATCTCAGGAATATTTCATCCCTGATTGCGTTCGCAGCGTGGGAACGAACCCCCGGTGCCGTGCTGGGGTTAATGTCTCGGCCACGTCCTCGCAGGACAGCCTGAGAAAACTAACATAAATCCAACCCCAATCTGACCAAAGATTTTCTCCGGGCCAGCAAATACACACTGGCAATGACTGATATGGGTGACAAAAGTGTAATTGGAAATGCGAGCGGCTGCTGACTACAAACAGGGCTGCAGGAACAGGGGAAGCGTCACCGGGTGGGCTTACAGCCCCCGACAGCCCCCAGCATCCCCGGGCTGTCCTGCCCAGCAGCTCCCCAGATGAACACCTACCTCCCGCATCCCGGGACCCGCAGCACCCGCTGCGACGTGAGGGAACGAGAGGTGGGCAGAGCCCCAGGCACCGGGAGGAGAGCCCTCCGAGCCCTGCGCAGACGGGCTCTGCTGCGGCGGGACCCGAGGGGAGCGAAGCACCGCGCAGACCTCTTCCGCTGGTGTTTCAGACCTTGCTGAAACGAATAACAGCACAAAGCTTTGATTTCCGACTTTGATTTAATGACAAAAGAGAGACACGCGGATCAATAGTCGCCTCCTCTCCTGAGAGGAGGCTGTGAAGCCCACACGTGTTTCACCACGGCAAGCACAGCGCAGCACCGGGCCCCGTCCTGAGGCGCACCCGCATGGGGCTGGGCTGCTGCTTGCCCGCCGTGCCCCACATCCTGCAGCAGTGCCGGGTGCCAGGCGGAGGGGCTGCCCTTCCACAAGTGGCAGCTGGTAACACAGTAAAAAAAATTAAAAAAATACAATAATGTTTTTCTTTCGGATTATTGAACCAACTGTAGTAAAAACTTCATGTTTAATATGCATGACCTGCTCCATACACTCCACTCTAATAAATTGGTGGAACATCTTGCACAGCTAAATCATTAGGGGGTGGATGAAACACTAGGGGCCAGTTGTAAATGCAAAGAAAAAAAAATTAAACTAGGCACATAAAATATGAACCAATTTTCTCATCTTGGCTAATAGATTTTAAATGGGAAATCTGATCATGGATAAGCACCAGGAATATTAAAAATTCAGGTTTTGCTAGGGCTCTACCTGGATCCGTAAGGGAAGGTCGAAGCGTGATGAATGTTCCCAGGAACGCGATCGAGGGTGTAAGCTTTTAATAGCTGTTACATTAAAAATCTGCTGCCGAACATCATGCTTTTTAGAGCTCTCATTTAAAGGTGTGTTGTAGCTTGCTGCTTCCTAATTACCTTGTATGTTCTGCATAATTTTTGTTTTTAATTTCAGATGGGAAAACACCATAAACTAGCTAATTAATTACTTTTTAACCCCAGCATATCAGCAGAAGCACATGCTTTGCCATGCCACCTCTCCTCTCCACGGCAAGCAATCCTCCAGCTGAGCACCCGCGCACCCCGGCGCAGAGCGGGGGAATTTGCAGGGGACTGCAGAGAAACCAGGGGAGAACAAGGGAGGGGAAAAGCAAGGAGCCGGGCTTGGCCTCGCCACGGTCCCTGGGAGAGAAGAGAACTGGAAGGCAGGAAGCAGCAGGCTTTGCCTTTCTGTTTCATGCTGTGCTCAGCACTGCTGCTCTCACCAGGCTTTCCCACGTGGGGAAGCCGGGGGTCCCGGTGCCTGCCTGGGCATCGCCGCACCGCCAGCCCCATGTCTGACTCTTAACTTCTTAATGCTGGGCAGCAATTTTCCAGCAACCTCAGCAACTCAGCTTTCCAGCAAGTCTCAGCAACCCCTGGGGACCCGCGTGGAGGCAGCTGAGCCCAGCGCTGGTTTTCCAGCACACCCACCCCGGGTGTTCCTCTCGGGATAACGGCAATGTCCCGTGCAGCAGGCAACCAGACTTCGTGGCACGGGGGTACTGCTCACCGGGCCCTGCGCTCCCTCCGTGCCGGGCAGGGCGATCGCTGAGGCTGAACAGGACAGACACCGCAGTGGATGTGACATTATCCAGTGATTTATGGACTTCATATTTCAACAGCCCATCAACTGCGGAAAAGATAATGTTTAGAGAAACCAAAGCAGCTAGAAGTACCACTGGGGGGTTAGAAGAAAAGCAGAAAGGAAGAGGAAAGTGAAGGCACTGACAGAAGGATTGCTCACGAGGAGGCTCGCTCTGAGCGCAGCGTACCGGCTCTGCTTCCCCTGCCTTCCAGATTTCTGGACACAAAGAAGAGAAACCCACCGAAGGGTTTGACAGTCAGCACTTCTTTCTCTGTTCCTCTTAGTTTTCCTACTGTCTCCTCTCACTGGAGATTTCCAGCTTGGATTTACTTGATTCCATCACGTTCCTTCAACTATCTTCTGGTTAAAGGCAGGGCAAACTGATGGATCTGGGGGAAAAAAAAGCAAAATCAAGAACTCAGGGTATGCAGGCAGGTGAATGACATGCTTCTTGGCACGCTGAGCTGGAAATTATTTTTTCCTTTGTTTTTATGAATCATTCATGTTTTCATCAGCTTAAAAAGCAAACAAGCAAATGTAAACATTGGGATTTTTAAATTGGAATACATTGATGCAAAAACAAGTATATATTTAATTTCCTTTCCTTTAATTCAAGTTGAATGCATGTTAATTAGAAGGCGGCGGAGCAGGAACACTTAGCTGTATTGACAGAAGCAGCAATAATGAGACACACGCCTGGACTGGGGATGAGGACGGGGAGCAGGAGCTGCGGGGCCGTGCCGTGGTGCGGGTGGGCTCGGGGTGCGGCAGGGGAGAGTGGCTGCCCCCGCAGGGACATTTGCTAGAGGGCACCAGGACGCTTCAAGAGCCACGCGGAGGGTGGAGGAGGTTTACCCAGTTGAGGCTAAAGGCCAGAGAGTGCAGACAGCAGGAGAAACTGCGTGCTGACATGAGCCGATGAACTGAAGGAGGCTCGGGCTGGGTCTCACGCCTGTCCCATGGCTGCATGGAGCTCCCCAACCCCAGCCCCCCACGTTTTTCCCTGGGAGATATTTTTCCCCAGCCCCTCCCCTGCACAGCACCTCTTCTGGGGGAGCATCTGCAGGAGGTGCAGCCTAGGAGCCCCCTTTCACCCGCGCCCTTGTTTCGCCGCGCCGCGCGCTGTCGGAGCCTCACTAAGCTGTTTACACCCCTCATGCTCCATCCATCATTTTTTCATTCAGTTGGAAGATTATAGCTTCTTATGTGCTACCTCCAGTCCAGCTTGTCATGGGAAAACTCCAGGGAGAAATTCGCACAGATGTATTAAAGCTATCTAACACTTTCTCCATGGCAACTGGGACTGGTGCAAATCCCATAAGCCCTGCCTGGAGGCAGGATGAGAGCTCCTCCGGAATTCTTCCAGGCACCCAGATAACAGCAGATAGCGGGAAAATGTCTTCATCAAGTTGAGATGCCTCCCAACTGTAACACACAATAACGTTTGATTAACACTGAAGCATTTATCACTTACGAAGGACATTTTTCTGACGCTCTGCGGTAACTCACGCTTTCCATCCTTTTCCTAGCTCGTCTTAGTGATCCGACATTAACGCGCACACACAAGAGTGCAAGCAAGCAGGGAAGGAAAACAGATGCAGGTGGAGCATATGCAGGATTTAATTTGATCTTTGAGAGCATAATTATTTTAATACTAATTTTACAAGTCTTTAGTTTCTTATGCCATCCTTTGCACAGGCTCCAGACGAGGTGAGAGACAGCTCCTGCCTCACAGAGCAGACTTCAAGTCTCGAAGGGCTGCGTTGTTTAACACCACAAGTTACAGCCACAGCGTACGCTGGGAGGTCGTTAAAATCAGCCTGAGGCTCGCGTGCATGCAGATATTACTGCAGCAGGAGGGATGCCTGACCCCGCTGGCTGGTTTCAGCCCTCGGCTGCTGACAGCCCCTGCCCCTGGCTGTGGCAGCGCGCTCCCATCCCGCAGCACCGCCCCGCGCGGCTCCTGTGGGGCCAGGCTGAGCTGATGTCGGCTGGCCAAGAGCCACGCTCCCTGAGACAGAAGTCGTTCGAACCTCTGCAGCGAATCTGCTATTTTAACTCCACATACCACCGAACGGCAAGGGAGCCAAACCCTTTGAAGTCTGCCATGTCCAATCCATTATTAATCATTGTAAATCTGGAATAATCTCTACAAGCATATTCTGCTCGCTACAAATATACTGGTGCCAACTTCCTCTAATAAATCCTGCGTCAGGCCAGCTATTGTGTCTTCTCTTCAGGCAGCATTTCCCAGCAGAAATATTTAAACAATAACGGTCCCTATTTGGTGCAGTCACTTTTGTTTTAGAAGAGTACAGTCTAATGTGTAACAGATTTAGAGCTTACAGAAAGGCTTGGATTTATGGCATGTTTTCTTTCCATTGCTTGTTTCTGATAATCCCTGTGGGGCATTACATGTCTCCATTTGGGTCCCTAACTTCATGGCACCTTGAAAAGCAAGGAAACCATATTCTTCTTCCTACCCAAAACTTTGGGGTAAATACTGAAAGTTCTATGCAAAAGGAGCATGGCTGAAAAAAGAAATCTGGTATCACTTCCCTGCAGACCAGAAGTGATTTGCTGAGTGGTTTGGAAAGCGCTGGGATGGAGAAGGAGAGGAAGAATGCAGTATGAAGAGCTCTTCTTTGCGCAAGGACTTTCACGGGCCAACATATGGCAGTTACTGAAGAGCAGTAAATTACCTTCTACTACTCTTGTGAAACAGACCTTGAGAACGAAGATAAGGTTTTATGAATCTTTCCCTTGTAATGAGCTTTCCATGATTAACACAGCCTACAAGGAACACGCTCACTGCCAGGCACGGCAGAGGAAACGCAACGCCACCGCGCGTAATGGGGTGCAGGCTACAAGGAGGGCTGCCATATCAGCATCTGTCCCACGGAAAGGCTTAAAGACAAGTGCAACAACTCCAGGAGCCCCAGAAATCCCTGCTGGGATGAGCCTCAGCCCGATTTTACTCACGTTCGGTCACACAGATGCTCCTGGGCCGAGCAGCGTGGCTGCCTGCAGCAGCAAGCGGCGCCCAGGAGCCGGGCGAAGCCTCCCCTACTCCCGTCCCCGCAGGCGGGGTGGAAGGAGATGGAAACCCCTGAAGCAAAAACAAGCATCAAATTTAAATCCCCAAACATACACTGACAACAAAGCATCGAATACAAGGGTGAGAAAGCTGAGCCCCCAGATTTTACTGGTGTATATGCAAGCGAAGAGGGAATTTTACACCACGAGCTGCTACCGAATGCCACATATAAGCAACTGCTAGAGACTTACCAACTCTTACTTAGATCGTAATCTATATCAGACAACCTCCTAATTTGTGCGAACACCTGGCTATGTTTATTTTGAGCAAAGTATGAAGCTCAAAGGATCCGGGAAGCTCCGCAGTTTGGTACAAACTCTGATTATTCATGAACGTGTGAAACTTTTCCCCCAAAAATTTGCAGCTTCAAAGCGCGGTTCTGCATGTGTGAGACTCTCGCTGCGTGCCAGCGCCAGGAGCCGCGCTTTCCACAGTCACAAACATTGGCACCTCGGAGCCGCGGGCTGCCGAGAGGCAAGGCCACCGGGATGCCGCGGGGCTCCCCGGAGCTGCTGCTCTCGGCGCTGCTGGCACTCGTGGGCAACCAAGGAGTGAGCTCTGGCACCGTGGTGGGGCTGGCTGCCAGCCTGGGCCTTCAGGGAAAGTGTCCGGATGCCAAAACCCCCCGGGGGGATGCACAGCCACGTCCAGCACAGGCGAGAGCAGCCGGAGGATGCTGGCCCGCGGCTGAGGACGCTCGCTGCCTGCTTCCGCGGCACCGGCAAACAGGGGAAGGAGCCACGAGGGCCGTGAGTCCAAACGACAGCTTGTTTTCTCTTTCACTGACAAACGAGCCGGAGCTCCAAAGGCAATTTAGTCTGGGAATAAACATCCAAATACCCACTGCTCAGGCTGAGGCACTAAATGAGCTAAGCAGAGGGAGGCTGCGGTGAACTCGGGTTCCAGGCACTTGCTTTTCACTTGACTTCCTCAGCTGGCAACTCAGCGCCAGCTAAAAACTCTCCAAGAGAAGCATCTATTTCCTACCGCTGCCAAGGACTCTGGCCAGAAAAACGCTTTTTCTCCCCCGATGCTGCTCATTAATCTTGTTTGTTTGTTTTCTTTTTTTTTTTTTTTATGCTTTTGCTGGTTCTCCCAATTACGATGTGATTAAAAAGGAAAATAAGGAAAACTCGAGGTAAGGATAATTCAGCCAGATCTCTGGACTGGGCCATGGCTACGTGTGGAATGACTTCAGCGTGCTGCCCGCCGAGATGCCCCCAGCCCGGTCAGTGTCCCTGGTCTCACCCGTCTCCTTCAGGGATCACAACTCACTTAGTGCGCACCGCGCCTTGCCCACATTGATAAATTGGCAATAAAAATGCAGAGAGAACTCCAGTTGGATCAATTTGTTTCAATATTTCTGACACGGCTGCCGTAGAAGCTGAGTGTTGGGGAACCAACAATGCAATTTCCAACCGAGGGAAGTGGCAAGATGCTGGGCATAAATTACGCTTAAATGCCACGTAGATAATGAGGCCGCATCTTTGGAGATTTATCTCTCATTTCTTTCATTGAAAACACTCCTGATGTGGGAGCTGTCATGGCACAACCTTTCCAACCTGGAAAAAGCCCTGGCTGGAGACGCCAGCTGAATGCTGAGGACTCGGAATTTGCAGGCGCCTCGTGGAGCCTCCGGCACGGAGGAGCCTTCACCTGCCAGCAGGGAGGCAGGGAAGCTGGGGTGCTGTCGTGTGCTCTGCCCACATTCCCCAAGCTTTTTTGGGAAAGGATGCGAAGGAGGAGACAGTCCTATCTATAGCCTGTTGCAGTTGCTTGATGTCCTCAGATGCTGAGTGCTTAGTGACATAAATAATAATTAAAAATTGTCAGAGAGCCGCCAGCAACGCGTTTCAGCCATCGGCGGCTGCTTGGCTGGCATTTCCCCGTGGTTCCGAGGGCAGGCTTCCCTGCAGCAGCAGGAGCCTTACTGCCCGTGGCACACCTCCTCCTCCTCCAGCTCCGGGCTCAAACCTCATGGGATCTTTTCCCCTCCCGATGCCGCTGCAGAAGCCACAGGTGCGGCACCTCCATCATTCCCACCTCTCCACGACACAAAGGCCAAAGCACGCATCTCATAACTGGAAATCAGAATATTAACACTCACCATTTGGGGAGTACTTGGACACGTCAGTTCTAATGAAGAATGGTATTAATTTCAGTTCTTGCAAGAGACATCTGAGGCAGTTTCCATTATTTTTAGGGAGCCATGGCAGAGCGGAGCTAGCTGTCTGCGGAGAGCCAGCATTTACAGAAGGAAAAATGCTCTTCACTACCTGCTCCTTCTGAATACATTTCGAGCCGGAGTTCATCATTTCTACTTACTTCCATATATTTAGATTCCCTCTCAAAATATGTTTTCAGCAATGACTTCAGTAAATAAACTGCCAGGGGCATTCCCCTCAGTTCATTAGAAGGCACGTGAACGACCCACGGGATCAGAATTTCTAATGGCTCGAATCAGGCTTCGCGTTAGTGACTGCACTGAAGTGGTGCCTAATTGCATCTCCTGGGGCTCCCGCCACTTCCCATCCCTACTACCTGATTGCAGCGGCTCATTAGCCTGCTTTTAGAACCGCACGCCTGTCACCTCCGAGCGGGGGCCGGGAGTCACGTCCCCCCCCCCACACGGTGCCGGCCGAGGCTCCACCACCGCCCCAGCACCAGCACCCAGACGGGCACCGCAGCACCACGGGAGCCACAGGGAAGGTGCTGGCACGGAGGCTGCAGATTTACTCTCCGAGGGTGGAAGCACAGCCTGGCCTCGTTCAGCAAGATGTGCACCAGCCCAGCAGACACACCGTGTAATTAAAGCTGACAAAAGCATGGCTAAAGGAGAACTGAAACATGACAGTGACCCCTGATAAAAGCTCTTTTTATGTCAAATGAGTGATAGCCAGCACTGTACACTTGCCTATTATTTTTATGTAAGCTACTTGTAGAAAAGTCACCTTCCAAAAACGTTACTGTATTGACTCTTTGCTTACCGCATTCTGCGTCTGCCTGTGCTGCCGCCTTTGTGCAAATCTGCTGAACTTCCCACGCTGCGTGCCCTTCTCTCCTTGCGAGCACAGATGTTCAGACACACGGTTTGCCAGGCTCGGTATCCTCAGCTGTACTTTACGGTTTGGTGTGACGGCCTTCCTGGTTAGCACTTTCACACAGACAATATTTTGTGTCAGGCTGGACACCAGCACCCAGCTCCACATTTGTCCAAGTGCAGCAGAGCCCTCCACAGACGGACAGACAGACAGACACGTGGGGCTGCCTGCCTGTGTGCCGGTGGGCACTGCTGCTCCTCAAGGGCACGCACCGGTTATTTTTTCGCACTTCATAAAACTTATGTGCAGAAGGAAATTAAAAGAAGGCTCTGAGCACGGCTCCAGTAACGATGCAAGATTGGCTGCAGTAACTAGCTTTTCCAAAAATATCTTTCCTCTGGCAGAGATGCTCTATTTTTAGAGCTGCAAAGCATCACATTGACAAGCGGCAGGGTCAAAGCTTACCTTTAAACTTTTAAAATTCATTTGGCCTTGTAAAAGCATCTGGGTTTTTCAGCCGGCTGTTAAACGCAATGACACACAGCGATTCCAGCAAGCCCAGGTGGTGGCACCTGGCTCTGAGCTTCCCCTGCATCTCCAGCTCCCGGGAGCTGCCTGGGCAGGCTCAGCTCTGTCTGACGTGACCAGGCACCAGCCGTTTAATAGATTGCTTGCATGGGCATTTTAATATAACGTGTGTCAATTCAATATAACACCACGTACTTACGGCATGCTCTGTGCCTAGAGGTGCCTGTGCCGTGTCCCCGGAGCAGCGAGCTCCCGCTGCTGGGCTGCTGATGGGTGCTGATCCTGACCATGCTGCCCCGAGTGCCCCGCAGCACTGCTCCCCCCGGGAACATCACTCCCCCAGCTCCCGAAGGCTCTCCATGTTCATTACGAGGTCACTAGCTGATGCGTCCATGTGATTGCCTTCTTGCTGTTCAATAAATAATTAATAGGTGTCAATTCCAATCTGCCTTGGTTAATTGTACTCATCTCATTCAGGTGTCAGCTCTGGTCCAGCTGGGCTCTCCTAGGGGCTGGCAGGGACAGCCACAAGCTGCCAGCTCCTTGCTGAACTGGGCTCTGCGCCCTGGGGTCCCCGGCTGGTCAGGGGGGTCCCTGCAGGCAGCTGGCAAGAGACCAGCCCAGGGGACACTTGCCATGGGGTAGAGGTGTCACCCTGCAGGGGCAGCAGGAGTACAGGGATGCAGACTCTCTGAGAGCAAGGGGGTGGCTGGATGCCTGCTCGCACTGGGGTGCCCTCAGAAATCCCCATTTTGGCACCGCCGGGCGCAGCGGTGGCACAGCCGCCTGGCAGGGCTCAGCACCGCGGCCCAGGCAGGGCCAGCTGCCTCCTTCACGCTCACAGCCCAGCTCTCACAGCGAGAGAAAACAGGATTTTTCAGCCTCAGTGGCTGCCACCCACCCACGGGCAGATATCGAGCCCAGGCTTTTTCATTGAAATGAAAATTTCTGCCTGGCCATGTCCTGGCTGTGCGCACAAGAGCAGGCCGGAGGGATTTCTGATGACATTTGATTATCGGAGGCGAGCAGGCGATTGCCAAAGCCGGGCAGAAAACCCGCGGTTGTGTCTAAACGGGCACGGCTCCTACTTCTGTGACATTTCCCTGAGAACCATTTACAGCGATGAGAAACAAGACGGAGCAAGAGCAAATAACTCCGAGGAGCGCGTCTGACTGCAGCAATCACACAGCTCCTCCAAAGACCCGCTGGGGGCTGCGCGGGGGGCACCGGCCGCCCTCCCCGGCTGGCAGCCCCGCGGCGCACGTCCCCACAGAGGCACCGACGCTGCTGCTCGGCTTCTGCTCCTCCGAGACCAACCTCCTTTCTTACCCCGAGCAGTTGACACATGTCTATGAAAGCGATCTATAATTTAAACACTCTCACAATGAGATCTCCAGGTGGGGAAATTACTGTTCTGTGACTTTTTGTATTGGAGATGTATGTGCTCAGGCAATGAAATAACTCCCTGGATGTCTGAATCCTTTTCCCCTGCTACAAGAGAAGCGGCAGAATAGGGTAGGTTAATTAAATTATCACAGATCTGAAAGATGTTTAATGGCAATGCTTTACTCGTGAAAATACGGATAGAGCCTAGTCAGAGTTGTAGGACTACAGCATCTGCACAGGCAGCGAACTGAGCATACAGTGTGTAAAATTAAAAATCTAGTAGCTCTATTGCTGGGAATAAAAGACATCATTTGCATGTTAAAACACCTAGGTTTACGGTGGCAATTTTCTTCTTTTTAACTTTCCTGGTTCACAGTTTCCAGAATGAATAACACGATGAAACTCTTGATCAGTGATATGTATTTAAAAACATGGTAGGGCTTCTTCCCCCCAGGAACCTACGTGTCTTCTGACAAAGTCGCATTCACTTTGCTCATCATGTTTATGTTCATAATGATCAATAAAATAATGGTAATACATTTTAGAGACTGATGTGGAATCCTGTTTCCCTCGTAATGATCACTGAGACATCAGAAGCCTTGCCTATCTGTTCCCATTTGTGCTAATGGGATGAATGTGTCTGTAATAATGCCCCTAATAATTTTTCCATTGCTCATATAACAGTGTGACAGCTTTCTTGTTTGCTGAAATTAAAACACAATCTTTGTAGACTTCCATTAACAAGATCTTGCATCCCTTCCTTTAGGAATAAGCAAATTAGATCATGAGGAAAAACGCTGCCATCAAGCTGGTTCTGCAATCTGGAAGCAGACTGTATTCCATTTAAATAATCTAGATTACATTTAATTTGAAACTAAAATTTAAAGGCAAGGCGGAATTGAAGCACAAACCAATTGATTAGCTCCCGGCCCAGGGATGATTGCTGGTGTCTGCCATACAGCACCAGAGCCACGAACCCACCCGCGCCGGCCCCTCGCCATCCCGCCTCGCTGCGCCCGTGCCAGGCAGCGACTTGCACCTCGCCTGCTGTTCCTGCCCGTCCTTGTCCCTCTGCTGCAGCAGCCCAGCTGGGCAGCGATGTCCCCAAGTGCTAGCAGTGTCCCCCCGGCAGGTCAAATTGCCACAAGCTCCTGGAAGGAGCACTGCAGGGCAGAGGAAGGACACGCTGGGCACGGAGGGGAACCCCGAGCCTCTCACTGCCACCCAGACCCCAAAGGGGCACCCCCTGCCCAGGGACCAAAGCTGCTGCTGCCACACCAAGCACTGCCTGCTGCACTGCGGGCCCTCTTCTAGCCCTGCCAAAGCTTTTAGCATTTCCCTTTCTTCTTTCCCCTGCCTTGCTGTTGTTATCATTACCATTCCCTGCTATCACTCACTTCGTGAAACATTCCTCTCTTCCTCCTCTAACATCATTTCAAGAGGGAATCAGGATGGAACAGCTCTTACCCCAGACTTGTAGGTTTTGATTCACAAAAAAGAGCAAGGGTTTTCTACCCTGGAACAAAATATAGGGGAAAAAAGCGCCCATGAGAGTGCTAAGATGTAACTTACCCTCTAATGGGATCATTTATAGCTTCACCCTCTGCCATCAAAAAGTTTCCTCTCCATCTGAGCTGTGTTTCACAGGTGAGCTCCCGGACCAGCTGCTCAGCTGGCGTTCATCATCGTCCTGCACCTTACTGCACCGGCAGGGGCTCGGCTTGGGGGCTTAACACGTGGAGGAGCCCACATCCGCAATTACACCAAATGTTTTGCTTTCCGTGTCCACTAGCACTCATGGAATTAATCTACTTGTAATTAATGCACATAATCTACTTAGCGTAAGTAATGTACTTCCCCTCATTTACATGGGCAAGTGTTTATTAGTTTTTACTTTTATTATCCATAATGCAAAAATATTCCACAAATCTCAAAGAAAATTGCTTGCTGGAATTCATTAGCCAGAAATTGCCGAGTGCTGTGCACTAATTTACAAGCGCATATCTGAGTTCTGGCACATGTCAAAATGATGTAAAAAATATCTCTGAAAGTGGCGCTACAGCAGTTATTGAATAAAATTTCGTCATTCCTGTCACCCGCCAAACGACTGTGCCGTGCTTATGACACAATAGGACCTGACCTGACTGCGGCCTCTGACATCCAGCCAAATAAAGAAGTTAGGCACTGATAGCACATAACAGAGCTCGAGATGTTTGGGAAGTTTAATAAAACTGAAGAATATTCACCGTGTGCCGCAGACTGCCAGCCTGCTGTGACGAAGGGGCCCCCAGCACCGGGGGCCGCAGCCCGCTCTGCAGCAGGGTGCGAGGGGCTGGGCACGGCCGCTGCACGAGGGGCCTGCAGCCCGTGTGAATGTGAATGGTTGGCTTGCATTACAAAATCAAATTATTTCCATTTATACATGTTTACTGAGGATTTCAAAAGCATATAATGCAGCTAATGCTTCAAGGCTGCGAGCAGGCGCACTGAGCAGGGGATGAGGAGCGCTGCTCTGCCTCCGCGCCGTGTCCAGGAGGCCGGGCTCTGAGCTCCTGCACTTCCCTGCGAGCCTGAGCACTGCCTGCACCCCACAAGCTGGGTTCAAAGGTTGTTTTTTCAGACACTAGCAGCTGAAACACGTTCCAGCTCTGTGGCTTCACCTGCCCATCCGTCCCGTGGAGCCGTGGTCGCCTGCAGCACCAAACGTGGGGCCAACCCGAGCGACGAGAACAAACCTTGCTCATTAACAAGCTGTTAAATAATTAATAAGTTTACATATAATTGCTTCTGTGTACATAATCTTGCATTTTCAGAAAACTATCATCAATTTTCAGTTAGTTCCACTCGAGGAAACAAGGGCTAATGCTTTCATTTGAGCAGATGAATATTTATGAAGTGCTTGTTCTGGCTGGGGAAAAGAGGATTATTCGGCTCGGCGGCGGGGCGAGGGTGGCTGCTGGGACGTGCCCATGCCATCGGTGTCTGACGGCGCTCATCCTGCTGCCACAGTGCTGATGCGAGGCAGGGTTCTCGTTTGCTCTCGTTTTACAGAGCTTTCCCCGATACCCGTAACTCATTCTCCAAAAAGCGTTATCATCGTTTAAACTGAAAATGGCCACGGCCTGATGGGAGAAAATGCTTAAATGTGTTCAGACAAAACGCCTATATTTGCCATACGTACCACAGCCATAAACACGCTATCTGGGCTTATTATGAGACCAGGGGAGCTCTCCTGCTAGGCCTTTAACAAAAGCGTGCTTCAGAAATGCGTGATTGCTCAGTGTCTAAATCATTTACCCATATGCTGCTCAGTCAGCTCTCATTCCAGCCTTGGATCTGAGCACCTTCCAGTAATGCTTGCAGGGACATGCCTCGTGTCAGAGCAGGTACCGGCTGCATAAATCCTGCCAAGTGCTTTCACGTCCCACAAGCAAAGCGTTTGCGACTCGGCTGCATCGCCGTGCACGCCGCCCGCGGTAGCAGTGGGGAAGGCCGCGATGCCCAGGTCACCGCTGAGGGTCTGAGGCCCTGAGAGGCGAAGCGACTTCCAGCTGATCACCCGGGGCAGGTGGCAAGGGCAGGAATTCAGGACAGGTCACCTAGTGCCTTAATTACTTCAGAAATAAATCATCTGGGCATTCCTTACGCGTAGCTCCCTTGTCAGCACGTGTCAGCCCCGACTTCTCCCGTCCACCTTTCCCCCTGAGGATGTCACTCTAATAATGAGAACGAGCAGGCTCGATGTAACCTCGTGCTCCCCTGCGTCCCCTCTGCTGCTACCGCTGCGATGCCTCAGCCTGCACGGTGCCGTGTGGGAATGCCACCGTGGGACTGCCACCGTGGGAATGCCACCGTGGGAACACTGCCATGGGAATGCCACCACCCCTGAGCCCCCCTGCTGCTCGCCGGTGATCGCAAGGTGCCCACCAGCAGACCACTTCTGCCTGGCTGCAGCTCCGGTCCCGACCACCCCGCCAGGAGGACTGCAGCAGAGCCGCGCTGCTCCCCCGGGAGCTGCAGGGCGCCTCTCCCCGTGGCACGCTGGGGATCAGTGTCCTTGAAACGCCGTAACGCAGCGCTGCAACAGCTCGGTGCCACATGAATCTGAGCTGGAAGAGAATCTTTTGATCTCCAACTGTTTGTGCCCCTTCCCTTCGTTTTGCACCGCGGCTCTGCAGCACGCACCTCCTCAGCTTCCGTGCCTTAAGAAGTCTTCCAGCAGCCTTGACTTTCTGTAGAAACCAAATATTTTGACTTTGGTATTTATTACTGATTTTTAAAAGTGTGTTCTGAGTGAATAATAAACGTGTTTTTTTTTTTAAGGCAGCTGGTGTTTCTTAATCTAAAGCACAAGGTACGGTAGCAACAGACATTTGCTTTTGCTCCATCTATTTATAAAATAATAGTAGCTGCAGTTTAGCTGGAAAAATGTAATTACCACACAAGTTCTCACAGGTCCTAATTAGTGCAACATTTAAGTATATGCTTAAACAGGCGCCTGTTTGATGGCAGTTAAGCACATTTTGAACATGGGCTCTGCACAGGCTGATGGCAGTCAGCTGAATTGGGGCCATGCCCTTCCAAATTCACTTTGCTTTTATCAAAAGCTGACGTTTGCACACCTTGAAAATACAGAAGTTATTTTTATCCCTGACATGACCAAGCAGTGCATGATCATGACGGGTTCCAGCCATCAAAGGCGTTGTTATCTTCATGCCGAGCCTGCTCTAAAGAGATTACGGCAGCCGGGAAGCCGAACTGAGGAGGGGTGAGGAGGGGCGCTGAGCCCACGGAGTGGGGCTGTGCCCAGACAGCATCTCCAGGCCAAACGCTGCTCATTTGCCCTTTTCTGGCAACCGGAGGAAATAAAGCAGCTCTAATCCCACCTGAAAAAACAGTTAGCTGGCAAGCGTTACTCATCTGCCGGTGAGTGCTGCGGAGCGAGCGTGCAGCCCGCGAAATAAAAACGGTGTAACGTTTGAGAGCAACACCGGCCGAGTTTGCCTTATCGTGGAGGAATAAAACAGAAACTACAGAGCACATACAACCACATTAACCAAACGTGCAGACATGGCTACTAGGCATTCTTCATCGGGTCCAGCCGTCTTTATTTCACGTACCTTGATCGTGCAACCCAAGGAAGGTCGTGCCGCTGACAAGCCACGCGAAGAACCAGCCCTGGTGTGCCCTGGGTCTGCACTGGTGAGGCCAGCGCTGCTCACAGCGTGGGGAGCACAGCCTGGCCTTCCTTTATCCCTCATCTTAATGGGTACCCATCAAGCGCAACAGAGAATAATCGAGGCTTTAAAAAGAAACCTTACCCACTAACCTGTAATCAAAGTTTTGCTAATCCAGGAGATTTTTTTTATTTTCTCATTTTTTTTTCTCTTTGTATTGGCAATGACATTAGCTCAGCAAAACCACAATCAAGCTAATTAAATGAGCAACTTACTTATTAACAGATTGCAAGCTTTTCGACAAGATTTAGCAGGTTTCCCCCCTCCGAATTTAAACTCCTTATACACCAGAAGTAAGGCAGGATGCACTTAAAAGCTGACCTGCACAGCACGAGCTGCAGTGCTGCGCTCTGCTCTGCAGGGCAGGGGGCTGGTGGGCAGCCGAAGCACTGCGCTGGGTATGGAAACCCCTGCTCAAATCGGGTCACATCCATCTGGAAGGGAGGTTTATTCCAAGGGGTGCACGGGCTGGGCCAGTCCCTGTGCACCCGGGGAGCATCCGTGGCCGTCCCCACATCTGAGGGCTCGGGGGGTGCTTTCGGCAGAGCGAGGAGCCAGCGCCAAGCGTAAGCTCCTCTATTTACACAAGCTTTTGTCGTCTTATTTCTCAGACTGAGATACTCAGATGATGTACTCTTGTGTCAATGCCTAAGTAGCTGGAATTTAATTCCTGACTTAATATTTCCCTGGATGCTTATTTATAATGAACCGAAGAAAAAATATCATCTTCCCTAGTGGAAGTGGAGCAAGCAGTTAATTGCAGGTACTCTTTGAAGCGCAGAATGAGGATTCAGGAGTACACGAAATCCCCTCGCAGGGAGCACTGAGCTCGCTGCCTCCCGGAGCTGTGGCACAGGGGCAGAGGCTGGTGGCAGCAGCCAGCGGCAGGGCCACCACGGTGTCACCAGCAGGTGCCCAGCAGCCACGCACCCGCAGCTCCCAGCCCAGCTCCTGGCAGTTTCTGCCCAGCCCAACCTCCTGTCCCCCAATTAGCGCTCTGCAGATGTGATTTCTGATTACAGCACGCCGCTCATACCGGAGAACATCTCTGTATGGACTTTAAACAAACACCCTCCTTATCTCCAGGCAGTTCTGGAGAAGTACTCAGAAAAAATATGTGTGTGCTGAGATGCACAAATGCTGTAAGCAGCTTCAGCCCCAGCTGCAGTCACTGCAAGGACCAGTTCTGCCCAGAGCCCTGCTCAGCACCAAGGGGACTCGATCGCCCTCGGCACCGATGCACATTTGTGTGTGCTTGGCTTGTCCACACCTCTGCTGGCACACGCCGCTGCGTTTGATGGATGTCGTGCTGCAGAGAGCAGTTCGGGACTCGGTGCCCTTGCTTTGGGCGCTCACTCACCGATGATAAGAATGACTGATTACTGCACTTTTCACTTTGGTTTCATCCAAAGGCTTCAGGAGGCACGGCAAACAAAACTAGGCATCCCCAAATCATCATGCTAAAGGGAAAAAGTTGTTTAATTTACTCCAAATCAGCCTGAAAAAGGACAGATGTCTTGTTTCCTCTCCAAAGCAATCTACTTTATCAAAATAAGGAATTTTGAAGAAGTAAAGAGTGAAAAGGCAAGAGTGCTCCCGGTGTGCTTGCACCAGGCTGCACAGCCAGTAGCTGCTGGGCTCTGTGCCAAAACCACCTCTTTGTGCTGCTTTTGGGTGGAAAACACTTTCACATCCTCTGCTTGTCAAACTTCCCCTGGGCAGAGCCGAGAGGTGCGACCTGTGCCACGAGAAGTCGCGGGGCCGCACTGGCGTGGCTGCGCAAGCTCGGCTCCCTGCGCGCAGCCTCCCGCCGCATCAGCATGCACGCAGCCTCCCCGAGCCCTGACTCGCACGTCTGGATGAAAACAGCTCTGAAATCAGTGGATAGAAAATTAAAAACTCCCCAGAGAGTTTGCTCAAATCTTTCGCTCCATGTTCAGGAAGAACAGCTGCTGCCTGTGCTCAGGAGACCCAGCTCCATTCTCCGGAATGAATTCAGCATCGCCCTTTTCCACTCCGAATTTAGACTTGTCTTTCTCTTTCCCCTTCAGTTCCCCCAGTCTGCCCCAAGATAAGTAACACAGAGGCCACGAGAGTCTCTTCCACACGCACAGGGCAGGCTGGTGCTTGCAGCGGGGCCTCTGCTCTGCTCCTGTGCACCGCAGCAGCTGAGACCCCAACGGCTGGAGCACGCAGCGTGCCGCCACCTCGCGAGACCCCTCTGGTTCCTCCGGCTCTGTGCTTCGTGGCTGTGGAGATCTTGCTCTGTTCTCTCCCCACGGTTGGCATTTTGGCTCAGGAGCCTCTCCCCGTCTGCTTTTCCCTTCCTCCCTGCTCCTCCCCTGGGTGCACCAGGGGGAGGGAGGCTGCACGCCTGGGCTGCTGCTCCGGGGCCGGCAGGGTCGGTGCCCCGTGGGTCGCTCCCCGGTGCTCGGCGCAACGCGAGCATCCCTGCCAAGCGTGCCTTCCCAGGGCTCCTGCACCAGTGGAGCCGGGCGCTAATTGGCTTCATTATGACACAGAATGACTACGATTTGTACCGTGTGTGCCAAGAGGGATGCAGATGTCATTTTGAATCATTATTGTCTTGTGGCAAAGGGACTACAAGCTGAGAAAACAGGATCTTTGCACAGAAAGGCCTGTGATCCACCTACAGCCCAAGAGGATGCTCGTGAATAAGCAAAACGTGAGGAACAAGGGTGCAGCAGCCCCGCCGGGCTGTCGGCATTGCCACCAGCATCAGACAACAGCGGCCGGCCCCAGCCACGTGGGGAGGGAGGGCAGGAGCCGAGGGGCAAGCCGCGAGTGCAGCTGACAGGGCATTAACAAGGGGCCAACGAAAGCCCTTCTGCTTTTCCAACCCCTGCCCCTGTGGCAAGGCCGAAGGAAGAAATAAATCCCTAAATAATGCATCCCCAGGACTCTCGTAAAAGATGGGTCCGTGAAAGTGAAGAGGCTGATTGGAGCAGCGCGGCTGGGAGGTGGCTGCCTAGCCACAGCAAAACTGGCATCAAGGTGTGAGACCAGAGGATGGCTGGAGGGCCCGAGGGAAGTGCAGGATCAGGCCAACCCCCCAGGACCCAGGGACAGCAGCACAGGGGCCGTGCCACCCCCAGGGGCCCCCTTGGACGAAGCCTCCGCAGGGCCCATCCTTCCAGCCACCCTGTGCTTTTAAGGAAAGCCCCAGGTTAAAATTTCAAGACCTCACAGCGATGGTGTTAGGGAAATCATCCCCGTTTTCACCATAGAAAATGGCTCAGCGCTTCCCTGGAGCAATTTCCCCTTTTGCATTGCTCACTGGCGTGGGAAATCTTAGTCTGCTGTATTAAAAAAAAACACGGATAATTGTTACTGTTCAGCGGCATCATAGCTTCAAAAATCAGCATCCCTGCTTTTTTTCAAGAAACATACCCCCAGGCAGTTTCTTTTGCATATAAGAGTACAAAGAAAGTTTAAATGAGAAAAAAATCATATCAGCAAAGCGCGTTTATATAGATGAATTATTTTGAAAATTTCTGAGCATTCAAACCAATTGGAGTAGATCTGAATTACAGAATTATAAGCAACAAGTTCATTTTGATCCTTGAGGCTAAAAAGTTATAATTAGCGCATGCACCATAAAACTAGTTTTTAATTAAATAAGCTTCAGAATGCAGGAAGTTTTATGAAGTCCCTCCCTCCCTCACACAACACGCTCGCACGAACGGCCTCCACGGGGGGATGCTGCGGATCTCAAGCACTGGAAGCATTAAGCAGAATTTTAAAGAAAGGAAAGAAAGAAAAAGCAAATTAGGCAACCGCGGCTCCCCCCGCACGAGGAGCCCACGGCGAGCGGCTGGGGTTTGTACATTAGCAGCCAGCAGAACGATCGCAGGGAAATGAGCTGGAAAGACGGGTCGCGGCGGTGGGTTAGGGCGCATTTACGGCCCTGTGGTGTCCTGCGTCACGCTGATGGCGGTCGTGGCGAGGCCGGAGCCCCCGCCGGGGTCTCGCCTGGGTCCGTGTGTGGGATCCCTGCCCCGAGAGGGCTCGGCCCGTGCGCGTGCTGGGAAGCCCGTGCCTTCCCGAGGGCCTGCCAGGAGGTTATCACGCGTGCCTTCGGCATCCCCGCGGCGGCCCGGCAATATGTCCCGCTACCTGTTGCCTGAAGCAGAGCGCTCGGTTTATTCATGAAAAGCATATGTTGCGGTACGAGCATGGAAATGCCATCTCTCACAGATGTCTCTCCCTTCGCACTTTCAAAAGGCTGTGGGAGAAGGTGACATATGGCACCTCAGCTCGCAGCCTTCGGATCGACACCGGCGGGGCCGGGGAAGGAGAGGAGGGATGCTCCCGAGCCCCCGTGGGCTGCGAGCACCACGCCGCTGGCACCGGCACCCCGCACGGGCAGGGAAGCGCTGGAGCTAAAAACAAGCCAACGAGCAAGTTCCTCCTTGCCAACACCAAAACCGAACCTCTTGTTCTTGAAATATATAATTAAAAGCACGCTCTCATAATTATAAGATTTTATTCCACTTGAGCGAAGGCAGAGGTCTGGCAGGTTTCAAGTTAATGTGGTTTCTCCTCGATCTGTGTCCAGGGGGAGTGCAGCACGGCTGGGGCAGAGGCTGCAGGAGGCTGCTTGCCTCGGCGTGGGGTTAGGAACCTCTGTGGGTGCTGTCTGGGAGCAGAAAACTAGCACTTGCTGTCTCCGAGAATTACAAAAAATCATCTTTTTTGGTTTTACAAGTGAGTGATGGGAACTGGCTTGGCTGATCCTGAGGGGACAGGGAAACTTGTCATCACAAATACCTTTCATGGCTAGGAAAGCGAACGCTACTATTTTCCCTCAATATCCAAAATTATCTGCAAATGCCGTTACTGTAATATTCTATAAATATTCCCTGTTCTCAAAGCCTCCTTCTCAGCAGCGCTGCCCATCTGCCAAAAGCCCACTCCTCTCTCCAGACAGTGCACAAAATCCACCCAGCCCACTGCTGCCTTCCCAGGAGCGACAAATGGCACAAAGAAAAAAGCTCGGGTAACGTGGGGTCCAACCCATCCCACCCAGCCCCGGAGCTGGAAAGCTGGGAGAGCTCTGACTGCAGGGAGGGTGCCAAGTGGTCCGGCCAGGGGAAGGCGTTTGTCTCCATGAAAGCACCCTGGGAGGTTACAGCCACCCAATAATCATTGCTTTATTCTAAGGAAAAAAGGAAAAAAAAAATCCTGCTAACCTATTTCCATGCCATTCCTCTTCTCTGGAGGGGAACAATCAATGCTGAGGATCTGCACAAAAATTAGTTCCTGTAAGATCTGAGGGATCTGTCTGCTTCTGCACTGAACGCTGAGAGTGAGCCTATAAATCCAGTTAGTCACACTTACTGGATTACATTGGACCTTGCACTTGTGCTTTTATTAACAAGATTGTTTACTATATAAGAAGCTTTATATAACTGTGAATCATGCGTGATTTGGATAACTGCACAGATGATGAGCTTGCCAGCCATCAGTTTTCTCTGTGCTCGTGTTAACCTCCAGCTCCCAGCCCATACTTAAAAAAATAAATAAAAACCTTGCTAAGATAATTAAAAAGCTGACTCTAATCCACTGTGGGGGATTTCAGTCTCTGTTACTCCGGCCTGATAGGGCAGTACCAGAGCTGATGCCGAGCGGGGACGGTGCCCTCCCCGGGCTGGTGCCTGCCCTTGCCCTGCAGGAAGGGGCTCAGGCTGGGGGGGTCCTGCTTTCCTCGGGACCCCACCAGGAAGGCACACATCAGGCAAGCCGTGCCATCTCCACCCCATGCTGGCACGGTGGTTACAGGACAGCAAATCAGTTACCGGTGGCCTCACCGACAACGTGCAAGCACCGAAGGCAAAGTCACGGAGACAGAACCATGCGCTACCCACGGGGAGCACGTCAGTCGTACCCAGTATAATTAAACATCTATTTTATCACAGCTGAGCAACCCCTATAGCACCCCAAATGCTCACTCAGCTTCTCCGTTCATCCCTTTCCATCCCAGTTTATGTCTAAACCTTTTTTTAAGAAACTCTGCCAAATGGCCTGCCTACAGTACATGGCACAGGCATCAGCGCAAGAGGACACGGACAAGCAGCGCCGGTTAATGGCTCTACCAGGTAAACACATCAGTTTTAGTAAACTACTAATCTTTAAGGATGAGTTTGCTCAATAGCATGGATTTCTGAAATCAATTCACAACAGCGATGCTGTAATGATACAAGAGGACCGGTGCTGGTGGCTAAGCCAGGCACCATCCTCCACCCGACTGCAGCAGGGCTCGAGTGAGCCAAAAACGCCAGCAAGGGAGCACATTTCCATCTGCGCCCAGGCTGCGTTAATCCTCAAACAGAGTTAATTCATTTACCATCATTTATTCCACCTATCAGTCCCCACGAAATTAATTTACAGCCCTGTTGCTATGCCACAGCCCAGCATAAGTCACCGTGTCGGCGTGCCCGTGGAACGGAGCGGCGCTGTTATTAACGGCACCGGGGGAAGGAAGCCAGGCTGCAGCCGCCAGCCAGCTCCCGCTGCGGACGCCAGCAGAGCATGCGATGCCCCGCAGCAGCAGGAATCCCTGCACAAAGCCAGGTTTCCCACACGGTGAAGACACAACTCACACCCTAAATCCACGTCCTACAACTGAGCGAGGTCCTGCGGGGCCGGGGCCCTGCCTCCGGAGGTGGCAGCCGCCGAACAGCCAGCACTGTCCCCAAACTTCAGAGCCTGCGTCTGGCAGCGCGGCGCACCCTCGTCAGCTGTTTAATGCTACGAGCGAGGTTTGTTGGATAAATAAATATTCTAGAGACACTCCAGGTTATGTATTTTTCATGAGCTCATTATGCTATCAGAAACGGCACCCTTTAAGAGGATCAGATGCATCTATAACAGAAATAATTTTTGTAATGAATAATCTGTTTGAAAAGCGGGTTCTGATCATCTCAATGAAAAAAAATAAAAAAAGCAGCCTGGGTTGCTTTGCTCAGCTGCAGAGGCGGGGGGGATGCTGCAAGGCCAGGCAGGAGCCTGGTCCCCGAGGAGCCCCAGAGAGCAGAGAGGGGTGGGCTGGGGACGAAGGGGAGCAGCAACCACGGCTACGGCTGCGCTAGCAGGAGGGCAGGCAGTGCCCTGCCAGCAAGGTGTGCCTGGGAAACGCCGCAGACGGCTTTCCGAGGCACGCTACTATTTGAAAACTACATAAAAGCGCACATTTTCTGCAAAATCACAGAGTCTTTGGGGAAACCGGAGAGCTCTTCGCTTCCCCATGGGACGTCTCCGGCAGAGCTGTGCTGCTGGTGTTATGTTCACGCAGAAGATGACGACAGCAACAACTCTGGGATTCTTTTGAAATACTTTATACAGCTATTATTGTGCTAGATTTAGACCACAGATTTAGATATTGATTGACTCTGAGGCTGCAAGCAAAGAGTGCTAATTAGTACATGAAACAAAAAGCCAGCTTTTAATTAAATACAGCTTAGCTAGAAAGACCTGTTATAGAAAACTCTCCTTGCAAGACAGAAATGCATTCGGGAGGGTTTCTGAGCAGGGCTGAGGCTGGAATGGAGCAAGGTGCAGGGGCTGCGTTGGTCGGGGGTCCCAAGAGGGGGTCCCACAGCAGATGGGGGCAGCTGCACCCCAGCTCGGGGCAGTGCCTCTGGAGACCCCCACCCACCCAGGCCAGGGCCACTTGAGCTGTGCTGCAAGCACCACCTTATTTGCAGAGTCACGGGTTTAATTCGGGGGAAGTCTGGGTGCAGACTGGTTTTCTGAGATGCTGCCTTTGGAGAATTCGAGGCAAAACATTGCCGAGATCAAAGAGCGCTGCATGCAACAGCAGCCGTGGGCTGAGAGCAGTGGGGGCTGAGATGCTGCCTCGGGACGACCCTATAAGCCTTCCCTTCCCACTCAGGATTACAGCGTGATTCCTGGTGAGGAAACATTTCCTCTTCCCTCACCTAGCAGGCGTCCATCCTCGGCAGGGCCCCTCGCCACAGCCCCCAGCACAGCCCAGAGGCAGGCGTCAGCGCGGAGCCGGCACCGCGCTGCAGCCACGAGCTGCGTCTTGCTGTTGCAAGACTGATTCTATGATTCTATATGTAACCAAACAAGCAGCAAGTAGCAGAGAATAATATTAATATTAAAAAGGCATTTATGGTTTTAATCAAGCTTTGGGGGAAAAGACAGCTTAACACGGCACTTTACACAGTTGATAAAATGTTTGACATTTACTGGTGTCTGTAATGAATCTTGTCTCAATTTTCTCTTTTAAAATGCCACTCCAGATACTCTATCTATCTGTAGGGTTTAAACAGCACTTATCCAACAAAGTGTTGCCACGACTAAGAATACTAAACGGCGGCTCGGCAGCGCATGGCAGGCCATGGACTTGCTGGCACATGGCTGAGCACGGCGAGGGCTCTGCAGCCCCAGCACGGCGCGGCTGCAACCCCCGTGTGCCCCTCGTTGTCCAGGCAAATGCTCCCCTTGTCTCTCTTACAAACAGCAGCCTTGTGGTCTTTTCTCAATTATCAGTTACCCTAGATATCAAAGTGAGATGCCGGCCCCAGAAAACTGCATGTTTTCATTTGCCGTGACCTTCCCCTTCCTCCTCGCACGCTTTGATCAGTAATGAAATTCGTAAGCACAGCCCTGGCAGCAAGGTTGGTGTTAGCCTTCAAAATCAGCTTTGTCGAGACGAATCGGTAAAATGCATCCGCATCCCGCTAGAAATGCTGCTTTGTTCTTGTCCGTAAACCTTCCTCCAGATGCTGAAATTCAGTTTAAGTCTTACTCTTTGAAGCTTTTCCCTTTCATTAAGTTTTGGAAAGGGAACCAGCAGTACGGCGGGACCGGCTCAGCTGGCAGCCACAAACTCCTTGTGATCCCTCCCGAACCGTTCATCAGAACCCACGAGCATTGCAGAAATATCACCAGCCAAGTGGCCACTGCTTTAGCATAGGATGTTGGCCACTTAAGACTTCAGGGCTGGTCACAAGCTAGCACAAGCCTAGGACAGAGAGGAGACAGAGACGTGCCAAACCTCCCAGGACAGCCGTGGGTGCAGGATGAGCATGAGATACCCGTCCTGCTCTGCAGGTGCTACAGGCCCAGATGCAAGAGAAATGCCCCCGTGGGACTCATGTACCCTGCTGGGGGGCCAGCAGCCACCCCTTGGTGCCCAGCCCTGCCCACAGAGCCGGGCACGACGGCACGGTGGCCGCATGTTATCAGTCGGTGGCAGTCGTCTTCTGCAAACAGCCCGCGCCCCGCGCCGCCGCCGCTCTGAGGAGCGTTTGTGCTCCTCTTCTGGAAGGACACTGCAGGGGAATATCAGCAGCAAACACACAGGCAGCCTCTTCCAGGCGGCGTGGCTCTGTCCTGCGCTTCTCTTTGTACCAACACTTCACCGTTGCTTTCTTTTCTCTCTCTTTTTTTTTTTTTTTTTCTTCCAGGGGAAGAAATGAATTATTCTATGAAAGTTAGTGCCTGTCTCAGGAGCCTGGTATAGAAAATTAGGTTTTAATAGCTTTGAAATTGAGGTTCTTTGGGTCAATAGGACAAGATTCTGCCAGTAGAATGACAGATCCATAAAGGGGAAAAAAAAAAAGCAAATATTTTGTTACTCATCAGAGAGTCACAGTCCAAAGATAGCAAGCAGTAGCTTAAAATACTGCTGTGATCTTCAGGCTATGGTAATGTTTAGTCATAAGCTCCTTTTTCCTTTTGTTGCTTGTATCTATATTAGCTTTGGGAACGGAGCACTTGCCTTGCTGTCCTCGGACGTGCCTGGGAATTCCTAAAGTTACTGCTGCAGTCTGGAAGTTAGCTATCAGAAAAAACCCCTCGGCCTTTCCAGACTGTTTTATAGCCGCTGTTCTCGGCCACTTGGTGCCTGTGAGTGAGCGAACCCAATAACGGCCCCATCAAACAGAGCACAGAACTCCTTCAGGAGAGGCAGGGGGCTGCAGGGGGGCTGGGAACCCTCCCGTGGCACCAGGAGGGCAGGGGGATGCGGGCTGAGGGCTCCCGGCACCACTGCAAGGAGCCCACCGAAGGCGAGCGCAGAAGCGGCTCGTGTCACTCGGTGACGAGTCTCTCCGGCACTTACTCCATCAGCAGCCTTTTAAAAACACAGGTGATGGAATGAAAGCAACCTATTAATACGAGAACAGGTAATTACTAGCGAGCTGTTTGAAGGGGAAAAGCGAAATGAGATAAAAACCAACGCACTTTAAACGGAAAATGTAAACAAGCTAGAGACAATGCCCTCATTACCAGGGAGTTGGAGTTTGATCCCACTTTTGCTAATTAAAAGCGGAGCGAAATCAATTAAATGAAAACAAGGAGACTCTCGACGCTGCTACCCGCAGACCAAGAGTAATGCGGGGAGGGAACCGGGAGCTCGCCCACCGGCGGCGCCGAGCCGAGGGGCTGCGCTGCCCGCCCAGCACGGCCCCCCCGAGCCGCTGCCCCCTGCTCGCCCCCCCCGGACCTCTGCACGCCACGGTGGTGGCTGTGCTGGGGACGGGAGCAAATGGCCGGGCTCCTCCGACAGCCCCACGCAGTGCTCCTGGTGTAGCGGCAGTGTCAGCCCCCACGGGCAGGGAGCTCCCCAAGGATGCCCCGCGGCTCACGGGGAGCGCTGGAAGCCAAGGCAGGGGCAGGGGGAGCCCAGGGCCTCAGCAGGGCACGGACAGACACTGCGGGTCCCGGCGGCCTTGAGCGCGAGCTAGCACGGAGAAAAGCTGCTAATTCAGCTGGCATCGAAATTGCTTCACATCCAGCAGGCCAGAAAACTTCCAGAGAACTTCTGCCAACAAGCACTGGAATTATTTGACTCACTATTAAATGGGATGAATGGATCGTAATTATTCCTAATTTCATATTCAGAGATCATTACCATCCCTAGGAAGGGTAGATAGGGAGGTCCTTGAGATCCTGCAAGTTAGTTTAAATATTCATAGAGCTGAGAAAAAACGCTCAGGGTTTGGATATGCTGTGAGGGTGGACGTGCCTCTGACCAAAGAGGCCGGGAGCTTCTCCCTGCGCCACGGAGCTGGCCTTGGGAAGGAGCAGTGGTACAGTCTCGACCCGACGTGCGTCAGCTCACGTGCACCCCTGTTACAGGAACACAGCCCAAGGGCACAAAGTGGCTTTACTGCTGTGCGGTAACACAAACACGGCTGCCGTTCCACTCACTGGGAATTTTCTCTTGCAAGTGCCAGCACTATCTAAACTCGCACTTCTTCGGCTTGACGCATGCGGAACTAATGCCGTTAACACCGCCAGCCTGGTACTGGCGATAGGAATTGTCATCCTGGACAAGTTCCCGGGGATATCTGTGGCTGGAGTTTTTCTATGGGCTTTTTATTCATGAGTGGCAACAGGTCGCTCTCCTGCCGCCCCGGGAGAGGAAGCGTCCCTGCTCCTGGTGTGCTGCCTGGGGCTGGGAGCCGGCGTGGGCTGCACGAGCCTGCAGCAAGGGCTCTGCCTGGGTCTGTGCTCAGACTTCCTTCAGGAGCAGCCAGGGAAGAGATCAAGCCCACACACTGCCACCACTGTGTCAGCAGCAATAGAAGCAATCTCATAATTACCTAAGCCAGAAGTTGCTTTTTTCCTTGTAATATGCATTCCATATGGCACAGGAACTGAAGGAATATAAACAATGGAGCTAAGGAGATTTTTAAAGGAGATTATTACATTAAAAGACTTAGAAATATGCTATTGATGCAAAAATGTGCATCTAGAAACTGCAGCAGTTCTCTGTATGTGCCTCATCGAGATGTGCAAGACCTGAGCTGTAAAGCAGTGGTGGAGGGCAGGAGCAGCACCCATGGGTCAGTCTGGGTTCAGGTTTACAGTCTCTTGCGTTTCACCAAGGTACTTTGATCCGCTGCCTCCCTGCATGGCTGATAAATCAGTGTGTGTAATGACTGCAGTGGCTTTCCCATAATTTCCACACTCAAGGTTTCACTGCAGCACTAAATCACCGACCCGTGCCGCGACCTCCAGAGCTGGCCTCGCAGCACCGTGCCCGAGGCAGGGAGCGGTGCCACACCTGGCAGGGTTTCAGCATTTCGGGTTCCTGCTTCCCCAGACCTTTCCCATCTCGCTGGCAGCACGGAGATACGGTGCTCACGCCTTCACGCGGTGACCCTGCCAAGCCCCACCAGCCGCACTTGTTCATTGCTCCGCTCACAGCCATTCCCCCAGCCCACCCGCTCTGGTGGGGCACCAATTGCCACGGCAAGGGGAGCCAGCCCCATGCTGCCCCCGGGTGCACCCCGGGGTGGGGAGCCCTGCTCTGGGCAGCGCGCGGAGGACGGGAGCCAGGGGAGGGCTCTTGGCAGGAGCTCTCCTCCTGCAGACGCACAAAGGCGTGCAACCAGAGACCGATGATTTACACACTGAATTACACCTACTGCACACGCTCCCCTAATGTATGGAAATGTCACACTGCTTTAACTATTGTGCCGAACTTCTGTCCTCCAATCAATGTCCAATTTCCTTCCAAGGATAAAGCTGTACATTATTTTTGGCTGACCAATTCAGCTCAGGGCACTCTAATTTTTCCCCATGCACTCGGAGGACAAATGCTTCACCGTGACTGCCTCAGAGCAATGACAGAACAAGCACATTTCTAATGACTGGCAGTCTGCACAAAATATATTAAATATATTAACTGTGGCACTTGCTGGGTCTCAGGAGATGCTCTCGGAGCTGCTCACGTGCTTCGACTCCGCTCCCCAGCGCCCAGAGGGCGGCTCATTGCTCTCCTCTTCTGCTTGGAGAATTCCCTGCCCCTGAATCGTGGCCGGCTGGAGGTCACCGACATTTGCAGGCATCGTCTTCGTGCCTGGCTGTGGGCAGATGGCTCGCAGCCCAGCGGGTGCAGCCGCCCAGCCCAGCATCCCCGGGGTGAGCGCAGCACCGAGCCGGCAGGGCAGAGCGGGGAACACACCCAGGATGGCACAACCAAATGATCTGCTGGCTTGGTAATACTTGTAATCGTGATGGGCTGCATGCTCACAGCCTGGGCCCGCGGGGGCTTTCCCATGGCCCTGCCCACCTGGGTACCCCCAGCATCCCAGCTGGAAATGGGGCCGGCTCCAGCCCGCGGAGCAGCCACCTACAAGCAACCATACCCAGCTCCTGCGCTGGAGGCGATTCCCAGGGCTTGTTCTCAAAGCACATGTGGCCTGGAATTTTATTATATATTCAATAAAATAATAAATAAAAAAAGCACTGCAAGATAACACCCTGAGCGGCATCTGCCACGTGGGCTGCTGCTGCTGGGAAGATGGGAAAATTGCCCTTTGTTCTACAAAAATAAATCTGAGGGAAAGCCCTTTATAAGCAGGCAGTGTTCTCTGGGGGCTGCCAAGGACTTCACAGGCATCACCATGAATAACAGTTTATCTGCAGAGTTTCATTCAAAATGAAGCCTCAGACATGGCCTAAAATTATGGGGACACTGTGAAAATGGCTTTATAAACTATTGCTTTTTCTCTATGAGCAGCAGCAAAGTACAGGCCAGACAAAAGCCAGCCGAGACTCTAAATGTAATAAATAAGTCAGTGGAGCTGATAAAAATAAAGGATGAAATATAATTCAGCCACTCAGTGACAGATCCCATCTTAGCTTTGATATAGGGTCTGTTGAAACTGTCATTGCTTCAGGAAATTAAAGAATGAGCCCATTAGTAGGGATATTTAAAGATGTTCATATTAAGATTACGACTTCCCAGACTTAGCCCGCGCAGGGAACGCGTGCAGCTCTGCAGCCGTTCTTCGCAGCCCCGTGCCCCACGAGGCGCCTGGGTGCTGGTGCAGGACATGGGACGTGGAGCAAATGCCCCCACCGGCTCCCACCCAAATGGGGGGAAGGAGGCACAACCCACGCAGGTGCAAAGCCGAGGCACCCAAGCATCGTGAGCGCGCCCATGGGTGCCCAGCCCCACGTCCCTGCCAAGGCACCCGCTTGGCTCTTGCCACCGACGCCAGGTCAGGGCAGACAGCCTGGGTGCCCAGGAGCAGGGAAAGCTTAACTTCTGGGTTGCCATGGCAATAGGAATAATTGGCCTAAACCCACAAAGAAAGCACCACGTGGGCCAACCAATATTACGGGGGGAATCGCGATCGCAGCCGCACGCTGTGCCCCCGCTCCGCAGCCCCGCTCGGGCAGCGCTGGGGCTGCGCCCCAAGAGCCAGCCCCCGCAGCATCGCTGCCCTTTTCCTCCGCTTTCAGCTACCCAAGCAAACACCACTGCTGGCAACAACGAAGTAAAGCACATAATGAAAACAAATAAACAGACGGCTGTGAAGTGTGAAGGGAAAGAGGAAAGCGGCTGAAGAGGAGGCTGCAGGCGCGGGCTGGGAGGGGGCAGGCGCACGCCCCTGCCTCAAGGACAAGGGGATGCTCGTAAAAAAACAACGGCATAAAAAGGTTAAGATCTCCAGTCCTGGCATGTTGAAAAACTGATGGATAATTGTAATTAGCTTTCAGAATTTTTAATTATAGAAGGGGTATAAATAATCACAAAGCACAGCTTCACTAATGAGAGTCCTTGTGCTAAGAAACACAGAGATGCATTTGTTAGGGAGACTTTGAAAGCTCTGCTGTTAATTAGGTGTCTCACAGCCAGCAGGGTTTCAGGAGAAGGAGAAACATGTATACATTTAAATCAGGCTCATTGTGAGAGGTATCCAACATCAATTACGGGATAGCAGGGTGCTAAAATGAATGCACTTTGTAATTAGCAAGTGGATCTGAAAGGCAGAGAACAGCCTTTGCTTTCCCTTCACGTGCCTTTCGTAGGTATTTAGTTCTGGTCAAGACCCGGGGAGGAGGAGAGCTGACCTACCATCCGCACAGCACCCGAGGGCAGCGGCTCCTCCGCAGGGCTGGGGTCAGACGCAGCTTCCCAGGGCACTGCATCCATCACCTGGCCCTGTGCTGCTGCTTTTATTGGCAGGGAAGCTGAGGAGGAGGGGGAAGCCTTGATTAGTTTAATTAAGTGTGGGAAGCGAGAATTGGGAGCCAGGAGAGAGCCTGGGTTTCAGTTCCCCATCCCTAAAACCGAGCGTGGGCGCTGGTGGATGCTGCCGGCCCCGCTTTGCTCCATCCCTGTGTGGGCTCGTGTGAAGCCCTGCCTCCTCTAGTTCCACCACGGGCACAGTTGTAATAAAACAGAACAAAATACAACTGTAGTTAAATAGAGAAAATAAGGATTTTTTTTCTTCCCCTGCTTTATTTCCCCCACCTTTATGGGGAGAGATGTGAGCCTGAACTCCAGCCAGACGATGCCGCACTCATGGAAATGTTGAGGAAAGACAGGAAAAACGCAGTTATCAATAGTTTCGCCAAGCTTTGGATGTGCCTCTTTATGAATTTTGAGCTGCTTTCTGAGCCAGCACTTCTCTTTCTGGAACTGCAAAATGGCTAGACAAAAAGAGAGCAGCTTGGTGTGTCTGCTGCTAGTGGTTAGTTTATGTTTTCTCTCTGGTTATAAACAAACAGAACAGGAGATGACAAAGACTGGAGAAATACTTCTTAAAGCCCGTGTCTGCTCGGTTTTAGCTGCCTGCACGCGTGCCCATGCAGGGTCCCTAGATTTTCCTTTTTGACTATGAATTGTAAGCCTTGCCACAGGAGTTTGTGCAAGCAATTATGTTTAGCCTGTATTTGGCTAAATCTAATGAAGCAACGATAAACAGCTCAGCGTTTTCTTCCCTAATGAATAATGAATATTAATTTGGCTGTCAGAAAGGAACCTCTGCTCGGCGCACAAGATCAGATTTCCCTGTTAAAACCTGGGGAAAAGCACGGCAGTTTGGGAGAGCCTGCATCTCCTCCTGTTCACACCTGCGCAGGAGAGAGCAGGCGCAGCTTTCTATGAGCCCGACCCACGCCAGCACTACGTCTAGTAGTAAGTCAGTGAAGTGTCGAGGTTTTGCCTGGATTTGCAGAGTTAGGGAACAACCTGCCAGCACTCAGTTTATGTAGACTGTGCAGGCAAGAGCTGACTCGGTTTTTAAGGTATTTTCCCTGCACAGCGAGGCCCTGCGGAAAGCTGACTCCAAGGGCACGGTCCCAGGGCTCTGTGCAGGAGCCGCGGTGTGGTGCTGGGGCGGCACCAGGGCGGCTGGGGAGCCCCTGCCCGGCAGCAGCCGCACCGAGCATCAGTATTTCAGGCATCTGCGGCGCTCCATCCCGCAGGCACAGGCAGCAGCACTACCAGGAATCCTCAACCAACGCGCTGCAGAAAGGGAGCGCCTGAAGTGGGAGAACCGCGCGCGGCTCTTTTACGAGCTGTTTGCCGCCACATCAATAATCCCACGGAATTTATGGCGCATCGCTACATATGCCGGTTATTTTCTGCATCCCCCGTGTAACGTCTGCATCTGTCCGTAGGTGTGTGCATGCAATGTTCGCGGGGATTTGTCCCCCCCCGCAAGCAGAGGACGCCCCCGTGCCGCCTTCACAGCCTCCTCGCGGTGCCTCCTGAGTTGCCTGCTCAGCCCTCCATGGGCTCCTCAGGTCTAATTTTTTAACTACTTTGCTTATTGCCTTTTCTTTTCTTTTTTTTTATTTAATTTTTTTACTACTTCACTATTTTGTTTCTATTACTTTTCTGTGTGGCGTGTCCCCGCAACATGCACACCAGAGGAGCACAGCCCAGTACGAAACACCAGAGCCATCGTTTCAGACAGGACATTGTTAGCGAGTGAGACGCAGGCCAGAAAGCCAGGACTGCTCTCAGCAGAAGGCCGACGTACACCTAGACCCCTGTTTTTACATATGGTACGTTTGTGTGTGTCCTAGGCATTAAAATATAAATCGCCACAGACCATCTGCTGCACCTATTGCCAGACAGAGTTTGCAGGGGCATAACAATGATGAATGGTATGGAGAAATCACAAAAAGCTGCCTAATACATCTTATGAGAGATTGTGAAAGCTACCTGCATCCAGCCGAAACACCTTTTCCTAGCTGTAAATTATTTACCTGCTCTCTTAGATTGGATACAGCTGGAATTAACATCTGTGGCCCATAGGAAGAAAATTTCAAAGCAACCAGTGCTGGAAAAACAAATCCTAAGAGTAGTGAGCCATAAGCTTTAACTACAGCGAGCCGGAGCCCCGAAGTACGCAGGAAGGTAGTGAATTCTTTTTGCATCAGTACACAGGACGACGTTTCAGTGAAACTCGTAAATAGCTGGAAGGTATAAAACTGTTAGGGAGACTAAACGCCCATTGTATTGGAGAGCAAGCGGCACCACAGCATTTTAATTCTGTTCTTCCTTGAGAATAAGACTCCTGCTGCTGCTTTGAGCTGTTCCTGTGCCGGGTACAGCTCTGCAGGCAGACAGGATGAGCGTGCCCAGGGATGTTTGGTGGGAAAGGGTCCTGGGGCGAGCAGCCTTCACTAGGCAAGCAGGGAGCAGCCTGTTCGTGTTAGCACTTCCACCAGGGATGTTCACATCCACTACAGCTATTACATTAATGCTCAGGAATGATCACACCCACCACAAAGCTTGTTATGCTCCATAAAAATTTAATGGAAAATGAAATGTGCTGTTGTGTGTAAATCAATATTGTTATTCTCCTTTGGCAAACTATGAAATATATTGTTTTCATAATAAAAGACATAATGGCAACATACAGGTATTGAATAGAGAAGAAGGAAACCAAGAGACGGGAAGGAATATGTGAACCTCCCGCTGCGGCTGTGTCCCTCTCTCTGTTCCCATTACCCGTATCTCGACCAGCTCCATCTGACGAGGCTTGCAGCGATGTCCACATCTTCAGAAATCACAGAGAGGGTTCTCGCTATCAGCCGAAGCGTCGGTTCCCAGCCGCGCCGCGGTGCAGGGTGCCAGCCGGGCACGTCACCGCCGCACTGGGGACGGAGCCGATGGGGCTGCGGCCGCAGGGCTGGCACCGGCCGGGGCCACCGCGCGTCCCCCAGCCCCGTCCCCCCGCCAGCCACCTCTGCAGCAGAGCAGCTCCAGCAATCGCGCCTGGGCGGGCGGGAGGGTGGCGAGGACATTGCTCTTTTTCTCTCCGCTGTCATGTTTCTGTCGCCGTTATGAATTACTCGGGGAGCGTGCAGTACAAACACAACTTGTGATCATTTATTTCAGGCAGGAGGGAGACGAGCCTCCAGCCCGTGCCTCATACCCATGCGAGGGGCGGCGCAGCACGGCCGGCGTTCAGGGAGGCCGGGCAAGCGGCTGCTGAGCTTCCAAGAAGCCAAAAGCAGTTGTAGTGTTTTAGGCAGACACGGCCAGAGCAAATCCTCCGGTGGAGATCTGTGCCTCTGACGGTGAATTACCAGGGCAACGTTTCATCCCACAATTCTCACTTTTTACATGGTAATTCCTACTAGTGTTTTCTCTTCAGGCAACTGCTGGTGGCTCCTGGAAGCCGTGGGCCCTGGCACAGCAGCTCCGGGGCTCTCCGAGGCCCCTCTTCCCTCCTGGGCGATGCTCGTGCCTCGGCTCCTGCTGGGGCTGCACGGATCCGCTCCTGCAGGCTGCGATCGCTGCATCCCACAGCCCGGCTGTGGTCCGAGAAGCACAAACCGTTTGTAATGAGCCCAAACGCACCACGGCTTCAGCAGCTGTACCAGCCCCACGCTGAGCTCCAAAAATACCGGTGTGTGGCTTCCCCTCTCTGCCTCTTTCTTCTTCTGTTTCTGAGTGAAATATCAAAGCACAGCCCTGGAGAAAAATCTGAGGTCTTCAGCTTTACAGGCGCACATTAAGCTGCCATTTGATGGTCATTTTGAGCAGCACAGGAAACGCTCAGCCACCGCCTGCTGCCGCTGGGGGAACACCAGGGCTGGGGGCTGCGGGCACCAGCCCCATCCTGGCCACTGGCAGCGGGTCTCGGGGGGCTCGCAGGGTCACCACAGCTCCGGCCCGCTGCTGGCTCGTCCGTGCTGCTCGCAGCAAAGCCTCGGCGCTGGAGCCACGCTCATCTCTTCCTGACTTTAACCTGCATGGGGGAGCAGGACCCCGGCAGCGCCTGGCGGCACGGTGACGGCCGGGCTGGCTCCCCGAGCACGCTGCTCGCTGAGAGCACCCCGCAGAGGAGGGGATTGAGCCTTTCCCCGCTGCTGCTCTCAGCAGCCCTGGTGGCACACGTCTGGTTTCTCGGTGTTGCTCTCAAGCACCGGCAGCCCGTGTCAGATGCTGTGCCAAAGGCTTGTGAACCAGCCCGAAGGCAACGGGGATCGAGCCCCACCTTCCAGCAGTGCCCGGGGAGCGGGGCTGGCGCTGCCTTCTTCTCATCGACACAGCCACAAAGCCTGCGGGAGGAACACGGGAGCACGCCAGAACAAGGAAGGAGATCGGAGAAACAGTGACAGGTTTAAAAACAGACACAAAACTCTGAATTTGGCAAAAGGAAGCGACTCCAGCGCCTCTTTCAGTGCAGTCTCAAGGAGCCCCTGGGCTGGCTGTGCCCGGGGACAGCGGGCAGCTGGGGGCAGGCGCTGGTGCAGCTCAGCACCGGCGTCACGGCTCCTTCTTTTCTCATGCTGTCCTCGTGCACCTCAACGGGGAACAAGACGAGGCCAAGCACTGGAGAGTACATCAGCTGCCTTGCTACAAATACTCAAAGCATGCTAAAACATTTGCACGTATGACTGAACTTTGTTCTCTGCTATCCCAAGCTCCCAGCACTTCTGCAGCCCACTGATACTCAGCACTTCAAAACTGCATTTTTCCAGGAGTCTGGCTACAAAATGGATGCGTTGGGCTGGTGTTCTTACTGCTGTGGTTGTGACCAAGTTTCCCTCAGAACAAAAATGAGGAGGTGAAAGAGAGGATGTTGTAAATACAATATCCATTCCAATTCAAATAAAATTATAGCAAATAGAATCTGCAGCATTGGAGATAAAAATGGTAATGAGTTTTAATGGTTCACTTTGATTTCCTCCATTGAAATCAGCTCCAGGAGGCTGATATTGTGTCAGGGAGATGCTGGATCCCCACTCACACATCAGACAGCTGCACAGCTCGCGGGGGGCGAGGACGGGAGCGCCGCGCTGCTGCTGCTGCTGCTGCAGAGCGTCTAGGCTGGGGTGAGCGCGGAGAGCTGCGAGAGGCAGCCGTGCAATTAGACCGGTTATTGATCCTTAATATGCTTTAAATCAATAATCTGGGCAAAGCTGAGAGCTGAATTGATGCTACAGGGGTATGAAGTATCCATAAAATTGTCATCTAATTATTCTAGAGCTTCTGGTCTGCTGTTGGTTAGCTGAGCAGAGACGTAGCTGTCTAGAGAAAAGCATGATCTGATGTGTTACTTCATTTATTAAGTGCACACGTTACTGCCAGATATGTGTACTTAGGTATTGCTCCAGCGCCGTACCTGGTCCTTTCATCAAAGAGCTGCATTCAGCCTAATCACGCACATATACACACACACAATCACCTCAAAGCAGAAATTCAGACTTGTAATCTTCTATTCCCTAAAAGCAAAGTGTGATTGAATTTATGACTGATAACAGTGATAACCGATAAATTAATGATCTTTCTCCAGACGTGTGTGATTAGCCATTGTACCAGACGAGCAGAGAACAAATTACGGAATTACAAGTGAACCACCTCTGCAGACCTGCAGTTACAAAGCACCCAGGAGCCTGGCTTCAGGAAAACAGCGATCACGTAAGTGTGAAGTAAAATCCTATAATTCCAGCAAACAGTTTGTTGCTGTCCAGACAAGCCTTAATTTACAGCAGCCCTCTTCGCTGAGAAAAATGAAGTGATCTCTCCAAGGCAGGGCAATGACAGGAGGCAAGTTTGGCTTGACTCGACTTCAGTCTGTCTACAAAACCTCCTGTGCTGGCCCCTGAGGATGGAGGGTTTGGAAAGTAATAAACATTTTAATCAGTGTTATTATTGCTTTTAATGCCATGCTAATGGATAGGAGAGCGTGGCGGTGCCACCAAGAAACCACCCGTGTTTCAAGGCGCTCTTCCAACTCAACGCGCCGGGGCTGGGGCGAGCGCCTGGCTCCACATCCAGAGCTGCCTCCAGAGAGCTCCGCGGTCATTTGCTTCCTTTGCACTGCAGCCTCCTCTCCTCATCTCCTCTGCTGTCTGTTTCCTTTTGCCTTGCCGAGGAGGAACATTTGATGCCATTTTCGAAAAGAAGCGATGAGCGGCTCTGGCGTGGGCCCAGGGGCTGCGCGGCACTGAGCCGAGCCTGCTCGGGACTGACCTCAGCACCTCGCCGTGCTCGTGAGCAGACATGTGGGTCAAATAGCAGGAGGAAATCTTGAAATCTTGAATTTTTTATTTTTTTTTTCCTCAGGGTACTCAAGGGCAAAATTTGAGCATCAGAGGAAAGGAGAAGTATTCCTGGGTTGATTTGTGAACATCTTGTAGAGACGTCTGGGATCAGATCTGAAAATATTTTAGCGATGCAGAGAGTGATTCAGAGAGTCATCTGGGTTATCCACCCCTCGCTGAGGCTGTGATTGAAATGTTTGTGGCTGAATATCATCCGGGAAGAGCAGAGCCGTCATACCCGGTGCATAAACTGTCATGTTTATATCCCAGGATCTCCTCAGCCTCGTAGCAAGGCTGAAAGGAGCATTCATCATTTTCATGCACGCTCTCCTGCCTTTCTCGCTCAGCGGCGGTGCCGGCCCCAGCCCGTGGCACCGAAGGCTTGCAGGGGACGTGGCCCCGTTCCCCAGCCTGCCCGCAGTGCTTGGCGGGGCAGAAGGAGATGAAGCACCCACAGCACGGGAGGAGCTGGCCCCAAGCCCCATGGCACGGGCTCGTCCCCGCAGGAGGGAATTACGCCAGGAATGGCACATGGGGGCTGACCCCCACGTACCGGGGGCTGGCTCGCCCCAGCCCGTGCCGCACACAGCCTGGTACAGCCCCACAGGGTCCCTGCACACGCTGCAGGCGGAGGCACCGCAGTGCACGAGCAGCCCCCCGTGTCCTCCCCAGCCCCTCTCCCGGCGGGTGCTGCTGGCTCCTCACTGCCGGCACGCTCGGGTGGAAGCGCCTCGGTTCCTCCCTCCCTGGCTAGCCAGCTGCCCAAAGACAAACTGTCCTCCCTTGGGGTGCACGTTATAAATGCTTAAGCAAATTAGCCATAAATAGAAAATGTAACATATGGGTCTGTAGATAATGTTTCATTATAAATTATCATATTCTCCAGGGAGATACGCCTCTTCCCTTCACACCAAAGACTTTGTGTTTCTTCTTCTGTGCAGATTGCAAGTTTCTTCTTCTCTCTCCTCTTTTTTTTTTTTTGGTAGCTGTTCTGACAACACTTGGACTCAGTAGTTGATTTCCTGGGTGCGGAAACTGGGATATAAAACTCACTTCTACTGCAAATCCTCTCGGATTTAATACCCTCTCATTAAAAAAAGAAAAGAAGTTAATGCAGTTCTGATGAAAGGTGTCTGAAGGAAAGCGCTGAAGATTACATTTTGCTGTTTACCCACGGCGCAGTCACACCAAGGACAACAAGGCCATTCCTCACTGCCCCGCGAGCTCCCGCGCGCTGCGCAGGACGGCTGCAAGGCACGAGCCTGTTTAGATTTCCCGACTGCATTTAAATGAATCACTTTCCAGATCAAGAGTGCCCATGAATTATTCCCTCTGTAGAGCTGATTTCTGAAGTTCCCTTCTTCTCCTGCTTGGCTGAAACGTTCAGGGAGGTGCTGCCCTGAACACGCGCCCGCCGCCCCCGTGCCCTCCGGACGCCGCAGACCCCAGGAGGCTTAGGTGAGCCCTCCCCTCAGAAACACCTGAAAACTGCTGTTACTCATCTAGTTACACAGTCCTCAAAAGATCAAACTCCCTAGACAGCATGAAATTCACCTTCTACACACTGAAAGTTAACTTTTTTTTTTCTCCTTATAATTCTGTGGGTTTATTCCACACTAATCTGGAATCAAGTTCCCAGTGACCACTTGGCAGGCTTCAGCTCGCTATGGGGAGGCATTTCTCTGCTTGCAGAGATCTTCCTTGGCTGACAATTTGCGTGTAGATCACACGCAGACATCAGCAGAAAGCCGTTCTTTTTCAGGAAAATCTGTGCATATGTAGACAGAGAATTCTTAGTTGGAAGTTACAAGCACCAAGCAGTTTTCTACCACGCATGTATACATGCGTATGTATGTGGCTCCATATAAAAGAAATTAAACTAATTTGAACCACTTCAAATGAGATTATTATAGACAGAGAAATTTACCTGCCTTAATTGGAAAAATCTTGGCACTTGCACCCTGAAGCTAATTGATGTCATCAAGGCACTGAATGAGCCCTGATTTTGGTAGTTAGAGTCACACCTGGCATCTCTGCCTCTCAGTAATAACCAAAGACTTAGGGGAAAGAAAATATATAAAGTAACATCTGTTGCAATGCAAATATTTGGGAGGATCGTGGCTGCTCATACCAGAGACACTTCGTAGCCCAGTTGTACATGTAAAACTATCCGGCTGTGGTTTGCCAGCACCGTCCCCGGATTACCAGTGGGACACAAAGCACCTGCAGCAAGCGTGACCAAAGGATGCTCAGGGAGCCTGTAGCTGTTGCAAAGCCTTTTCTTCCCAGCTGAAGCACCCCAAAAGCACCCAGGCGATGCATCTGAATGTTAGAGGTAGCTTTGCTGTCCTTGTCAAATGCCCCTGGAGCACTCAGCTCAGCACCAGCTGCTGCACCTGGACCCGCAGCCACGCGGAGCCACAGCCGCCAGCGCAGGCAGGGATGGAGCCGCATCCATGGGAAGGGGGTGGCGAGCTAAATCCTTCCCAGGGCCAAAATAAATTGTGCAGTGAGGGATGCTACCATGCAGGGAGCCTGTGAGATGCTTTTCCCCATTACCCCGTCCTCCATCCCCTGGGGAACGCCGTGCCTCGGGAAGGAGGATTTGCAGTGGCTTTCTCAGCAGAGCCGAAGGGTTTAGAAGAGATCCTGTTACACTGCGGGACAGGTGACTTAACTGGGTCAGATGGCTTTGCTCTGAAAGGCTTAAAACTAAGCATTAGCCTCCTTAGCAAGTTGCCTCGCAAACTTCAAAACCAGAAGAAAATACATTCAACACAGCTAGGATTTCGCTCTCGATGCAGCTCGGAGGAGCCGTCCCTGCTGGCAGCACCGCCGAACCAGACGCCTTTGGGTGCGGGGCTCCGGCCCTGCTCCCAGCACGATGCCCTGAGCTCACAGCTGTTCCTCTGCAGTAATTGCCCATCCCCTGGGCTTTTGGGCTGTCCTGGCAGTGACGGTGCTGGGGCCAGTGTCCCCATCAGCAAGTTCCACCTGTGTGCGGCTGCCGCCTCTCCCAGGGCTGGAGGAAGCGCTCTGCCTTCCTTCCTTCTGCCCGGGGAAGTGCTGAGCTGAGCTGCCCCTTCTGCATCCCAGGCTGGAGACGAGCATTAAGCAAATCAGCTTAGTCACTTAAATAACAAACAAAAATTATCCTTGCAATTTGCAGAGCTTTGGTGTATTGATCTAGCCCAAAAAAATAATTGTAGCCCTAAGGTCTTGTGGGGAAAAAAAATAAAAGGAAAAACAGGGAAAAAGATCAGAAAAGGCAGGATGGCAGTTATACGTGTGGTGGGAAAGCTCCTGTTTGCATGTTTGCAAGGAGGACACAGCTCTGCAGCCAAGTGCCCTGTGCCCAGCTTATCCCCAGTGCTGGGGACATCGGTGTCCAGAGCAGCACCAGCATCCCCTCCCCTCGGGGTGTGGGAGGAAGGCCCCTTCTCACTGCCTGCATCAGGTGAAGGCAGACAGCAGGGTCTGAGGTCCCCCTGAGGTCCCCACCAGCCCTGGCACCAGGACCGGCTCCCTGCAGGCAGAGCGAGCTGCGCTGGGGGGCGAGGGAGTCGCGGTGCACGGGTACTTTGGCATCCTCTTCTCCTTCCCAACCTGTTGCTTTTACAGCCTTGTGCTTTTTACTTTTTAATCCGTGGTTAATCTTTCAAGCTGTGGCACGAAGCACTCAGTATAATGAGACGAGCAGATGCAAAGGCAATCTTGAGCTTGGAGCAGCGCAAGCCATCAGCCAGCAAACCCTCCAAGCCAGCCGCCTTCCCAGTGACTTCAGAGAGTTAAAACCCTGGGGAATAAGAGATGGAGGCGATGCCGTTTGGAGGTGTGGGCTCTCCTCCAAGGCCGTGACAAGCCCCAGGGTGATGCTGAGGACGGATCCCCCCCAAGGGAGACGGCCCCTGCCCTGCCCTGGGTGCACGGAGCTGCTCCGCTCCTGCGGGTCCAGCGCTGCGCTCCCCAGCCAGGGCGCGGGGCTCCAGGGGGCCCTTCGCACCCAGACAGGATTTCTGCCGTGCAGGAGAGAAGGCAAAATCCATCCACGGCAAGTGGCGGTGATGAATTATTCATCCGGCTCCAGCCAGCATTAGCATTCAGAGAGCTGGCTTAATATTAAACAAACACTACAGATGTGGCGGAGCGCGGAGCCCACTCGCTCTGCCTTTGGAGCCCGAATACAGCAGCGTATCTGCGGCGCTAATGAACTGCTCTGAGTGTAAATATTGCATACATCCAGGAGAGAAGTGCGGGTACATACTGCATGTCTATGCAAAGCAAACATATTATGCCATTTCTTCAGGCCTTTCATTCCACATGTCATTTTTTCTATATAAGTATAGGTTTACATGAGAGGTAATTATCATCCTTTCAAAGCTCTTAGTTCAGAGTAAAATGAGACGGAGTATTATATTTGTAATATAATCGTAAATAAAATGGGCCATAATAACCCCCAATTAGCACATTAAAATATGATGAAGACTTGTTCAATCATTACGGTGTAAACAAAACCTTCAGGAACACCTTATACTGACAAGACAGAACCAGTTGTTTCCCTCCAAGAGCAAAGGGAATTAATTTTAAAACTCAATCGTGTTTTATAACTGAGTTCACACCAAACCAGCCGTTAGAGGTGCCACGGCTTGCCTGCTAACCACGAGCAATGGTCCCTGAGCCTTCTTCCAACAGCCACGGGGTACCCAAGCAGAACAGGGGGTCCCCTCGCAGCGGGACGGCCGCCCCGGCGCAGCTGCAGCAAGATGCTCTGGCCCCAGGCCGCCCTCCCAGCAGAGCAGGGAGATTTCAGCATCCCGAGGAGCTGAGATGGGGTCTGTGCAGAGCAGGTTCATCCCACGTGCTCCGTGTGCTGAAGCAGCACTGGGCTGGGTCGGGCCTCGTACTGCAGCAGCACAAGCAGAGCGGGGAGAGGAGCCCCGAGGGGCAGGGGTCGCGCCTCCCTCCCTGCGCTTTGTAGCTGTGGGTTTTGATCCTGATCTATTACTTTTCTGGACCAGAATTTCAAAACAGGCCTCATGCAGGAGTGCTGTCCCGCTGCTCTTCCCTTTTCCCCGAAAAGGACAGACAAAGCCTTCTGATGTGGATTTAAGGAGGGTGGCAGCGCGCGATGGAGCTGTTTCAGCCAGCCTTAGCCTGGTGCGCGAGGCTGCTGCGACGGGAGAGGCGATTTTATTTCATCTTCATGATGCAGAGGAAGGGGAGAAGCGGTGGCTCTGAGAAGCAAGTTCTGAAGCAGAGAGCAGGAGGAAGCTTCAATACAGCACCCACACTGCAGCATCGCAGCCGAAAGACTTCGGGGATCAGGGCAGCGGAGAGGGATGGATGTCCAAGTGGGCAACGAGTGAATCCAGAGTCATGTTGCATGACAAAAATCCCTCCCTGCTACACAATAGCCTTAAAACCAGCTATTAGTTGGAGCCAGAAATGTGGTGTGTTTTTTTTTCTTCTTCTAACAAAGATAAATTAATTATGAGTTATTCTGTTCCCTCTGCTGAAACATCTGGCGCTAGGCAAGCGAGGAGCCAGGGCAGGAGCAGCCCAGGCTCTGCTCCCAGGCTCGAGGAGCAGCGGGGGAAAGCAGCGGGGAGGATGACAACGAAGGACACGGACCCATTGTTGCTCTAACAGGTAGGATCTCCAACGGCAGCTAGATGACCGGCACCTTCCACGGACACTTCAGGGCAGGAGATGGCGCAGGCTGTCCCGTTTCTGAGGTCGAACCACCCCCAGCAACACTTCTGTGATATTTATGGGCGGAACAGAGCCGTGGTACCCGGTGCTGGAGCCCGGTGGTGTGGTGCCACGGGGCAGCAGCTCGCGGGGTGCCCACTCTCGTGTGGAACAGCGAGGTGCCGGGGTGCGCCCCCCAAACGCCATCGGCAGGAGCAGGGCTGCCCGAGACACCGAGCCTTCTGCGGCTCCGTGCGAAGCAAAGGAACAGGCCTTTCCCAAAGCCATGATTGCAATCCCCTAGGGAGACTCATTTCCAAATGATCTTGTTAGACATTGTTAGAAATTGATATATTTGCATAGCATGAATGTTAAAACTCAGAAAGAACTCAAATGCCAATTAGAACCACTGAGTTTTTTCCCCTAATTAATCAGTCATAAAAGAACAGCTCCAGGTGTTTTTCTCTGACTAAACATCAGCAAAAGTCTATCGTTATTAATCTTGATGACCCAAGTGTCATCAGCATATGCAGATTTTTTTCAAGGTGAAGACTGGCAATGCTATAAGCCTTGCAGCGCCGCAGTGATGCGCCCGGTAAGGATCGCTCCCAGGCTCTGGGAACTGCAGTTGGGAACGGCAGGCTTGAAAAACAGCATCTACAGCAATTAGGAAAGCCAACAAACAGGCTTTAATTCCTTGTCATTGAGCTAAAATTATACTTTTTTTTTTCCTTTTTCTTTTTTTTTTTTTTTTTTCTCTTCTGTTCTGGTCTAAAGAACAGGCCAGGAAAAAAAAAAAAAAAGATGAAACTATTTTGTTAGGAATGCACCTCTATCAAAAGGAAATTAATAAGCTGCTTTATCAAAGCTGTGCTTTTGGGTGCTAGCCTGGCCCGGCTGCCTGCCTGGGGACCTCCCTGTGAAGGCGCACAGCACGCACACGCAGCTCTGATCACGCACACAGGACGGCGCAGCACAGGCACAGACTTTGAACTTCGAGACGGAGGCAGATGCTGTGCCCCGCTCGCGGTACGCCAGTTGCTCCTGGGACCTCACCCTCTGCGCACAGTCAGCAACGAGAACTGGATTTTCTTCCCAGAAAGCAGCACAAAAGCGATGAGTCAAGCAGAAGGGGCACGTCCCCAAGCTGGAGGAAGCGTGCTGGCTGGAAACGTCCAAACTCGTGTTCAGAGGCGAGCAATACTGCGTGGGTGCGAGGGGTGGCATTCGGAAGGCAAACGGCACCGCAACTCAACTGCACGCACCGTGGGCAGGGGCTGTGCTAGGATGGGCAGGGCAGGACACATAACAGAGGACACGCACCGATTTCTGCTTTGTGTTTCCTGCAAAGCCACTCGAGCAAACCCCAGCTCCCCAGCACCCCAGGACCGCGGGCAGCCTTGGCAGGGCCCCCCCGGGCAGGACCAAGCCCCCAGGGAGCAGCCGCCTGCCACCGCTGCCGGTGGGATGGGAGCAGAGGCTCAGCCTCCGCACAGGGACAACACTTGCACAGCACCAGTTCTGATTAGCAGTGCCCAAAAATGATGGTTTAAACACAGAAACATCCCCTCTCCCCCCCCTAAAAAAATATCTTCCCTGGGGAGGAGCGCAGATAGCATTTAAACCGGTAAGATGGAGAGAGAAGATGAAGAAGAAAACCGTCCTTCGACTTAAAAGGTAGCGTTTCAGATATTCAGATTTTGAACACATTTCTGAAATTCTCTAATAAAAATACTGTTAAATATTAATTATATTGCTATTTATAAATGTATACATAATTAATAGGAATAATTAATGCAGCAAGCATTGGGTAAGAACTTTCTTCTAAATATTTGAATAATGAAACATAATTACGTTTTGATGTGAAAATGTCAGAAACATACTGCAGTGTTTTTACATTATTTAAATCGGAGAAACTCGCTGGGAAATACCAGGAAACAGGCCGCCTCGCGCTGCTCCCCTCAGCGCTCAGGGTTTTTGTGCACTCTGCCGCCCTAGCACGCTAAATGCCGCAGGAAGCCGGAGCTGTTGACACAACACGCGGCACTCGGTCATTAGTTTGGACTCCAGGCATCGTTAATTACCAGCTCAGGGCTCGTGGAGCAGGATGAGTGCTGAGCTGAGCCCTGCAGGTGTTTGCTTTGCGGACTCCGGGGCAAGCCCCGCGCAGCAGCCCCGGGGAAGCCCCCCCGGGGAAGCTCCCCCCTTCCCAGCCCGAAGCTGGAGCCTGGGGAACGCTTCTGGAGATGTGCTGGTTAAAAGCCTCTGCAGGCGCAGGGCTGTGCTTGTTGGCCGTCAGGTTTATCATCCTCATGCCTTGCAGCTGAGGCTGGCCCTCGGCCACGTCCACCACCCCGGGCAGCTCCCATCACCAGCAGACCCCTGCCCCAATCCCTACGGCATCCTTTGGGTTGCCTTCTCCCCCCTTCATCTTTGGTGGGAGGAACAACCGAACAACTGCTTTCCTCCCAGTCTCCCTCGTGAGAAAACTTGACGAGAAATCTCACGGAGATACTTGAAATACTTTCCTGCTTTGCTTCCCTTTGGTAAGATCCCACGGAAAGCGATGGCAGGCTGCTTGGCTTCGTGCGCTCCTGACCTCGGCCGCGTTTGAAGCGGGAGCGCCGCGCCAGGAGCGCAGACACACTCTAATTAACGATTAGACCGAGGAGAGACACAGGAGATGAAGGGAAGCCCTTCATTTGATCCCCGGCTTTGCGGAGCCCGCTGAGCCCCTGAGCAGGTTGCTTGGCCTCCCTGTTAACGTTTTTGGGAAGCGTGGCAGATGCCGGCCCCGCCGGCCCACGCCGTGTCCCCGGGCACAGCTGCTGTGCACCCATCAGCTGCACGGCGCAAACAGAACGCTGCCGCGGCCTTCCTGCACCCGTTCCAGGGGTTTTCGCACAGAAAGCGATGCAAATCACACATTTTTCTTTTCAGAAGGACACAGTACATGCTTTTGCACTTAGTCAAAGGGCGTTTCTACCTTAAAAGTGAGATTTGCTCCAAGGGAACAATGAATTCTAAATAAGTTATTTCCAAATACGCTTCCTGTGCCCACTTGCTTTGGCCTGAGAAACCCTCGCTGGCTGCTCTCCCACCCGGTGCTGCTCTCCCACCCTTCCCGCAGCTCTGCTTGCCCCACAGTGGGTGCAGGAGCATCACAAACCCCGGCTGCATGGGGTCACCACCACAGAACACTAAAACATGTCCTCGAATGCTCAGGTGTGCCCAGGCACACACAAGTCGCTCTTGTTTTGGGACACACTCTTCAAGGGACTAAAAGTCGGAGTTCTCCAGGCAGAGGCAGTCCCGGCACCAGTACTGGTGCACGGTCCTGAAACTCCCCAGGAGCCTGCACCACCCGGCATCGCCAGGAGAAGAGGCACAAGGTGATGGGGATGCTTCCCAAGCGAACCCATCCCATATTTAGGTCAGCACAGCAGAAGGCAAGGCTCAAAGCACCGCAGGGCACCAGGGCTGCCTACCAGAAGATTCTGCATCTCTGGCATAACCACGGCCGCACAAATGGGAACGCAAGCAAATTCCTATTTTAAAGGAAAAAGGTTTTGTTCTCCCTTCCATGTTCTTCTTAATGAATCCTTACAAGTATGCCACCCCGGAGTTACCTGTTCATTCATCAAACATCCTATCTGCTGCAGGAGGGACTGGATGAAAAGTCTGGTTAATTCCAGAATGCTCATTTCTTCCTTTTTTTTCTATTTGCAAATGAGGGCTATCTGCAGGGAATCAGGTGCAGCCTCATTTAAGAGTTTTTTTTCTTTCTTCCCCTTTTAAAAGAATATGAAGCTACTCTGTTCTGCCCGGAGGCAGGAGTGGGACCGGGCTGTGGCCATGCAGTGTCACAGCCTGGCTCTGCGGGGCTCATCCCCACCCCGTGCCACATCCCTGCACGTCGCTCCCGCAGCACCGAGCACCCGCAGCGAGGCGGCACGCAGCCGTCGCGCTTGTCCAGCCGTCTGTTAATGTTACAGGGCTGTGGTGTTGTACAATACCTGCTCGGTGGTGATAAGGTGGCGGTGTAAAACACGAGGAATTTAGTGGAGCATGTGAGAGACATGTTATGAAATCAAATTATTTCTTTTCAAACCGTAATGCAATCTTTATGCAGATCTCAGCAAGAGACTGGGCCCGCTCGAACATCAGTCACTGTGAAAAATGAAACTTTCTCAAACTTTTATACATTAAAGAAAGGTTTTTGGTTTGGTTTCCTAGTTTGCTTTCTTTTTTAATGCATAACATGAGTGATGATGTACAAAACCTTGTTTCAAAGTTCTAACTTTCTGGAAGATTCATGGCATAGCTTCTCCATGTTTTCTGAAAAGGGAAGCACATTTATTTACTGCACTTTAGGTGAAATATAGTACCTCAACGCCAATTCCCTAAAACAGCTCCTCTGTCCTTTGGCACTTAGTAAGGATTGCTCCTGCTCAGCTAACAAATTACCATATAAAAAGACCTTAAAATTCGGACATCTGTCTCTGGTGGGTTTTTCTTTTGTTCTCGGAAAAGTCACAAGGAACTCTTGCACACAGACCTCCCCGATGGCATTTCAAGCTACCAGGCCCACGCAAAAAGAGCTTGTTATTTGGGCTGTTCTGCTTTTACCCCAGAAGTCTTTGGCTACGTCACTGCCCGAGCATCCGTGTCAGGGAGTCAAGAAATGCCCTTTGCAGCGCCGCGTTCACCCGCGCGGCCCATTCAAGAGCTTGCTGAAGTCAAAGGGGAGTTTTTCTCCCGACGCCACTGGGGGCTGGCTGCAGCCCAACAGCGGGCTCCCGGCTGCTCGAGGCCGGGCTTCGCTGCCAGCACAAGGCTCGGGCACTGCCTGACCGCCCCGCGGGATGCCGAGGAGCTCGGCTCGAGCGATGCATCCAGGGATGCCCCAGGAGGAGACCCGCACGTCTGTCGGCAGCAGCGACAGTTCCCGTCCTTCTAATCCTCTTGTCTTCCTCGAGACATTACAGGCGATCAAAAATGCGTAATGAACGAGCAGTCAGCATTTGTGCTCGAGATTTATTTAAAAAGGTTGAAGCAAAACAGATCAAAACATCCTTTATTCTACTGCCATTTCCCAAAAGTAACACGTTAGCCCTAAGGTAAAAATCAATGTTCAAAGCCTGTACCAATTTTCAGAAAGATAAATGCTGTGTTTAATACTTTACAGCGATGATTGTTCAAGAGGCTGTCCTTGGTGTATAGGAGATGGCACCAGCGTTTCCCAATTAAAGCCTGCGCTTTAGTAACACAGCCCCTTGACTGGCGAACGGCTTGAGGAGAGAGGCTTTAAGAAGAGATAAAACACGCACCCGTGAGGACTGCACTTAAAAACAGTTTATGCTGGTGGTTTTAAAGGACGCTGCCACTCGTCTGGCTCACTGGACAGGCGCACAGGAGTGGGTCCAGCCCCCAGCTGGGTCCCGTGGGACACAGCCAAGCTCCCCGGCCCCATATCCCTGCTTTGCCTCGGTGCAGGATCCCCCAGCTCGGATGGAGTCACGGCCGGCACCAGGCGGGGCCACGCTGGTGGCCTCCTCACCAGCACGCAGCTTTGACTTTTAACAAAAAGACTTTTTTTTTTTTGTCTAAAGCAGCCCTACGGTATTTTGAAAAGGTGATCGCAAGAAATCAAAGCTCACAACAGAGCCAAAATGCTCTGTTCAACTCCCGTTACACGACTCAAGCATTTTTCCTTTGGGTGCAATCAGAAGCACCTACAACACCAGCAGATGCTGAGAGGGGACAGCGCTACCCCATCCCGGGGCTGCACCATGCTGCGGACCAGGGAACCCAGACGGCAAAAAACCCCAAAACAGGGTTTTCCCCCACCCTGTTCTGTTTGGACAGGCTGCACAAACAGGAGGAAGGCAGGACGCGTTCCACCAGCACGCCTACCGCCATGTTCCTGTATAACGAGAAGCAATTTAGCTTTGAATGTATCTCTGAAACTGCGAACACAGATAGGGGATGCCGTAATTAAAAAGCCTTTTGTTATCTATAGCACGCCTGCTGCTGAGGTGAGGTGCACGATCGGTATCCCTGTATCTGCGCAGCCCCTGGGCAATAGCAGATTGTGCAGTGCTTCAGGGTGCCCGCGTGCGATTCCTGGTGAAGAGGGAGATAAGAGATCCAAACAAGGCTTCTTTTTAGCCTGCGGCAGTTTAATTACTTGCTCCTTGGATGTCTATTCAGAAAGACAAGGGGCATGGATTCTTTCTTCTATTTTTCTTAGCAAATGCGAAAAACTCTGCCTCACTCCTTATTTCCAGACATCTCCGTTATTATGGCAGTGCAATGTGTCAGGGAAAAGGAGGCAGGGAAGTACACCAGTAACTGATATTTCCAATAAATTTTATCGGAAGTCTGCCAGCCTCGGAGATGGATGGGGCTGCAAACAGCCATGGGACGGCTGGGAGAGGCTTGGGCGCTGCAGAGGCTGCCAGCCCAGCTCCTCTGTGCCGCTGCCAGGCTCAGCTCCGGCTCCCAGCGGCGTTCCTCCTCCCTTTAATGCAGCACACAGCCTCCCGGGGAACCCCACGCTTGCTGGCAGGGCTCACCAGGATGGTGTAAAACCACCCTGAGGGCAGCTCCCCACGGGGCGCTTTCCTGGGCGCTGCCCACCCCTGGGTGCCACGAAGCTGGTGGCACAGGGTGCTGCTGGTGTCCCCAGAGCCACCCTGAGGGAGCTGTGCCCTTCTGCACGGGCTGTCTCCCTTAAAACGGGACTGTGCCGCCCATCAAAACTGAGCTAACAAACAACCCTCCTCGCAGCCTGAAAACACTTTGCCTAGTTAGCTACGCGTTTTCTCCGCTAAAAGGACTTTTTTCCATTTCTCGATAGATCCCAAGTACGATAATTGTATTTGCTAAGTTAAAAAGTTAAATTGCATAAAATTAATATTGATTCAAATTAAACCATTTGTCTCCTTTCACTGTTCAGCTCCACAAATACAATTACGGCTTCAGCTATTACAAACCAAAGACAGCCACCAGGTTGAATTGCACAGCCCGTTTCCCATCTTTTGCCCCCCCCTTTGACCCCTCTCCCTCCCAAGGGAGGACAGCAGCACCCAGCCCACCCAGTGCTTGCTTCGCCCGGGCCCTCGGGGTCTTCCCGGGTGCCCCAGGGACCACGCAGTGAGGTCCCAGGGGACCCAGGGGACCCGTCCGCCTTCCGCAGGCTTCACAGCCGGGTCTCTCCTGCTCGCCGCTTTCTTTTTTACGGCCTTCTCGTGGTGATAATTGGAAAAGGAGGAAGGAGCTATAAATACTTCTTGAAATTAAAAGGAGCATGTATAGTCTTGGCAGAGAGGGAGAATATCCAGAAGGTCCTGGTTCTCTTCCCTACACCTATTCCCAAGTGTTTACTTTGAAATTTTTCATTTGTCTCCTCCAGGAGCACAGTCAAAACAATATTTGACAGCCCAGGAAAGACGCAGTTTCTGCAGATTTCTGTTTGCTTACACCAGGGATGAAAATTACTCCTGGAGGGAGGCAGACACAGACACTCGAAGCCAGCCGCTGGGAAGCGATCGGGTCCCAGCAGCGGGTGACGGGGGGCACCTGAACACGGAGCCGGGAGCTGGCACCCACACGTGGGCCTGTCCCTGCGCGGCCTCCCTCCCCGGCGCCTTCCAGCACCAGCCCGAAGCGGCCCCAGACAATTTCTGCCGGGCCAAAGGGGCAAATTCACGGCCAGAGCCCGTCCTCCGAGGGCCAGGAGCTGCAGACGAGCAGCGATGGGGCATCGCCAGCTAAAGCCAGAGCTTGGTGCGACGCAGGCTGAAGCAGAAAGAAAACAAGGTTTGTCTGGGTAGGAAATAACACATTTTTCTGAATTTGGGCTTGCTCCAAGTCGAGTCCCTCGCTGCGAGGCAGCCTGCCAGGCCCAGACCCCAGCCTTGGATGCAGGAAAAGTTCACTGAACTGGAGAAGTTTCAAACAAAGCATTTCTGGCTCAGTGAACCAGTATTTTTCAGCAAAACCATTTCAAACAGCTCTCATGCTGAACAGGTTTATTTCTGTAAACTTCTGCAATTCAGAGGCAGGGCAGAGTTACAGGAATCGCTCTCACTGGGCAGATTTTGGTCTAAACTGCTGCGTAAAACCCCGTGTAATTGCTTCAGGAGAGTGCCCGGGATCAAGCTGTGGCCCCGAGGGTCTCACAGCTCGGCCCTTCACTTGGGCAGCAGCAGCCCAGAGCTCAGCGCCGCCGGCAGCGCCGTGATGCTGCGGGTGCTTGTGGAGGAGGAGGAGGAGGAGGAGGAGGAGGAGGAGGAGGAGGAGGAGGAGGAAGAAGGGGACCCGGAACCGGGAGCCAGCAGCATCTCTGCCTGAACCACGTCTTCAGCACAGCTCTGCTGGGAGCAGCAAGCACCCAGGGGGCTGATGAACCCCTCCCCGGGAACACAAGACACAGCAAAGCCTCAGCCAGAATGCGGTATTTACAACCCGCAGAAATACACGTCCTGCAGGATGAGGGGCTTTGATGGAAAGGCAAACCCAGGCTTTGCTGCGACCCATAAATAATTGACGAGCACCGTGCTAGCAGCGCTGGAGCAGTAAGGCTGGTACATTGCCACCTTCTCATGGCAAGCCAGAAAACATACGACAACCCGAGCTCATCTTTCATACATGAGAGATTCAGAAGTCTCAGGCTCACGGAGTTTAGGAATTAGCAAAATCAATGTTGCCACGGCAAACCCACAGAGCCAAGGCTCTGCACAGCGTGCTGCTTTTGTGCAGGAAAGATAACGGTACGCGAAACCGAGAAGCATCGGTCTCCTGTGTGCCTGGGAAGCGTGCCGGGGAGGACAGGCCAGCACCAGGATCCCCACGTTGCCCTGGCTGGGCCACGTGTCCCAGTGGCACCCGACCCCAAACCCACTGTGCCCAGACCCAGCTGGTGCAGGGGGCTGCAGGCTCAGACACCCGGCTGCAGGAGGGGGAAGGGGGTCCCAGCTTTAACTGGCCTGGCAGAAGAAGCAAGGGAAAGATGATAACGCAGTCTGCTCAGCTCCAAATTGTTCTCCCATTACATTCAGTAGTGCTTTAGAGTGCTTAATTTAAAGTGCTGTTCCATGCAGAAAACTCATAAAACACGTTCCATATTTATTATCTCCTCCTGATTCTAAGTGAAATTTCCCCGTTTTGTGAGCTTAAAGGGAAAGATTCATGCTGCTGCTGCCAGCAGAATGCCCACGGGATCTGGAACCAAGCCTTCACTCCCCTGTTTGCTTTAAAACCGGGAGATGATGGAGGCATCCTTTAGCAAAAGCTCGTTGCTCGAGCAATTGGATCCGGCCCCACTGCTGTGTCCCTGTTGCATGGCCAGGAGTGACCCGGGGCCATCCCGGCGAGGCTGTGCTGGAGCCACAGCCCCGAGCACCCGGATCTGTCCATGCCTGGAGGCACTTTGCCCTCGGCCATGCCAGACAGACCCGGCAGCTGCTCGACATCTCTCCCAACGGCAATTACACACCCACGGCAAGGCATCTCCTCCTCCTCGCTGCAGGGCACAGCCTCCGCCAGCACAGGGTGCTCCTCCCGCAGCCGCACCTCCGCAGGAACAGAAAGCAAAGCCTCACGAGAACATTTGTGAAAACGCTTCCAAGCCTTGCAGCGTGGTTCGGCAGAGCCTGGCAGCCTAATTCCTCCTTTTTTTCATTCCGATCCATCACGAGCGGTTACATTCGCATCCCTCTTCCCCATGCCTGTCAGCTATTCTTTAGCTGAGCCTCGCTCCAGACTATTCTCTGATGCCTTGTTGTCCTGAAAAGTGAACATGAATTACTGCCAGCTCAAATTAGTGTCTTTCTGCACAGGGTGAACAGAAATATTACAAGCAGGGAAGGAATCTGGATCTTCAAACCTTTATATTTGGTTTAACTTATGTTAAACACCATGTTATTGCCAAATTTCTGAGAAAGCATTTGGCAACCCAGTTGCCTTTATCTCCTCTTCAACAGGAACGCTGTTCTTCAAGGAGTAGCCGTGAAGAAAGCCTCTCTGAACGGGGGACCAGAATCACAGCACGAGCGAGGCCCTGAAGGGAGGTTAAACTTTATACTAAGACAAGAAGCAGCAGCCACTACAGCCTGGTTAAAGGCACTGAGCACGGCGTTTGGCAGAACTCCGTGCTGCAAGAGGGAGCCTGATGCACACAAAGCCTGTCCTGGCCAGGGGATGCTAAGGATGATCATAAAACTGGAAACCGAATAAAGAAACCGACTAACCTACAATAACAAAACGGTCCCGGCAACACCCTAATGATCAATAAATCGCTGCCATGGGAGCCCTGCTTCGCATCATATAAGTGCAGTAACTTAGAAGCTGAGATATTTAAGGCAGATAGGAAACCCTATTTCATTTCTTTGCTAGCGTAAATAACTCCAACAAACCAAACTGGAAGGGGAAAACCTTTCCTCGGGGGCATTGATTGATTTTATCAGTTGTGCATTTGATTTCCCAGGCTTAGCAGCTAATTAGCACACATGATATTACTTTGAAATGGCATTAGGCTGCAAACTAAGCCAACAGAAGCCAGAAACAAACACAGCATAATCCGGATACATTTTGCCTAGTTATTTCTGAGTGCCTTCCCAGTCTGCCTTCAAACCCTACAGAGGAGCATATGCATTTTATTGACCAGATAGATGTGGCTGTAATCTCTCTGGAAACGCACATTAAAGGAATTTTAAAATCTGGATTATCTCCATAAGTAGTCCTCAATGACTCTTTTGCAGCTGTTACAAAGCTTATGTAAATATTGCGAGTGAATATTTAAGGCTCTATTGAAGAGAAATTTACTGTGCTGTCCATAAAGGAATGTATATCTCCACAAATCCTACTGTATAGGTTGGCTCCCCTTAAAAAAAAAAAAAAAAAAATCACTCTTGCCACATTGTTAAACTCAGCTTCAGGGGTTCTCACCTTTGCAACCCTTACGCAATGCCAAGTAAAAGCGCTGAAGGCATCCTCATGGGAGATGCAAGTGTCTGAAGGCACCTACACTGAGTCACTATCAACATTCGAATCAACGTTTAGGAATAATGTCTCAGTAGGAAAAGAAAGAAGTTAAACCAGAAAGATGTAAGCAAATGTGATAGAATTCAATAAAAATCATTATTCCAGGCTAGAAACAATATGCGTGTGTATATACGCATGATTGCTATCAGCTCTTTTGTTATGAAGTTAGAGCAGCGTGGAAGCAGTAACGTGCTTTCTGAGAACCTCGAACCTGCCAGAAGGAACCTCAGACATGAGCAGTCTCTAGCTATTTCTCTTGTTTCCTAAATAGAAATCCCAGTTCACCCAGATTACCCTTCACTTGAAGAGCCACCTCTGCAAGGTCTGGCCACCAGACGGACGGGGCAGGAGCACCGCACACCTTCAGGACACCCCGGAGCATCTCCTCCCGCCGCAGCTCCCTGCTCCGCACCAGCAGGATCCCACCCCTTTCCTCGGCCAGCTCCCCACCGCAGACCAGAGGAATGTAATTTCGGCACTATGTATGATAGATGGCTGTTTAAGCACTGCCTGGAGGCAGAAACCTCACTGCACTGTGCTCATCCCACAGCGCTGCCTTCTTTCCGTTAGCATTATCAAAGGCTGTTGACAATCTATTTCAGTTATTTTCTAGTAGTCTCCGATCTCCCGAATCTCAGCAGAACCCCTCGGCACAACCCTTACCAGCTCACTGCAGCCAGAGGTGGCCGCTTTAACCCCCCCAGCACGCTGCATCTCCCCCCTCGGCCCCTCTCCCAGGGGCAGGACGGTGCTGCAGGACTGGTGGAGGCTGCTGCTCCTTCGTGGCGTACAAGAGGAGATGTCGCAGGTCAGGACTGGCACACCGTGCTTCTAATGCTTTAATAACGTACATTATTATGTATGAACGGAGCACCTGCTACTTAGGCAATCAGCTGATCTTAAATGGTTAAAATCCCTTATCTAACCTCCCTTCAATTTTGTTTTTATTTATAACGCAATGCTAAATAAAACCTGTTATCTCTGGAAAGCAGCCCCACATCACCCATGGTGAAGCGCAGTCCGTTACAAATGGGTTTTTGCTCACGCGGGGAGCACCGGGCACTGCTGCCCAGCTCCTGCTCCCCCTGCTCCCCTCAACGCCTGCACCTGAGCATCCTGCGTGGTGCTGAGTGAGGGGACCGGGGCACCTGCAGGGACACAGCATCGCAGAGACCTCGGGGAGCCCGAGAAAGGGGTGCAGAGGGAGGGCGAGCATGGGTGGAGAGCCTGCATGCACCGCGGGCTCTGCTGCCTCCCTCGGGGAGATCCCGAGGGACCACAACGGTGCCAATGCCCCGGTGATGAAAGCAGCCGCCTCGCCAAGCCCCCGCGTCCTCCTGCAATGCCTTCGAGCGCAGCAGCAAGACGGCTTTTAACAGCAAGCCTGGATAATGAGGCTGCTGAAACACGCTTAGGCTTTTTAGAGTGAATTATGAGCCTATCCAGGGGAATTTCAGCTTTTCCAGTAACCCTCTGAAAGAGCGTTACAGTAACCTGAGCAAGAAGCAGGCCAAGCGTGGACGAGCTCCTCCGCATCAGGTGTGGTGGTTCCCCCGAACAGCACGGTACAACTCTGCCTACACGCATCTCGCCCCTGATTTCGTGAGAGTCTGAACCAAACGATGCAGCCGCAGGCCTGAGACTTTAAAGAGAGGAGGAAACCAAAGATCACAACTGGCAGATTTTTTTTTTATCTTTAAAGTTTACAAGGAAATATAGCATCAGAATCCTAGGAAGATTAAATGAAAAAAAAAAAAAAGATAGTTTTCCTAAACTAATGAAGTCCTTGAGCTCTCCAACAACAACTGCTAATAGTGGTTCTATCTCAACGGAAGAGGCAAAAGCAATTCTCTTCAACTGTAATTTTAAATATAGATTTGAGGGTCTTTCCCATAAATCATGAAGTCAGATAGAGACTGTGCATAACGATAACTTGTCAAATGACAAATAAAACTGATTTCAAACACCTTAAGAAACACTAATTCAGTTTGCAAGGCTGTAAGCTTCAGAGGAGAGTTCAGCACCTGCATGAACCACCAGCCACTTTAAACCTTCGTCTGTGGTAACCATCTCTGTAAATCAGTTGCACCAAATCTGAAAATCACACAGGGTTGAAGTGTTTAGGGTTTTTGTCGTCCATTTAATATAGCAAACAAAACAACAGGAGCTTGTCTGGGCAGGGATCTTCTGCAGGTTCACTCGGAGACAAATGACATCCCACGTGGGCCAGGGCCAGCAGTGGCCCAGCTGGGACAGGGAACAGCTACAAGGAGCCGGAGGAGGAAAGAGCAGCAAACACCTGCCGGCCGGACAGACGGACAGACAGGGCCTGGCTGCTGGCAGGGCGCTTGCTGTGAACCCAGACAGGGCTGGCAGCAGACTTGCAGTGCCTGCCGTGCTCCTGCACGTCGCAGTAACACCCCTACGTGATGAGCCATGTACACGCGAAGTGTGGGCATCCATCACTTTTATTCCTCTTGCACAGTCCTGAGACGCCTCTCGCACTGCCATAAGCTACCACAGCACAGAGCTGCGATTTCAAATGCAAATAATAGCCTATGCTGTTACACTCCTTTACAAAAGATATTATTTTAATGGTTCCCTCCTTGAATCCCTTTTCCCCAGCGGACCAAAGCACTCCAGGCAGACGCGTTATTGCCACGGAAAGCAGAGTAACACCCACCGCTGCTCCAACGCTGCAGGCTGGCTGCACCCTCAGAGCCCAGCCAGATCTCACCTGACTGTGATCACCACTGGATTAGCCTTCATTTAATGTCCCCAGGGGGTGACAAGGCTCAGCCAGCACCTTGTGAACCAAGGAGCCCCCAAACCTGCCTGCACGTCCCCAAGCAAAGCCAAATCCATGCAGCCCGCGCACAGCACCACAGCCTCCTCCCTGGGCTCAGCTGCAGTGCGGCCTCTCTATGGGGAGCATCTCAGTTCTCCAAAACAAACGGACAGGAAGACCATTGTCATCTCAAATGCCCTGCTCTTTTCAGTGGTTTTCGAACTTTTTATTCATCTGTAAAATTTCTAATTAACTGAGGTAACTAACCAATGTTGCATGAACTCACACTGAGAATATTACAGTCAAATACATAATTAAAAATTTCTGCTGCGCTGGTTCCTTCCATCAGTTACATAAGTTACCGCACATACTGCAAATGCCACAGCCAGAAACCCCATTTCGATGATTTCCGTTCCGGTAAGCGCTCCGGCCGCGAGGCGAGGCAGCAGCAGTGCCCTGCCCCGCGGTCGCTGCTCCCCCACCGGTAGCAGGGGACAAACTGGGGACGGAGGGACCCTGAGGGGGGGGGGACCCCCTGTCCTGAGACCCCCGCCAGCCCTGGCGCAGCCCCCGGTTCCCCCAGCAGCTCTCCCTCCGCAGGTGCTGTTGGAGGAGCCGTGCAGGGCGGCCTGGCTCCGCTGGCAGGAGGGGCTGCAGCCGGAGGGGTGCTGCGCTTACCTGGAGGGGGGCACGCACTGGGCTCTCCCCTCCTTGCAATTAGCTCTGGGATTATCCTGCACGCAGCTAACGGCTGCTGGAGATCCCTGCGAGCACTGGGCAGCACACAGGCCAGCAGCCCACACCGTGCATGTCTCCCCCCGGCTGCACCGAGCCCCCAGCAGCAGCTCAGGACCCCCGGCGAGCTGAAGCCCCGGGGGGCACCGTGCGCCCCCCGCGCAGGGAGCCGGGGCCGGGGGGATGAAAGCCCAGCCAGGCGGTGCTGTGCTGCGTGGTGCTGTGCTGTGCTGCGTGGTGCTGTGCGGTGCTGTGCTGTGCCCCTGCTCTGCTTTGCCCTGCTCTCACAGCAGGCGCCCCCCCGGCCGGCACGTACCTGCTGCAGACGGGGCTCCGGAGGACGAGCGGCTCCCCGGGGCCCGGCGGGGCTGAGCGGGGCAGCCCCTGCCCTCGGCCGGCCCCCGAAGCCTCCCCCCAGCCCCGCTGCGAACCACGCGGGCCCGGCCCAGCCTCCTGATGCTCCCCACCCGGGTGGGGACGGGGGGCAGCCGGGGGCCGGGGGGGGCCGGGGGCAGCTGGTCCTGAGCCCTGCGAGCGCTGCACGGACCCTTGGGGCTGCGGGGAGCTGCTGCTCCGGCCGACGCGCCCAGCTGTAATTGCGTTTGGCTGCTAAAGCGGCGCGGTTTGCTTTGCGGGGATCTTCTTGCTTCACAGAGCAAAGGGTGCTTCGGGTCCCGCTGGCCGTGGAAAAGCCCTGCTTGCTAGCGAGCGTGGCCGCTGCGCTCCCTGCCCAGCCCCACCGCTGCTTCCACGCCGCCACACCTGGCTGCTCCCTGCAGTTCACGTGTGCGCCTCGCCCGGCTTCTGCTGCACCGTGTGCGTTACGTTCACGCTTTCGCTTTGCTTCCCACAGGCCCAGGAACGGGTCTGCGGGAGGGTTTCCGTGTTAACATCCACGCTGCACGGTGCGCTTGCATGTTACGTGAGAGCACTGGTGGCGGTGCGGGGTCCCTCGGCTGCAGGAGGGATTTATTACGCGTGCACTTCGCAGCCATGCAGCGCGTACAGACACAGATCCTACAGCCGTGGGGTACCTGTGGGGCAGTGCCCCCGCTCCCGGTGGCGATGCACTTTGAAACACTGTCTGAGCCCTCAAGCAGTGCGTCTGAGCATCTGCGCGAAGTGTTGGTGCCGCGCGTTGGTGCCGTGACCACTGGAACTGGAACACCCCCTGCCCGGGGCAGCCGCACCTCCAGGATTAAGCGCTGGTGGGAGAGAGCTGGCTGCCAGCCCTTCCTGGCAGCACACGCGAGGGGGGGACGGGTGCTTCTGACTCCACTCGAAATCCTCTTTAGATCAAAAGGCATTTGACTCTGACTAATTTCAAAGCACCTTCTCGCATCCCCAGCCCAATCTCTCGGCTTCCTGGCAGAGCACTAATCCCTGCTGCTGCCGGAGGGTGCTGATCGCAGGCTGGCACGTCCCTGCCACTGTCCCTGTCCCCATCCCCAGCTGCAGCTGCACTTCAAGGGCCCCTGCTCGTGCTGCTTGGCAGAGCTCTGAGCACGAGGGCACAGAGCAGAGAGAGCTTTGGGCACCCAGAGCAGCTCCTGCCGCTTGAAACGGGCTGTGGAAATCTCCCCCCTCAGCTCTTGCTGCTGCTTCATCCCAGCTTCTCCCATCCCTTCCTGGTGTCAGGGCTTTGTAGGACGCATCCATGGAACCACAGCCCCGGGGCGCCGTGCCCGTCACACCGCTGCGTCGGGCACTTTGCTCACGGGGAGCCTGGATGCAGGCACAGCCTCACAGGGGAGCGTTTTACAGCTCTTCACAACAAATTATTTGAGGGTACTTTAAACTCTAGTGCTATTACCCATTATCTGTGCCTAATTTTCCGTTCCATCCCCTAACATTTCAATTTCCCCCTTCACTGATCTCCTGCTTTAATAGTTCTTCCAAACT